>NC_042998.1:143942300-144064800 GCF_006345805.1 Octopus sinensis | reverse complement strand
GTTAAGTGTTTAATTTTAATTTTTTTTTTTTTTTGTTGGTGATTATTTTAAAATTGATTGAATTTATGAAACCTAAATATCATCATCATCAACATCAAATATCCATTTCCATGCTGGCATTGGTTAGATGATTTGACATGATCCAATGGGTCTGATCAGAATTTTAATTTATAATCTTCAGCAATAACAAGTGCTGTTAATCCAGTATAAGAAACACAGACATGATGCTCGTAGTATAACCTAAGACAGATTATATAACTATACTAAAATCTAAGATTATATTAGATTTCTTTTAGTCTCAGGTATTCAGTAAATAAACAATTTACTTGTAAAATTAAAAAAAAAGTAAACACACTGTTTTTCTAAATCTTCATAAACTTGAATTTATAATATTTAGAAGAATTTTTTAAATGTAAATTGCCATCTATTATTATTGAGGTTTTTAAATGTGTGGTTTATCTTTTACTGGTTTCAGTTATAGGCTGTGACCATGCTGTGGTACCACTATTATGTGGGTGTATGTGTGTGTGTCTCAGAATTTCTGACCATAAGTTTTCAGATGTTTGATCAACTGAACTACCAGGTTCATTGAGTACTCTACAGACATTTGCACCTTCAGGGTAATTCTTCCAATTAGAATCAATCTGATACAGTGCAACATGCCTCAACCTTTAAACTGAAAGTACAATCTAGCCAGATTCACATACAAAGGAAGGGTCAACCGGAGACTGAAGAAAATGACATTTGCTAAAGATGCCATCTAAATTCCTGATTAAGAAGCAAACTTCTTAATCATTTGACCTAACTGCATTTACACACACACACATGCATGATTAACCACGTTTCTTTGTTATTCAGTGTTAAGTTGCATATATGCAATTACTAGGGTGCTTAGCATATCAGATAGTTACCATAATTTCTAATGTTCAGCCCTTTAGCATTTAAACCAGCCATATCTGGCCCAAATAATTTACTTATTTTATGTTCAGACTGACCAGATTTGGCCTCTCACACCTACCTTATAATGTTATTCTAAAAATAAACTATCACATCATCATAATCTTGAAGCTTTGAGATAATGCATGATTAATTCAAAATAATGTGAATGAACAATTGTTGCATTTGACAAAATAAACTGAATTCGAAAGGATTAAACCTGTATAATGGTAGCTTTTACTTGGCTTATATTTGAATGTTGGCCATTAAACCTACTCTGTTATACTCTGCAGTAATTATTTGTTAATAGATACTTTGAAAATGACCATCACATATAATGTACACAACTGTAAAATAGACTTTCTCCAGTCCTGTATCCAACAAGTTGACCCATAAATGGTCTCACCATTTTTCATATCTATCTGTCTGTCTGTCTGTCCATCCATCCATCCATCAATCCACCTACCTACCTACCTATCTATCTACCTGCCTGTCTGTCTGTAAAACAATTTATGATGTGCAGGAGTGGCTATGTGGTTGAGAAGTTTGCTTCCCAATCATGTGGTTTCAGGTTCAATGCTATTGCACAGGTACCTTGGGGAAGTGTCTTCTTCTATAGTCCTAAGTCAGCCAAAGCCTCTTGAGTAGATTTGGTTCACAGAAACTGAAAGAAGCCTATCATATATGCATATGTATGCATTTGTTTGTCTCTCTTTGTCTTGACATTGCAGAATAATTATAAATGAGTGCTATCATCATACGAACATTGTCCTTCATTTGTAATCTTCCATGAGAATATGTTCAGCCATGGGAAAATATTGTCTTGCTTGGAAACAGGTGAGTGTTGGCGACAGGAAGGGTATCTGGCTGTAGAAAATCTGCTTCAACAAATTCCATCTGATCTATGTGAGCATTGAAAAGTGGAAGTTATGATGACAATGATGATGATGTCAAAAAACAAAAGAAAAAAGAATGGTGAGAGAGATAACAATTAACTCTAGTTAAGGCTATGGAAAGAAATTTCCTCAGAGTTTCTAGAGACTTAAGGTCACCACTTGTCTTTAAGGAGGCAGATAACCAGTGCATAGCTCTGTCTTCAGTGAAGTCTATAGAAAGAGTGGTTACCTCAAGTGTTGTCTGGGCATTCAGTAACTTTGATATAAAGATCACCTCAAGTGCATAAAATCTTAGTGTAATCATATAACAACAAATAAGTTTCTAGTTTGCTTATTGAGTAGATATACATTTGAGCATTCATCACTCAACCCTCCTGAATTATATCGCATGCGAATTATTTGCCAATAAATACTTTATGAACAAAAGTATATGTATAATTACTTCAGTGGGTCATTATTCTGTAAGTCATAGTCATTCATTACATAGTCATTAATTTGTGTTTCTAAGTCAATAGCAGCACACAATATTAGGTAGGCTGCATATGAAAGTAAGAATGACCACACCAATATTTGTATAAGTTTCCATCCATTTTATTAGCCAGAACATTTGCATTTGCACAACAGTTTGTACATGTAATTATGAATGTAGTAGTTAAGACTTCATTGCATAAAATATTTTAGTTATTTATATAAAAATTGTTCTTGTTGATTGAATACAGGACAAGTAGAAAAATGACAACTAACTTTTGCTAAATTGGTGACTTTACATTTTTTTTATAGCATAACTATGCTACAGGAAGTATGTTTTGCACCTATATTGACTACATTTCATTTCGCTTGAACTTTGTGTGTGTACATTTTACTGTTTTCAATATTATCAATTCTATGAGTGTGTGTGTTTCTGCGTTTGTTATGTCTATAGTAAACTATAATAAAGAACATTTTACACAGTTGTAATAAGCCCACATCTAATGAAGTAGCCATCCTTATGGTTTGTGATCCCATTGAAAATCATGATATTCTCATTCGTGTTCACGATAACAACTTTAAACATGTTTCACAGATTCATCCCTCTTATGATGCTCTCTTATGTGGAATGGGCAAGATGGGTATTATTTCAATATTCCTCAGATTGAATCTGCAACAGGATAGCCAATTACAAACAAAAGGGTGTTGTCAAATGACTTCTGTTCTTACCAACTAATGTTAAGACTAGAACAATCAAATCCTTTCTGCTATAGGCACAAGTCCTGAAATTTCGGCGGAAGGGAGTGGTTGATTACATCGACCCCAGTGGCTCACTAGTACTTAATTTATTGATCCCGAAAGGATGAAAGGCAAAGTTGACCCCGGCAGTATTTGAACTCAGAATGTAAAGACATGTGAAATACCATTTAAGCATTTTTACCTGGCATGCTAACAATTCTGCCATCTCGCCAACTTCCAGAACAATCAAATCAATTACACATGTCAAATAAATTATATTTTCATTTATATATTTTCTACGTTTTCTCAATAACCAGCTACAGTTATTTCAAATACACTTCTCTACACTACCAGGTTTCATCAGAAAAGGAAAATAGTTTCACACTTTCAATTTCAATCAAAATTACAAAGTGTTGCATTACAAGAGTGATGTTGTGTGAATAATGAAAGTAATGTTTCTCCGAATTAGTCACATATGTATTATAATAAAGAAAACTGCTTATTACTTGTCTACCAAATAAACTTATGTTTTTGACTCAACAACTCTTTTTTACAACTAAAATAACCTTAACTAGGTTGGGTCGCACAATTTTGAGGTCATTTTCTGACAATATTTTGATTTGCTTCTAATATATCACTTTTGTCCTATGTTTCATGTGTAGAATTCTACTCAGACAAACATTTATGAAAATGTACATATAAATATTGTATTAAAATAAGTTACAACCAAAAAAATTGCATTAAAAGACATCCATTTTTCTATATGTCATGAGGAAATACAGCCTCACACTCTCTCTCTCTTGCACAAAAAAGATGTATGCATATGTATTTATGGGCGAAGGTCAAGAATACACACTCTTGGTGGTTAGGGTTACACTGAAAACAGGTGGTGTGCATATTCTTTACCTCTGCCTGTTTATGTACATGTATATGAAAGATAATGTGTGTGTGAGAGAGAGAGCGAGTGTCACTTGCACATACATGCAAAAAATATCATACATCACAACACACACCTTCACACACTCAGTCTCTCTCTCTCTCACACACACACACACACACACACACACATGTCCATTTCATATACACGTATATCTTACACTTTCTCCTCTCGCTTCAAAGCAAATGTCATTTCTTTCTCTTTATCCTCTCTTTCAATTTCTCCTCTCTTCAAAGCATACAGAAATTAAAACAATTTTATGGAAATTAACAATCATATGATCCCATATATATCGAGTTGACAACTTTGCTTCTTCAAATGAAATAATGCCATAAAAAAATACTTTCTTTGACACACACACATGCATATGCACACTCTAGGTAAAACCTGATCTTCGATATAAACTTAAATGGACGTTTTCCCCAGAAATTCTGTCCTTTACCTCTTCTTTCTCGCATGTCTGAGGTGACATTTCCGTCCCCTCTCCTTATTTTTTTCCTAAATTTCTTCCGATTCCTATGTTTGTGATACAGGAAATTAGGATTTCACCCATAAAACATGTTCTCAATATTTTAATTTTCTCTCTCTCCCCATCAAATTAATTTTTCAAATTTTTTCAAATTTTTATTCTTGGTAATCCATGGAGAAAAAACAGAGAGTATGAATCATTAAGAATTTTACCCATCACCTCACCAGTTCCAAAAAGCTACTCACTCCCAATGTTTCACTTTAGCTTTTTGGAAAGCAGGGAAGTTTCTTCAGAAATAATGTCATTTACCTATTGTTTCTAGCATGTCGGATTTTCTCTTGGTGGTCTGGTATTTTTTAAGTCTACTATTTCAGTAGAATTCTATGCATGTAGGAAACATCAGACAAAAGTGAATGATTGGGAGATTTTAGCCTTTTGAAAGCCAGTAGGTGATGGGTGGGCAAGGTGGGGGAAAGGGTATTGAATGTTTCTCTAGGAAAAATTAAACTATAATATATATATATATATATATATATATATATATATATATATGGAGAGAGAGAGAGAGAGAGAGAAGTTGCATACTGTCAACGTAACGTGACAGTCCCATAAAGGGAATCACACCACTGCTATTTAGCCCTAGGAAGCATCAGCATTTCCTGTCGGCCTTGACACATTTCCTGTGTCTGTATGTTTACAAGGGCGAGACAAGCACCCCCATCCAGCTAAGCCTGCATCCAGAGACATGTTTCTGAGTCTTGTTCGTCATCAGTCTGGAGTAGCATGGCTTGCTAGCTGGTTGCAGATACCTGTCTAGACCTTGTAAACATAATTTCAGTGAAGTAAATTCACTGATCACAAAGAATAGAAATATTAAATTTTTAAATATCTCAGAGAGATATAAGCAGTGGTGGAACGATAGAGCAAGACTCAGAAACATGTCTCTGAATGCAGGCTTAGCTGGATGGGGGTGCTTGTCTCCCTCTTGTAAACATACGGACACAGGAAATGTGTCAAGGCCAGCAGGAAGCGCTGATGCTTCCTAGGGTTAAATAGCGGTGGTGTGATTCCCTTTATGGGACTGTCATGTTAAGTTGACAGTATGCAACTGCTCTATTGTTCCACCACTGCTTATATCTCTCTGAGATATTTAGAAATTTAATATTTCTATTTTTTATATATATATATATATATATATATTTCCCACATTTGTAATCTCTGTATTTTTCTATGTAGATACTCTGTTTTACTCTTTTACTCCTTCTTGTTTCAGTCATTTGACTGTGGCCATGCTGGAGCACCACCTTTAGTCGAGCAAATTGACCCCAGGACTTATTCTTTGGAAGCCTAGTACTTATTATATCAGTCACTTTTGCTGAACCGCTAAGTTACAGGGATGTAAACACACCACCATTGGTTGTCAGGCGATGTTGGGGGGGGGGAGACAAACACAGACACACAAACATATACACCCATACATATATATATATACATATATATGACGGAATTCTTTCAGTTTCTGTCTACCAAATCCACTCACAAGGCTTTGGTTGGCCCGAGGCTATAGTAGAAGACACTTGCTCAAGGTGCCATGTAGTGGGAATGAACCTGGAACCATGTGGTTGGTAAGTAAGCTACTTACCACACAACAACAAAATAAAATTGAAAAAAGTTACAAATTAACAAATTACGGCAGGGATAGAGGGAAATTTAAATTTTGAAAATCTGATTTCTGGTTAAAATCGTATTAACCCCCTTTTATATGATGAAACAATACATAGTTTCTGATCCTTCTTAAGAACAGAAAGCGCTTTCATGAAAACCCATGCAAATTGTACCCTTGCTCTCCACTATTAAAAAAAAAAATGACTTCCTTTATTCCATTAACTATGTATCAGCTGTGCCGATTCTGCCCATAAGAAAGGAGTAAATAGTACAATGTGCTTGTAGGTCATAACACCTGGGCAACTCTGGGATGCATTGCTAGTGTGTGTTTGTGTGTGTGTGTATGGCAAAAAAAAAAAATTGATAGAATGAGAACCAGGCTTAACAAAAATTAAGTACTGGAGGGTGGAGTGATTCATTTGACTAAAAATTCTTCAAGGTGGTGCCCCAGCATGACCTCAATCTTATGACTGAAACAAGTAAAAAATAGAAGATATAGATATGATAGGCATCTTTCAGTTTCCATCTCCCAAATCTGCCCACAAGTCTTTTGTTGGCCTGGAGTCATAGTAGAAGACACTTACCCAAGGTGCCACTCAGTAGGACTGAACATGTTTGGAAGGCAAGCTTCTCAACCACATAGTCATGTCTACCCTTCATATCTATGGAATTTTTAGACAACACTGTATATAATGATGAATATAAAGATTATGTCTATATAGACAATTGAATATCGTGTATGTAGATATTATGTATATATTTTCCATGACATAACATGTTGGCTAAAGGTCTATAGATATGTTCTTTAGTACACTATAGCAATCACATGTGAACTACTCATCTGTAAGAACACATTTGATTTTGGGTGCTATTTTTTATTTAGTTTAAAAAATACTATGAAGACGTAAATGAAAACAGCCTGATGCTAATATCAAGATATGTAATGGACAAAGTGCACACATGCTTCTCTAGCTTACCACACATAGACACACACGTGTGTGTACATCTTTACTTGCATGTTGATATGCACGCATGCACACTCACTCATATAACTAATTTTCTTTTTCTTTTTTAATGACCCTGCCAGTTTTCACATCTACCTTCTTATTTTTTGTCATGATTTCTCTTGTACAAGTGTCCTGATTTGCAAATAGAATAGGCCGCCATGTTCTCAGAACCAGAAAATTGCTTGGAGACACAAGGCATGTTATAAAAACCTACCTAGACTTGTCTTCAAAGCAAGAAACTATTTAGTAACTGATATCTTTATACTGTGTACATTAAATGAAATTTATCTCTCACTGTTTGGAGTACTTTAAGAAGCTTGCTTTGCAACTGTGTAGTGTTGGGTTCAGTCCCATTGTACAGTACCTTGAGCAAGTATCTTTTACTGTAACCCCAGGCTAATTAATGCTTTGAATTTGGTAGTTGGAAACTATGTAGAAGCCTGTCATATGTATATATATAAATGCTAGAGTAAGAATAGCCTGGGCAAAGTTTAGAGAGCTCTTACCTCTGCTGGTGACAAAAGGCCTCTCGCTCAAAGTAAAAGGCAGACTGTATGATGCATGTGTACGTACAGCCATGCTACATGGTAGTGAAACTTGGGCTGTGACTGCTGAGGATTTGCGTAAGCTCACAAGAAATGAAGCTAGTATGCTCCGATGGATGTGTAACGTCAGTGTTCATAATCGACAGAGTGTAAGTACCTTGAGAGAAAAGTTGAACCTAAGAAGTATCAGTTGCTGTGTGCAAGAGAGACGTATGCGCTGGTATGGTCATGTGATGAGAATGGCTGAAGATAGTTGTGTGTGAAAGTGCCACACCCTGGCAGTTGAGGGGACCTGTGGAAGAGGTAGACCCAGGAAAACCTGGGTCGAGGCAGTGAAGCACGACCTTCGAACTTTAGGTCTCACCAAGGAAATGACCAGTGACCGAGACCTTTGGAGGTATGCTGTGCGTGAGAAAACCCGGCAAGACCAGTGAGAACAGTCAAAATCAAGATCAAACCAAATTGAGGTCGATCAACATCAGGGCCCCCGTGCAGGTGACACGTAAAAGTACCATCCGTTTGTAGCCGTTCGCCAGCCCTGTCTGGCCCCCGTGTAGGTGGCACGTAAAAGCACCATCCGTTCGTGTTCGTTGCCAGCCTGGCCTGGCCCCCGTGCCGGTGACACGTAAAAGTACCATCCGTTTGTGGCCGTTTGCCAGCTCTGTCTGGCCCCCGTGCCGGTGACACGTAAAAGCACCATCCGTTCGTGGCCATTTGCCAGCTCTGTCTGGCCCCCGTGTCGGTGACACGTAAAAGCACCATCCGTTCGTGGCCGTTTGCCAGCTCTGTCTGGCCCCCGTGCCGGTGACACGTAAAAGCACCATCCGTTCGTGGCCGTTTGCCAGCCCTGTCTGGCCCCCATGTCGGTGACATGTAAAAGCACCATCCGTTCGTGTCCGTTGCCAGCCTCGCCTGGCCTCCGTGCCGGTGACACGTAAAAGCACCATCCGTTTGTGGCCGTTTGCCAGCCCTGTCTGGCCCCCGTGTCGGTGGCATGTAAAAGCACCATCCGTTCGTGCCCGTTGCCAGCCTCGCCTGGCCCCCGTGCCGGTGACACGTAAAAGCACCATCCGTTTCGTGGCCGTTTGCCAGCTCTGTCTGGCCCCCGTGTTGGTGGCACGTAAAAGCACCATCTGTTCGTGTCCGTTGCCAGCCTCGCCTGGCCCCGTGCCGGTGACACGTAAAAAGCACCCACTACACTCACGGAGTGGTTGGCGTTAGGAAGGGCATCCAGCCGTAGAAACACTGCCAGATCTGACTGGGCCTGATGAAGCCTTCCAGCTTCACAGACCCCAGTTGAACCGTCCAACCCATGCTAGCATGGAGAACGGACGCTAAATGATGATGATGATGATGTATGTTTGTGTTTGACCCCCCCACTACCACTTCTTAACAACTAGTGTTTAGTTTACATCTCTGTAACCTAGCAGTTTGGCAACAGAGACTGATAGAAAAGAAATAAAAATATAAGTACTGGAGTTGATTTGTTCCACTAAACCATTCAAGGTGGTGCCCCAGCATGACTGCAGCCCAATGACTGAGACAAGCAAAAGATAAAAGATAAGACAGACAAAACTCAACCGACAGCCTGCCTGTGCATTTAAATCTGTGTGTGTGTGTGTGTGCACACATGTAAACCACCACATTCCCCCCCCCCCTCACCCTGCCCCATCATGTACCTATATCATATTGTGGAGAGAAACAGCAAAGTATTTAAAGTTGTTGACTATCTCCTGTCAGCTGGACTTTCTCTGATTGTTTGGCCACTTAGCTTTATCTGTTGACTTTTCTTTTCTGTTTTACATATTTGTCCTCAGTAGCATTAGTATTGTGACTGACAGACTGGTTGGCTGGATACCTGAGGCCCTGTCCTTTCTTTGGATTTAAGTCTTTAAATATATATATATACACACACACACATATATACATATTTGTTTGTTTTTTTAATACACAATTTACTTAGAGCTTTATTTCCTTATCTTTGTAGACATTGAATCCAAAATGGAATGAAGAATTTTTCTTTCGGGTAAATATCGAACCTTTTTTTTTATATTGTTTGTGTATGTTATCATCATTATTTTATGTTTACTTTCCATGCTTGCAGTTAACATAAAATGATATATATATATATATATATATATATATATATATACACCGTCCAACCCATGCTAGCATGGAAAGCGGACGTTAAACGATGATGATGATGATGATATATATATATATATATATATGCACACACTTGCATATTTTGTTGTAAAATATCTTCTGTAGTAAAAATGCATTAAAAAGTATTTTATTGTTTAATTGAAATGGCTAAGAAATGTATTTGTAGTGTTTTTGTTTGTGTTATGGATGTAATTACATTCATAAATAATTCCTTATTTATGGACGTAATTTTTTTTCCTTGTAATATGTTCAATGAAATAACAAATACTTGAAGGACTTAACCGATTTTTAACTTTCTCAGTTATAACCATTTTACTATAATTACCTAAAAGGCATGAATGTCATAATCTCCAGCTGTTTCCCATCAATATTTATTCACATTTATTTTAAAGCATTTTTTAAAATGTAACTTTCATGTCAGTGCTTCATTTGTTAAAAATCTGGTTAAACGATTATTTGTAACTCAGACCCTGATTGTTTAAATTTCTGTGAAATTTTAGTCATATCAGCTAGTGTTTTTAGCTCTAGTTAACTGTGCTTCAGCAAACAATGACAGAGGTAGATACTATAATAGTATTAGGTTGGCATTTTCCTAGTCAGGTCTATCTAGGATTGTTGTGTGGCAAGCTCTAGCATTGGAAATATGTGGTCTTCATTTTAACCCTTTTTTTTTTACCATATTTCTGTTGAAATAAACTGTCTTTGTTTCAATTAATTTTGAAAATAATGAAGAATTTAGTAAAACAACACTGTTGTTATTAAGCTAATATTTGGGACATAAATTAACATGGAAATTTTAATAGGTTTTATTTTTGACCATTTTAAACAGTGGATTTATCAAAGAACTAAGGACAGTCTCAGGTGGGTTGGGATCAAAAAGAGTTAAAGATGGTTGTAAGAGTTTGTTGAGGGAAATGGGGTTGATGCAGGACTTTATAGAGGTTCCCCTAATGTCTGTCTGGACCACTATTGAGTTATTTACTACACACTGTATAGCATATGAGTTTTAAAGTGTTGGCTTTCTTGTCTCTCTGAGGTCAGGCTGGAGTTACTTAAATAACACTACTATTTATATAATGTTATAAATATCATTGATGCATCCATTTGTTCTTAATTTACTGGCATGACTATACTTCTCACAGAGTTTATGCATGGTTGTTTGTTTAAGAAGTTTGCTTCTGAACCATGTGGTTTTGTGTTCAGTCCCATTGCATGGCACCTTGGGTAAGTGTCTTCTATGATGACTCTGGGTCAACCAAATCCTTGTGATTGGATTTGGTAAGCAGAAACTCTAAAATGCCTGTTGTGTATGTGTATACATATCTAGCTGTGTGTGTGTATATACACGTGTAATTCTGTGTGTATGTGTATACATTTGTAGCTGTGTGTGTGTGTGTGTGTACACATGTAGCTGTGTACATGTGTATTTTTGCAAGTAAATTTATATTTTCCTTATCTTTATGTGTTTACTGATTATTAACAATGGCTTGTTGGTGGTACCTTTGCTTACAGTGTACTGAAAGTGTATGTCCAGGCTTTTTCTCTTCACATGTCTTGACATGTTGTGTGATCTTCATAAACAAAAGTGTCATTTATGCAGTCTCCATATAAATATATCCAGGCTGTTGTTTGGTGTTCTGTAGACTAGGAGATTATTACTTTGCATGGAAACAAGTAGAGGCTGGTGACAGGAAGGGGGTCTGAAACTCAGCCTCTATGTACTCTCATCTGACCCATGACTATTAGCACCATTCTTTTACCAAAGATAGGTTCCCTGGGTTCATGTATGGCAGAAATGAATCCATCTAATATTGCAGATTTACCAGAATGCAGCTCAAGGCATTATAAATGACATATGTCTTGACAATTTCAGCCAACTGCTAATATTTCATTCCATCTCTCTCTCTCTCTCAATGTGAAGACAAAGAGAGAAAGAGACACATACACGGATAGATATTCAACTTGGGTTTTCTTGTTGATATATTATTAACTCATTGTATTTGCTATGATAGTAAGATTTTAATTTAGTAATTAAGAATACCAGTATCTTTAATAATACCAACTGAGAAGAGCTTTCTTTAGAACAGCTGTTCTTTTCTAAGTCTGTTATTTGGAATGTTATTCTGCAAGCGTGGTGGGGGTGTGACAAAACAAATATCTTGGAACCACAATATGAAAGAAATTCACCTTGAAACTATGAAAAGAGCTTTGGAGAATAAGGAAAGTATATCAACTGCATAGTTCTGATTTATTTATATATTTAGCTTGTAAAATGATTTGCTAAGAGCATGTGTGTATTAATAATAGCTGATTATCATGCTAAGTTGAAAGTAGGGTTGAATGTATTAACATAGGAACATAATCATTTTGTTTGTAGCTGCTATGTATATAGGTTAGTCAGTTAGATCATGAAGGTTAGCTAGTTAAATCAATTCATTTCAAGGTAACAAGAACAAGGTTTTATCAGTTGTTTTTCCCTGTAAAATTCTCACATATATATATATTAAAATTTCTGGTAAATTTTTCTAAAACTTCCATCCTCACATCAATAAGTTGTAAGAATAAATAATTTATTAACTTTTGACAGTTGAGTGGTAAAAACAGTAGGGTGCAGTATTTAGTTACATCTCCCTATGTTCTGGGTTTAAATCCAACCATGGTTACGTTTACCTTCCATTACTCCTTGTATAATGCAGGGTAGCCATGTATTTCTTCTATAACAAGACGCCTATGCCTGTTCCTCTGTCATACACCTAGTATGAAGCCAGCTCTCCCCACCACTTACAACCTCATTCAGTTGAGAGGCTTCTCCTTTATCTTGCACACTCCTTTATCTTGCATTGCAAAATCACTGGTGCTGATGTCACAAAAACAAAACAAAGAAATGCACTTGGTACACTCAAAAAGCATCCAGCTTATGGAGGCCATGTCAAAAGGACATTGGAGCTCAATGCAGTCTTTCAGCTTATTAAATCCTGTCAAACCACCCAGCCTGTCTGCACAGAAGACAGACATTAATGACGATGATGATTTCTCTCCTTATTTCAGTGCTGCTAAATCAATTTTAACTTTTAGCTGAGTTTCAGTTATACATACATTGTACTGTATTAAATGCCATGGAAAAACAGTCCTCGGGCTATTTAAATCTTTTTGCCACAGCAATCAGAATCGAATAAACAAATGTATGAAATAAATACCTTTTTAAGCTGCTAGGTATTCTTTGACTTTGCCATACCTCTTTGTGTATGTGTATACATAAATACACATACACACTGTATTTTTGTTAACCTAGATCTTAAACTCCATACAAATTAACCAATTTCTTCATATTCTATTATTATTGTTATTATGATGGTAGTAGTCGTGTATTAGCAGAATTGTTAGAGCATTAGACGAAATGCTTTGTATTTTCTCTGGCTATTTGTTATGAGTCCTGCTGAGATCAACTTTACCTTTTATCTTTTTGAGGTTTATAAAATAAGTACCAGTCAAGTACTGGGGTTGATGTAATAGACTAACCCTTTCCACTCAAAATTGCTGGCCTTGTTCTAAAATAATAATAATAATAACTAGCTGAACCTGTGAAAAATTCATGGAAAATATAAAAAATGTAAGCGTCTGTAAATTGTGTGCTGGTGCCATGAAAAATGTTTCTATATTGTGATAGTTACAGAATAAAGAAGTGTAAAACTGATAACTTTATAATCCAACCAAAATATCTCAGCTATGCAAACGTAAACAGAATTACTATTTAGCCTTAAAATACATCGTGCATATTCAAAGAACCTTCTTGGTTTGGTGGTATGGAATGTTCTTCTGGTATTCTTTTACTTGTTTCAGTCATTTGATGGTGGCCATGCTGGAGCACCGCCCTTTAGTTGAAGAAATCATCCCCCGGACTTGTTCTCTGTAAGCCTGGTGCTTATTCTATCAGTCTCTTCTGCTGAATAGCTAAGTTACAGGCATGCAAGCATACCAGCATCGGTTGTCAAGCAATGGTGGTGGAGAGACAAACAAACACACACACACACACACACACACACACACACACACATATATATATATATATATATATATATGACGGGCTTCTTTCATTTTCCAACTACCAAATTCCCTCATGAAGCTTTGGGCAGCCTGAGGCTATAGTAGAAGACACTTTTTAAAGTATAGTGTTGAATTTTGTGTAGCCACCTATTGGCAGCTTTTTTCCCCCCACCCATTTTGTAAGAGGTATTACCCATTTTTCTGAGCTCTTTTCACAGCCATATCCTGTTTGAAATTTGCATTAGATTTTGTATAAAAAACAAAAAGGGAGTGGGGCTTGTTTGTAGTTTGTAGAGAAAACATTAAACATGCCTGAGAACAAAACATGGTCTTTCCCACCAAATAAAAGACATGAAGAACAATGAAAGAAGACAATTATGTACCAAGGGTGGGCAAAAGAAGAGAGAACACTGATCATTCTAGAACTCCCAGAATAAAAACGTAAACATCTGAAAGACTTTCCTTCTATTCATTACTGAATGTCTTTCCCTCTTCTTCATTGCTAAAAGTAATGAAGCTAGAAAAGATCGATTGTATTTCAGTCTAATTGTCATTGTGAATGACTTGAGACTTTCCTTTCTCTGTCTTTATTGCTTAACTTCTTTTCTCTACAGTTAAGATAATGAAGGTGCATGGCTCAATGGTTAGGGGTATTCAGTCCATGATTGTAAAGTCATGAGTATGTTTCCCAGCGATGCGCTGTGTTCTTGAGCAAGGTACTCTACTTCACCTTGCTGCAGTACACTCAAATGTAATTCAAAGGGGCCAGCCTAGTCACATTTTGTGTGAGGCTGAATCTCCCTGAGAATTACCTTATAGTATGCATGTCTGTGGAGTACTCAGTCACTTGCATGTTAATTTTATGAGCAGACTGTTCTATTGATCAGATAAACAGGAACTTCATTGTCATAGCCAGCAGAGTGTCATTTTTTGAAAAGAGGGAAAGAAAAGGGAATGTTCCATATCGTAAGGCAAAAATGTTGTGTTTAGTATAAGTAGAAATAATTTCTATTCCGTCGTCTCTTCACCCTTGACTCATGCTCAGTTTGATAACAACAGCCTGCGCATCGGTGTTTATATGGAGGCTTGGCCTCCAGATCTGTGAGACCCACAAATGCTACTGTTAGGACCGGATTAATATCCATAGTAACCCTAACTACTAAAAAGATTTTCCTGCCCCTGTATAGGATCTTTTTTCATTTTTTTCCCAACCACTTGAAGGTTCATCTTGCTCTAGTCCACTCAGCTGGCCAAAATGAGTTGTAGCTGTAATTGAAAGGGACCAGCCTTGTCATATTCTGTGTGAGGCTGAATCTCCATGAGACCTACGTTAATGGTATGCATGTCTGTGGAGTACTCAGTCACTTGCGAGTTAATTTTATCCTTGTGTAGTAATGAAAAATGAAAGTGACATTAATATTTGCTGTCGTTATTTGTCATTGATTTAACAATGTGTCAATGTATCTATGTATCAACTTTTCTTTCAATCTATGTATCTACTGTCTCTCTCACTTTCTCTTACAACCAGCAATCAATCTGCAATTCCTGGAAAGTGTAGGGTGGGAGCACATAGAATTTGTTTTCATGACTCTGAAGCCAAGTCCAAAGGAGAACAATTGTTAATGATAGGGAATTGGAATGTCACAATCTTTATGGCTAAAGAGTAGCAACCATTGGAGGAGGCCAAACCTTCCAGTTAGATATACAGTAATCCTTCAATTATCGTGGGTGTTACATTCCAAATGACGTGTATTGTCAACAACAACTATCAGTGGTGTATTTTTCGTTTGTCACTGTTATTTATGACATCATTCGTGTGTTTGTACTGGTTTTAAGGTTTTAGGGTTAGGGTTTTAAAGTGAAAATCTGCAAAGAAAAATAGCACTACTGTATATATTTTAAAATTATTTTTATAATTTGTATAGATTTATTTTATTATAAATACTAGAAACAACACCACGAGGAATCGACATAAGCTTAAATAATAAACTGCAAGGGATTACTGTAGTCAGTGTATCCTCTACAAGGTCCCATGACTGTTGGTGTAGATTTGGATGGAGGGTGGAAACTCCACTTTTCAAATGTGGTGCCAACTATGTCTGAATAGGTGGAAGTGGGGACACTCACAAGCCTCTGGCTGTCAGATTGTGTTATGGAATGGCTTCTGCTAAGTAGGAGAGTTTGCCAGATGTCCTTCTTGTTGCCAAACCTCACATTTTTCTAAACAAGGTAATATTTCCCTGTGTTTTTGTAGAATATTGGAAACAAAAGACAATGCTTTAGAAACACATGAGAGTTGGTAAGAGTATCTGACTGTAGAAAATCTGCCTCAACAAATTCTGTCTGACCCATGCAAGCATGGAAAAGTGGACGTTAAAAACAATGATGATGAAAGTGATGGGGATTGGTTTTCGGTTCTTGTACTTTGAGTGTCTGCTCAGGCATCTTATCACCACCATCTCTGTCTTCTTTTTGGCTCCTCTCACCCATCCTTATATAATGTAGAGTAGCCATATATCTCTTCTGTAGCAAGACACCTGTGTTTGTCTCTATCATATTTTAACCTCTCAACACCTGGCATAAAACCACCTCCCTGTCTCCCACATACACTCTCCACTCTGTTGAGGAAACCTTTTTCCTTTTCTTGCAAATTACTTTTTATGCTGCCAGCTTGTGTTGGTGGTGGAAAAAAAGTACCCAGCACACATATAAAGTGGTTAGCATTAAGGAGAGCATCAGATCCTGTCAAACAGTCTGTCCAACACCTGCCAGCATGGAACATGGACATTAAATGCTGATGATGATGTTTCAAACAAAGCATTAGACTCAACAGTTTCATATCCATATAGATTTTTTTTCTCTGCCAACAAAAGTTAAAAAATTAACAATCTGATGATAGCATGAGATGAACTATAAGTTAGAATACAATGTTAGGAAATTCCACTTATCAACACAGGTAACCTTGGCCAAAAGTTGTGTATAGTAATGGTGGCATGTAGGTCACTTTAATCAGTAAATCTGACAGAAAGAAAAAGGACAATAGCTCTTTTGAGATTTCTAGCATTTATCACAAAATATTAAGTAGGTTAAATCTAGAACAGGAATCCAGTTTTTATTTGTGTGAGCATAATGTATTGTATGTGGGCGTAGGGGTGAATGTTAATAGCTGCCAGCAGAGAGTTTCCTTATCAGTGAAATGATAACCGTTCTGTTCTCACTTTATCATGTTGATTTGGTTTGAGGAGTAATTTATTGTTCAAATGTGTGATCAGAAAGATCAACAAAAATGCACTTCTCTAAATCAGTCACATTTAACATTAATTTAAAAATTAACAATGTGAAATTGTGGTGCAAGCTTATGTTGGCTATGATTGACTAGATGTGGCAAATGGAACCGTTCTACAGGCAAAGAGTAGCAACCATTGGAGGAGGCCAAACCTGACTTCACTGCATTTGACTGGAATATATTTAAATAAGTTAAAATCATCATCATCATAATTTAACATCTACTTTTCCATGCTTGCATGGGTCAGATATAATTTGTTGAGGCAGATTTTCTACTACCAGAACCTTTCTTGTTGCCAACCCTCATCTGATTTCAGGTAATGTAATAGAACATTACCCCTTGTTTGGACTGGAAACAACAACATTGCTTGTATAATGCTCATTTTATTACGTGAAGACAAGGGGACGCGCACACACACATGCACACACATGCACGCACACATACACACACACACACACACACACACACACAGTGTCCTTTGCTTCCAATCTTCTGTAAAAAAATATCTGGCCATGGAAAATATTACCTTACCTGGAAGCAGAATCGATTACAGGTAGGGCATCTGGTCATAAAAAAAATTTGCTTCAGGGGATTTTATCTGACCCAAATGAGCATGGAAAAGTGAACTTTAAATGATGATGACGATGCGTAGTGAAAAGTTGTTTTGGTTTTTTTTCTCCCCCTTTATTGTTATCTCAGATCTTTACCTTTTGACCTACAAATTTAAAAAATTATTTTTTGTAACTAAACACTTTCAAACTTCGGACACTGGTAGAATGTGTCATATAAAACATGTTTTACTCTTAACATTTTTGAGAAAAACTTATATTTATGAAGTAATTTCACCTTAAAGTTCTCATATTTTGGTAATTTCAACCAATCAATGACGTGTATTCAGCTGAATAAATTTACTGCTGTTTGTCAACAAGAACTTCCAGCGGTGTATATTTCGTTTGTCACTGTTATTTATGACAACCCTAACCCTAAAATCTTAAACCTAACTTTAAAACCCTAACCCTCAAACCTTAAAACCAGTACAAACACACGAATGATGTCATAAATAACAGTGACAAACGAAAAATACACCACCGATAGTTGTTGTTGACAATACACGTCTTTGATTGGTTGAAATTACCGAAATACGAGAACTTTATGGTGAAACTACTTCCTAAATGTAAGTTTTTCTCAAAAATACTAAGAGTAAAACATGTTTTATATGACTCATTCTACCAGTGTCTGAAGTTTGAAAGTGTTTAGTTACAAAAGATTATTTTTTAAATCTGTAAGTCAAAAGGTAAAGATCTGTTATCTCATGGAGGGCACAAAGGTTGCTTGACAAGTTATCTCAAATAGCAATTATCCTAAGATAAAACAGATACACTGGGGAAGAGCATTTGCATTTGGAAAGACAAACATTCTAGTGTTGATGGCCAAATGAACCTCCCTGGACTTTATTTCTTTCTCAAAGGAGATTGTAGAGAAGGGCTTCAAAAGTTTTCCTTTCTAAATAAAACCTCTGTTCAAGCAATCCTAGCATGTAAAATTGACAATTGATAAAGCTTTTTTATTAACTTACTGTAATTAATATTTGTTTCCTCCCTTTTGTAGGTAAATCCTCGTGATAACTGCCTGCTCTTTGAAGTATTTGATGAAAACAGATTGGTATGTGTATTTTTTAAATATCATTAAAGGTTTGTGTGGTTACAGAAATAGAAGATTGGACAAAGTTCTTGACTTATTTAGCCTTAAACTGTCTGTTTAATGAGAGTGTGTGGCCTAGTCTTTAGTGTTGCACTCCCAGTCACAGAATTGTGGTGTACCTCAACAAAATTATCAATCAATTTTACCCACAATATTCAAATTATTTACTAATTAAGTAGTTGATTACCATCTTGAAACAGAAAACAGCTTAAATAGTATTTTGAAATTAAATTTTAAGATATTTATTTTTTTGAAAACTTGCTTATTCTTTTTGTCTAATAGATCAAGCAGTTAATTTGTAGTTTGTAGTCTTATATACGAGTTACATCACATGTTCACACATTAGATGTATGGATGGGGTTGAGTTGTAGTTTTTTTAAATGACAGTTTTGTTTTTGTTGGGTGTATTATATAACATGATTTGGATTATGTCCAGTTAAATAGTATGTGAAATAATTGGGCATATAATTCAGTGTTGGATATGGTGGGTGTATTGATATATATATATATATATATATATATATATATATATCATCATCATCATTGTTTAACACCTGCCTTCCATGCTGGCATGGGTTGGACAATTTGACAGGAGCTGGCTAGGCTGAAGACTGTACCAGTCTTCTATGCCTGTTTTGGCATAGTTTTTACTGCCATGCCCTTCCTAACACCAACCACCCTGCATAGTGGATTTAGTGCTTTTTACATGGCACCAGCACAGGCAAGGTCAGTTTTGGCATGGTTTTTACAGCATGGTGCCCTTATAAGAATATTAGATTATACTGGATAAAGATAAGTTTTGCAAACCTATCACAAGTGTTTGATTGACATATAATCTTGTAGTTATAAAAATATAGTATTTTCTTTTAGATTACAAGACCAGTGTTTTTGTTTAAACAATTATAGCATTTATGGTTTACATGAAATATTTTGTTTATCCTTTCTTTTCAGACTAGAGATGATTTTCTTGGACTGGTGGAAATTCCACTCAATCACACCAGTATTCTCACAGAACGCCCTGGTCGACGTATTCCGACAAAAGATTACATCCTTCGGCCACGCAGGTACTACTTTCTATTTTTGTCCCACCTGTCAGTCAATTAGTCATGCTCTTTCTCACCCTTTGATATTCTTTCTCTCTTTTTTTGCCATATGTCTCTCTGTCTGTCTATCTGTCTCTCTTTTCAAATCAGTGAATTTTTCTAAAGTTATTTGAGTTTATAAAAGTGGGAAAACAAATGAGGCAAATGTGCCCTTTGAACAGAATGGGAGAGGTGGCATAGGTATGGATGGCTGTGTGGCTAAGATGTTCACTTACTAACCACATGGTTTCAGGTTCAGACCCACTGCACAGCACCTTGGACAAATGTCTTCGGTAGCACTGAGCTGACCAAGTCCTCACAAGTGGATTTGTTAGATAGAAACATTGTGGAAGCCTGTCATGTGTGTGTGAGAGAGAAGAGGGAGGGAGAGAGAGAGAGAGAGAGTTTGTGTGTAACCTTATCTTCATTGTAAACAAGTATCACCATCATGCAAGCAATCTTGTTCATTGCCAACCATCCTTGAAAAACACGATTTGGCCATGAGGAAATATTACCTGCTTGGAAATAGGTGAGGTTTGGCAACAGGAAGGAAACCAAGTGATGGAAAATCTGCATCAGCAAATTCCATCTGACCCATGCAAGCATTGAAAAGTCGGTGTTAAAACAATCAGGATGATAATACTATTGTCAGCTTCAGTTCAAATCAAATGTGCTTACTTTGAATGTGGTTTTGGGGTTACTAAATGTGGTTAAACCTAGAAAAGTCTCTATTTTTCTGTGAGCACCTTGACAAACTGAAGATTTGAACCTTCTGTTGCAATGCTTCTTTGGAAAGTGTATCCATAGACTCAGATTGCATTGTGAATGAAATATGGTAGACAGTGTATGAAAGCACTTGGGCTGTAGTTTTAATTAAAATAGTCAAACTGGTCACACAGTTTCAAACTGATGTGGGTATCGGTATGGAATACTCAACCTCTTATGCTAGAACTCAGTGAATAGCTAGTTGATACCATCTTTTATCTTTTACTTGCTTCAGCCATTAGACTCTGGCCATACTGGAGCATCACCTTGAAGAGTTTAGTCAAAGTAATCAACTCTTGTACTTATTTTGTCAGGTTCTTTTGCTGAATTGCTAAGTTATGGGATCATAAACAAAACCAACACTGGTTGTCAAGCAATGGTGGGAGATCCATATAAGTACACACACAGTTTCTTTGTGTGTCTGTGTTTGTTCCCTCACCATTGCTTGACAACCGATGGTGTGTTTATGTTCTCGTAACTTAGTGATTTGGCAAAACAGACCGATAGAATTAGTACTGCCCTTACAAAGAATAAGTCCTGGGGTCTATTTGTTCAACTAAGGGTGGTGCTCCATCATGGCCATAGTCAAATGACTGAAACAAGTAAAAGAATAAAATAATATATGAATGTGTGTGTGTGGTCATCCTTTAACATTCACTTTCCATGCTGGCATAAATTCGATGCTTTGACAGGATTCTGTAAGCCACAGGGCTTCATTAAGCTCCAATGTCAACTTTGGCAAGATTTATATGCCTGGGTGTTCTTTCTGGTGCCAACTACTTTACAGATTGTACCGAGTACTTTCTCATGTGATTGGTGTTAGTGAAGTTGCCAAGCAACTTGTAAGAAAGAAGAGAATTGGAAAAAGAAAGAAAAGGAAAAAAATCTTGCTGACTAAATGGGGTACATGGGTTAGTATTTGAGAGTGGGATGCATGCATATGTTGATGTATAATTTATTGCATTACTTTTGTGCTCCACAGTTCCCGATCAAGAGTACGTGGCCACCTATGGATATATCTTGCATTCTATGCACCTGAAGGGGAAGTAGACGACACAGAAAATCAAGAAGATACTGCATCAGCACAGTCGGAGGTAGATAATGATAAAAAATTAATTTTTTCATTAATATTGTAGAAAATGATTTACATCTTTATTTCGAAGGACATTTTTATTTTGTTTTTGTATTTGGCTTGCAAGATTTTTGATGTGAAATCATGTGTTGAAACAGATTTTGGTATATCTGGGGAGGTTCATTATGCCAATATGAACCTGATTTTGTGTCACTTTTGTAATTACTAGTCAACTGGTTAATGATTTAATCATTTAACAATTGATTAATTGTTCAGTCAATCAATCAGTCAACTAGGTCCGTCCAAGTTCTTCTGTTGCCATTCACAACCTCATCAGTGACATGCCTTCTCTACTCCAGATCTGCTTCAGGTCTATCTGTCTGTTTGATTTCAGTTAATGAAAAAAATTTCATTTCTAAATTAGTTTTATTTTATAAAGATATTTGATTGGAAAAATGATAGTGATAGTGACATTAAGATCTAAGTAATCTTTTTCTTAAAATCCCTTTTTTTTTTTTTTTCACACAAAAGGAAAATGTGACTGATGTAAAAAGGTAGTAAGAAATTCTAGGGTGAGCATGAATAGCAGAAGGTCTTGAGAGAGGAACTACCTTTCCCCTCCGCCTCATGCAAGTGTTTCATCCCCTTAACTCTTTACACTCTGAGGGGGCTGGGTCACATCCAAGTTATGACTCTGGGATCCCCCTCTGCTGTAACATTCTCTCCTATTGTCTGTATTGCAATACTCTTGGGTGGTTAAAGTGCCCCCAGAGCCAAGGTATCTTGGGTGTCACAACCAGTTTATTCTGAGAAACCAGTTGACTGTAGTGTAAATTATATCATTTGAAACTGACTTCCATCCCTTGATCTTGTACCCATGTGTTCAAGCCTTAATATTGAAAACTATTGTGCAGTACCTTTTACCAGGTACTTACTGTTTGTCAACATGAGTTACATATATTGTCAGTCATTAGCCTTTTTGTTACTATATTTCTGTTGAAACGAACTGCCTTTGTGTCAGTTGCTTTTTGAAATAATGAGGAATTTCGTAAAATAATTATTGTTAAACTGGTGTTTAGAACATAAATTATCATGAAATTCTGATGGAAGGTTTTAATTTAGACTAATTTAAACTGGTGAAGTTTGTATAAAAGAACAAGGGATGTTCTCAGACAATATGGCCTACCTGGGTGATAAACTTATTCTAATGCCTGTTTTAACAACACTACAACTTCCTTGTAGGTACCTTTGGGTATCTTTAGCAGAGTTTACTCTGTTGCTAGCATTCAGACCAGGTTTCCATGCTCTTGTCAAAAAATAAAAATAAGTTTTACTTGTTTCAAGACTAGTGGAGACCTTTATGTGAAAGCTTGACCTGCTAGAAATAAAACTAAGCCTTCTTTCAATCACACCCTAACATCTTGAGGAAGGAGGACACATGAAACAATGTAGTCTTAGATAAACTTTGAGAATGGAATAAGCAAAGTTGGAATGCCTTTAATTGTACATCAACTAGATCAGTTAAACAACAACAACAGTGACAACAACTCGTTTCGTTGTTCGGTTATTGGCAGTAGCAAGGTAATCTAGTTCATCATCATCATCATTTAACGACCACTTTTCCATGCCTGCATGGGTCAGATAGAATTTCTTAAGACAGATTTTCTACAGCTGGTTGCCATTCCTGTCACCAACCCTCACCTGTTTCCTAGCCAAGTAATGTTATCCTATGGCCAAGCATATTTTTCACAGAAGATTGTAAATGAATGGCACTCATTTGCAACCATCATGTTTTGTCAAGATGAGGAGGTGGCAAGGGACACCCATGCACAAATAAACGACAGGTAAATTATTTAGTTAAGGGAAACAAAGATTTCTTTTTTGTTCTCCAAGGAAATAGCCTTAAACCTTTAGCATTCAGATTACTCTGTCAAATGTAATACTTCTTTATTTACATTGTTTTTAATTAATCATGCGCTATCTTATAGATTCAAGATTGATATAGTGTGATTGTTTGCTTTTAGATTGACATTGTAGGATAGTTGTGAGTCACCTGATCTGTCTGGTTTGAATGTTAAACAGGTAGACTATTTTGGCCAAATATGGCTGGTTTAAATGTTAAAGGGTTAATGGTTGTAGTCGTTAGAGCTCAAAACTGTCATCATTAAAATCATCATTGTTTTCATTTCTCCACTTTGTTCATGCTTTGGGAAGCAGCTTTATGCTAGGAAATGTGAGGTTAGAGTATGAACAAAGGGGCCAGAACAGAAAAGAGTGGCTGAGAGTAACCAAGTGGAGCTGAAAAGTCATAAACATAATGATCATGAAGTGTTAGGATGAATCCTTGAGGTTGCAAGAAGGGAAATATACATTTGAGTGGAGACAGAAGAACTTGGGACTTTGGCTGGAACAGAATTTGTAAACCTGCTCCATTTCACCTTTCTGGTATGGATCGATAGATCTAAAAGAGTGAAACAAAATGCTGTGTGTGTGTTTGCATGTACACACGTGTATTTATAATGTTACCTGTTAATGCTTGACCTCAGTACTATTTTTTCTCTTAAGCAGCCTGGCTGGGAGATGGTGAGCCTTCAGAATTCCTTGAATGAATCTGGAGCGTCGGGTCCCACTCCGTCAATGTCTGACGAACCATTGACACCTTTACCCCCAGGATGGGAAGAAAGAACTGATGCCCAAAGCAGGACGTATTATGTTAATCATAATGAACGGACTACACAGTGGGAAAGACCATCAAGGTATTCTTTTGTTTGTCTTTACATTTTGTTTTATATTGGTTATATTAAAGTCTTTATTTTTTGTTCTGCTTTTTATAAATATTTTGATACAACTATGAGAAGTATCAAGTGAAAAAGCAGAAAATCATGCATGCACACATACATGCATACATATGTATGCATACACCTGCACATATTCATGCACACATATAAATACATGCATAGACATTCTAAGTATACTTGTGATTTTGTATTTCAAACCATTTAAGCAGTCAGAAAATATTTATGAGTGGTGAACTATGAGTATTTATTGATAGAGGAAAAGACCAGAGACCTCTCACTTAAGAAAAGATTGGTCTAGTTGCACATGAAAAAAATATACACACACACACACACACATATTCACACAAACTGCTGGATCAGGTAATGAAGGTCACGGAGAGGGTAATAGCCCAACTAATTAGGGAGAGAGTCTGCTTAGATGAGATGCAGTTTGGTTTTGTGCCAGGTAGAAGCACCACTGATGCTATATTCCTGGTACGGTAACTGCAGGAGAAATACCTAGCCAAAGATAAACCCCTATATTTTGGTTTTGTGAACTTGGAGAAAACCTTTGACAGGGTCTCCCGATCTTTTATCTGGTGGGCAATGTGGAAACTGGGGATTGCCGAATGATTAATAAGGGCTGTACAGGCCCTATACAGAGATGCCATTAGTAAGGTTAGGGTTGGCAATGAGTATAGTGAAGAATTCCAGGTAGAAGTAGGGGTCCACCAAAGATCAGCCCTCAGCCCCCTCTTATTCATCATAGTCCTCTAGGCAATAACAGGAATTCAAGACAGGTTACCCCTGGGAGCTTCTCTTTGGTGATGATTTGACCCTCATAGCAGAATCACTACCAGAACTAGAAAAGAAATTTCAGGTTTGGAAGCAAGGTTTAGAATCGAAGGGCCTGAGAGTCAATGTCGCAAAGACCAAAGTTCTAGTAAGTAGGAAGGCGAACACATCACACACCTCTTCATGTAGGTGGCCCTGCTTGATCTGTAGAAAAGGTGTAGATAGAAACTTCATAAGATGTACCCAGTGTAAGCTATGGACGCATAAGAGGTGCAGCAACATCAAAGGAAGATTAACCGGGAAGATAGCTTTCATGTGTGGCAGATGCGCAGGAGCAATAAACACCACAGATGCTCAGAAGACAGATTTCATCACATTCCAGGAGGGAGAAACTAGAAGTAGTTGAGAGCTTCTGTAGTAGGATTGGATGCTCAGAGAACATTACCACTAGAATAATAATAGCCTTAGAAAAGTTCGGAAAGTTTCTACCAATACTGGTGACAAAGGGCCTCTCGCTCAGAGCGAAAGGTAAATTGTACAGTGTATGTGTGCAAACTGCCATGCTACACGTCAGTGAAACATGAGCCGTGACTGCTGAAGACATGCGTAGGCTCGAAAGAAATGAAGCTAGCATGATCCGCTGGATGTGTAACGTCAGTGTGCACACACGACAGTGTTAGCGCCCTGAGAGAAATGTTGGACATAAGAAGCATCGAATGTGGTGTGCAAGAGAGATGTTTGCATTGGTATGGTCATGTACTACGGATGGATGAGGAGAGCTGTATGAAGAAGTGCCACTCCCAAATGCCAGAAGTAATCCGGGGTAGAGGGAGACCCAGGAAGACATGGAATGAGGTGGTGAGGCATGACCTTCGAACTTTGGGCCTCAATGAAGCAATTATGAAAGACCGTGACCTCTGGAGATATGCTGTGACTGAGAAGACCTAGCAAAAAAAATGAGATCACAACTGTAACCTACACCAGTGCCACATAACTAGCCAACTCAAAAAGTATCTTTGGATCATAGGGCGACATGTCATGCTTGAGGAGACATTGAGTCAAGTACGACAAAATCAAATCAAACCACATTCAAATGGAAATTGTAGTTGTGGTCCTCATGTTGGTGGCACATAAAAAGTACCATCCGAATGTGGTCGATGCCAGCCCCCTCACCCCAACTGGCTCCTGTGCCAGTGGCACATAAAAAGCACCATCCGTATGTGGCCGATGTCGGTGTTGCCTTGACTGGTTTTCATGCCGGTGGCATATATAAAGCACCATCTGATCGTGGTTGATGCCAGCCCCCTCTGGCCCCTGTGCTGGTGGCGCATAAAAAGCACACACTACACTCTTGGAGTGGTTGGCATTAGGAAGGGCATCCAGTTGTAGAAACACTGCCAGATCAGACTGGAACTTGGTCCAGCCTCCCAGTTGAACCATCCAACCCATGCTAGCATGGAAGACGGACGTTAAACGATGATGATGACGACAAAGGACTGTGTATAAAATAGACTAAATATAATTACATAGTTGTCTTAGAATCCATAAGTAAAAAAAACAAAAACAGACACTTATATATTCAATAAAGTGGATATATTTGCGAATATACAGGAGCTATCACCACTTTTTTCCATACCAGCCACTGACGGATGCACTGTTAGGTAATCACCTAATTAACAAGTTCCTATGTGGAAACAATTGGTAAAATCGGTTGAAATGGATTCATTATACTGTGTATTATAAAAATTAACGTTTGTGTGTGTATACATGCACAAGTCAATAAGCAATCTGTGCAATTCAAATTCATACTTAGTTGATGAAAGAGATTGGAATAACTACTTGGTGCTGTGAGGACCATCTCTGGATAAGACACCTTTGACAGTTCTATAACAGAAGTCGATTCTCTCAGCAACATGTCAGGTTTCCTCATATCATTGGTAGCTCCTTTCCTTCTTAAACCAATAACTGAGACAGGCCATGTATGGAAAATTCTGATGTGGGTCGTTGGCAATAGAAAAGAATGTATTGATAGTGAAGAGTGATTCCATTGTGGGTATTTAGTGGCATCTAAGTTAGTTAGATACTGAACATTTATTTTGCTAATGTGCCTGTACACATTACCCTACTCTACATGTATGCTTTGATTTACCATTTGCAAAGGTTATTTTATCACTTGTGACCACCTGAATGAAATGGTGTTAGGATGTTTACATTCCTTGTTGAAGTTATGATCAACTGGTCACTCTATGCTTATGAAAATCAGCTGAATAAAAATATAAAAATCCCCTACTCAAAAAGCAGTTAAGGGTTGGTAGCAAGAAATGAGTTCCTCATCAATACATTCCATTATTGGGGTGGGGGTGGAGATTAAAAACTCCTCTAAGAAACAGGTATCAAAATAAACAAACAAATGAATTGCCAATTTAGAAAGAATTTCCTCTTTTGTTTGGAATGTGAAAAAATTAAATACTGCTTTTTTTTTTGATTTTGTGTTTTCATTTTTTTTTTTTTAGGTCAATTTTGTTTTATCTCCAGATGAATGAGTTTTTTGAAGTGTTTTTGAAAAACAGTGATTCTTTATGTCTAATTTTTCTTTGCTTAGCATTATATTTAAAAATTCTCACTCTACTCAGCAATTCCTTAACTTAATTTACTAAACCATCTAACGATAATGAATCTATTATTACTTTATTAAGAATATTTTTTAATAAATTTGCTTTTATGAGATTAATTTTACTTTTCCTATTTTTAAGGGGCATCTAAGGTTATACTTGTTTGGTAGTTGTGTTACTAACAATGTTGTTGTTGATGCTCTATTTTAGAGCCTATCATATTACTTGAAGAGAAATCTGTAATTATTTCATCAGAATGACTGTTTGGTAGGAATCAAGAGTGTTGCCAAAGAGCTATGTTTTGTTTGTCTACAAAGGATGAGGATATTCATTTTTAATGGCAGCTCATAGCACCAACTAGTTGCTGCAAAATCAGTTATAAATCAAGTACAAATTCATTCTACTATTTTTTACTGACAAAAAACAAAAAAAAAAAATTTAATTAGAATAAGGAAGAATCAGTTTTTTTTAAAGCAGATCTACAAGAAAAAAAAAAAAACCTCTGGAGATATACCAAGGTTGTTGTCTGTTCCCAATCAGAATCCATATTACTTTTATCAACATGGTCTCTCTCTCTTTCTCCTCCTCCTCTCTCTCAATAGGAAAAAAACTTTTGTCAAACTAAAACTATTTGTCTTTTATTATTTGTGATTGATTATTCTCGATATTGTGTTAGATGAAATGCTATCTTTTTCCCTGTTGTGTGCATAATGAAAGCTGTATTCAGTACAAGCTGTTAACTTTTCCTGCAACTTCTTTGTGTGACGAATATCTTATTGTTTGTTTGTCAACTTAGTTGTTGTTGCTTGTGAAATATATACAATTTAGCTGGGTTAGTGTGACCTTTGAAAGGCTATATATGTGTGTGTACTTATATATATGTTTGTTTTATGTCAAGTTATAGGTAAAAATTTAACATTAAACTAGAGAATTATTCAATAATTCTTTGTAGAGTGCATGCTTATTAAAATTTCACAAGATGAGGTGTGACAGTGACTTCAAAGTTTTGCCCATCTAGTTGTCAGACTGTGCATATATATATATATATATATATATATATATATATATATATATATATATATATATATATATATATATATATGTGTGTGTGTGTGTGTGGTGTGTGTGTGTGTGTGTGTGTGTGTATATACACACACATATATAAGGAAAACTGATGACAAGAAAAACAATGGTTATGTTATGAATTTCCTTAGCTTACAACTGTTTCTGCTGCTATAAGATGCAATGGACTCAAAGTTGAGTGTCTAAATAGGATCCTATAGCTTTGTTAGAGTCCCATTATTAGTTTTGAAATGCCTAAGTGAAATGTATACACACGCGCACACACACGTATATATGCATTTTGTTTCAATAATTACTCTTTGGGCTATATTTTTAATGGCCAATAAGTCAAATTTCTGTAAAAATGCTTCTGTTATTCTGTTGACCTCTGACCTTTGAAGATGTCAATGTTGCATTGTTGTTTGGATGTTAGGCTTACTATTGTTGAGTTGTGGGTTCAATTCTTAAATAGAGCAGTGCATTATGTCCTTGAGCAAGCAACTTCCTTCCACATTTCTCAACTGGTAGTGTGTCTTGGTAACAGCTGGGAGTTAACCCTGTGATGTCTTGGCACCCCATTTTTGTGAGTAGGATTTGGTGGTCACTTAAACACCAGAGAAACCAGTTTCAAGCTCCAGCCTAATAACTGGGCCTGTATGTTTGAAACAGACTCTAAATTCCATTAGTTTAGGTCAAATTATTTAAAAAAAATTTTTTTAACTTCAAGAATAGTATTGTATGATCATAGTGTTTCACACATTGGAATATTCAGTAAAAATAAAAAGAACTCTAAAACTTAATCTTATTTATTTTTTGTGGGTCCCATTTTTTTCTTGATATTATTTAAAATCTTTTCCCAATCATGGCAAAAAAAAAAGAAAGTACCTAATTTTACATTGACTGTGGTTAACACTCTGTATTAACCCTTCAACATTGAGATTATTCTGTCTAATGTAATGCTAATGTATTCACATCATTTTATATTAATCATGCATTATTTCATTACATTGAGATTTCAATGATGTGATTGTTTATTTTTAAAACAACACTGTAGGGTAGGTGTGACAGGCTAGATCTGTTCGGTTGGAAGATAAAAAAAAATTTTTAATATTTTGGCCGGATATGGCTGGTTTAAATGCTAAAGAGTTAAGGCTCTTATTTATTTATTTTTTTGTTAAAGAAAAATTACCTTGTTCTTCTTGTAGAATTTTCTGCTATTATTTCCTTATCAGATTCTTTGTTTCCATTTCTTCAACCAGTCAATATCCCATGCCTGAATCTGTCTTCCATTGTTGTGTTTTTTTCACCTTTTCATTCCAGTAATAACATGCTTCCCCCTGGCTGGGAAGAACGAGTGGATGCTAACGGTCGACTCTATTATGTTAACCATCACAGCAGAACCACACGGTGGGACAGACCAACACTGTGAGTTTCAACACACACACACCCTATATTATTATTATTATTGCTTTTGCCCTTTCTATAAACTTCATTCCACTTGAAGAATTTGTTCTTAATTATAATTTTGTTTTTTTACAAGCAGGCAGAATTGTTAGCATGTCAGACAAAATGTTTAGTGGCATTTCTTCTGGCTTTTTAACATTCTGAGATCAAATCCCACTGAGGTTGACTTTGCCCTTCATCCTTTCAGGGTCAGTAAAATAAGTTTTTGTTGAGCATAGGGGTCAATTAATCAACTTGCCTTCACCCACCAAAATTGTTGACCTTGTGCCAAAATTAGAATTTTCTTTTTAACCTTCAATTTGATTGAATTATTGGGCTGTTTAGAAATATACTTTCAGTTTATAACACATAAAAAACTTATTTTAGTAACATTAGAAATTAGTTTGGTGTCATCCATGTGATTACTGTTTACATAGAATTAGTAAAAGTTGCAGTTACTAAATTATTTCAACATTTTTGTTCTTGCTGCATACATTTTGTCTAATATGGTAAATTTAGTTATTGTAATAATTATACAGGTACAAATGTGGCTTTGTGCTTAAGAAGCTTGCTTCCTAATGACATGGTTTTGAGTTCAGTCTCACTATGTGGCACTTTTATATATATAAAATGTGTGTGTATGTTTGTGTCTGCTTGTCTTGACATTGCCTGATAGTTGTAAATGAGTGTCACTGTCATACAAGCAGTGTTGTCCATTTCCAATATTCTACAAAAATATGTCTGGCCACAGAGAAATAATATCTTGTTTGGAAACAGGTGAAGCTTAGTGACAGGAAAGGCATTTGGCTGCAGAAAAAAATCTGCCTCTGTAAACTGTCTGACTCATCTAAGCGTGGAAAATTGGACATTAAAATGATGATGATTGTGAAATAACCAGGCATTTTGTTGTCATTCCCTGCCTCAGCTAAGATAATCCTAAAGTTAGAATATTTTATACCTTTTTTGCAGTCATGAGTGGTTTGGATGAAACTTTTTAATCAACAGTTGAAATTAAGTTAGAAAATTTGCCCCGTTAAGAGCTTATCTCTTCCAGCATTCAACTGTCCTAGTGATATTTCAAAACTTTCTTTAAAAGCATAATAATAATAATGATAATCACTTAGTTTTTACATCTTGTATTTGATTATGTAACTTTCAGGTGAAATTACTTTGAACTTAAAATTAATATTTTGCTTGAAGTTCAATAGTTGAATAAATTGGTTTGCCATTGGGGAAGAGGTGGGAAAAAAGATTACCAACCCACCCTCAAGTACCCCTGTTTCTTTGATACAGACTTCTAAATTATCTCCATCAAAAATTCATGTTAGCTTATGTTCCAAATACCAACTTAGTAATGGCATAGTTATTTTACTAAAGTCTTCGTTATTTTCAAAATTAATTGACAGTATATTTCAATAGAAATATGGCAACAAAAGGGTTACTCAGAGAGATGTTTTCTGATGATACTAAATAAATAGATTAGAAATAATGAGGCTAATTCTCTTAAGACCTAATGTTTTTCATTTTTTTTGGTATTTTAACTATTTGTATTGACTGTTATGTTGTCTTTTATTTAGGCTTTTCTAACAGCTTTACACTCTCCCTCACACACTCTGACTTATCTGTGTATTAAAAGTTGTTACTAAAGCAAGCTTTTCCTTCCTTCCTCTTACATCGTATTGTAACTTTTATTGTAAAAAAAAGCTATTTTCTTTGTTTCTTTATCAAATTAACATATTAAAACTGTGTTTTGCAAATATCATTAATTTATCCTGAGTATTTGAATATGTTAAAGACAAAACAAAAACTCCACCAATTTTATGGCGATTAAAATACAATTTCCTAAGATATTTAAGACAAAAGCATGGCTGGGTTCAGTCCCACTGTTTGGTACCTTGGGCCAATACCATGTGATTGAATTTGGTAGATGGAAACTGTGTGGAAACTTACATTTATCTATATCATCAACATCACTTTTACATCTGCTTTTCATGCTGGCATGGGTTGCACACACTCATGTATGCCTGTGTGTGTGTCTCTCCTTGTCATGGAATTTTGCACATTGATTGTAAAATCCCTGTTCATTCAAAAACAATGTAATTTCTGTGCAATCTTCTGTAACAACATGTACTGATCTGTTTGTTGTTCAAATAACCAGGAGAAACAGGTGAGGGTTGGTAACAGGAAGGGCTACCAGTTGTAGAAAGTCTGCATCATTAAACTCAGTCTGACCCCATGCAAGCATGAAAGATGTATAAAATGATAAGATGATGAAAATGATTTAAATATTTCCAGTGTCTCACACCTTATCTACACTGCTTCTATTTGTTGTTATTCACAAACTTTAACTGTTTGTACTTTTTAAAATTTATTTTTATATTTCTTGTTTCAATACAATATCAGCAATTAATTAATATAACCATAATACAACACCCTTTTTCTTTTGAAGTTGTTTGAAATTTCTAATTGTGTTTGTGTGAGTGTGTAAGTCAATATTTTTATCCCTTAGTCAGTCTATAATTTGGTGAATGTATATACTCTGGTAAGTATATATTTGTATCTCAAATGAGCTGGTTACTTAAAGTATTATAATTTTATATGCTTTTGATATAAATTTCATTTAAAAACATATCTACTTTTATTTTATAATTACATTTTATAGATGCTTGATACACATGTTTATTTCCAGGGTTTCATTTAAGGGAAGTCTCTCTATGATTCTTAAAAAGCAACAATCTACTTTTCCTTAATTGTTTAAAATTCCTTTAGCTAACTCAGGGTCTGAAAATTGGATCTGAAAATACTCCTGCTAAGCCTCTGGGTTCTCTATCCCCATGTACCCCCATGCACTCTGCTTATACATCCCACTGGTCATTGAGGTTCAACATTCTTCATTCACTCTCATCATTTATCTACCTCTTGCTATCCATTACTATCTCATTTTATCCTTTCTAGCACTGGTGCTTTATAAAATGCACTCTGTATGTTGTAAGATGGTTGGTGTTTGGAAGGGTTTTTGGTCATAGAAACTCAGTTACTCACTACATCCACCTTTCAGTCCTACCCAATTTTTACCTCCCATTACCATATGCTGTCACAACCTTCACAACTCTCTTCTGCTCACCTCGTTCCTTGAGGGGTCCAGCCAGACATCTCATCACACTATTTTATCTCTTTCCAGCTTCACTGTATCACTCCCACCCTCTCTTCTAAAATCTAAGTAACCATGTAGCTTACTCTACAGTTAGAAACCTGATCTGCTGTGGTCCCTTCCCTTATCTCTTTGCATAAAGCCACCCCATTCATGGCTGTAAAGTGTTTCATGTTAGGAAAGGTATTTGGCTATAGAAACCATGCCAAAGTATGATGCTATCCTTGGACCCAATAGATCCTGTGAAATCATCCAACCCAGACCAGCATGGAACATGAATGTTTAATTGACGATGATAATGACCACATGAGAAGATGTCTTGAAATGAAATTATTTTAGATTCAAGGGTTGTTATATGGACTAACTTTACTTTTGTCTTAGTTCACCCAAGTCAACTCACTTTGTAATTTATTGTTGTTGTAGATTTGTGCTTGAAACAACATTAAATTGCCTTGAATGTTTTATGTAAATGCCTTAAATTGCAGAGCCATCCAAACCCTGCTGACATATAAAGATGCATATGGAAAAGAGTATAGTGTGTGTGTGTGTGTAAAATAAGGTACAGGCATAGTTGTGTGGTTAAGAATTTCACTTTGCAACCACATGGTTTCAGGTTCAGTCCCACTGTGTGGCACGTTGGGCAAGTATCTTCTGTCATAGTCCTGGGTTGACCAATGCCTTGTGAATGAATTTAGTAGATGGAAAGTGTGTGGAAACCTATTGTTTATATATGTGTGTCTGTGTTTGCCCCTTCCTCATTGCATAACAACCAGTGTTGGTTTCTTTGTCTCTGTAACTTAGCAGTTTGGTGAAAGGGACCAACAGAAATAAATGCCAGACTTTAAAAAAAACAACCCCAAAAACCTAAGTACTGGGGTCAATTTGTTCAAGTAGAACACTTCAAGGTGGTACCCCAGCATGGCCACAGTCCAGTGACTGAAACAAAAGATAAAAGGTTTTGTGTGTGTGTGTGTTATATACCATATTTGCATTTATTGGTTAAATTGGTTGTGTGTGTTATATATGCTGTACCTGCATTTATTGGTTGCATGTGTGTGTAAGCAAAATTTATTGAGAGTTCAAATCTACTGCCCACTTTTTGTTATTTCTGGGTTGGAGACTTCATTTCAAGTGACTCATTTTATAGAGCTGTCAAGAATAGAAAATAAGAACCAGATTTTCTGGGAACAGTCTCGAATTTTCCCACAAGAAACAATTCACATTTCTTTGTGAAATCAGCTTTTTATATTATCATGACATTATATATATATATATATATATATATATATATATATATATATATATATTGCATTGTTTATTAATTCTTTTCATTGTTCTTTCAGACCTGCAGCACAGCCTTCTCAACTGGAACTTCAAAGGCAGCGCAGTATGGAGGTTGCACAGTTATATCGGCAACGTAGACACATTAGCCAAGAAGACACAATTAGTTTAAATACTTCAGGAAGTGAGAGTTCTGAAGAAACACAACCACCAGCGGTAAATCACCACCCCTATTCATACACAGACATTGCTAACTTACAATCACTAACTGTTTTCCTGTTCTCAGCTTTCTTTATTCTCAGACCTGTCTGACAGCAAATTGTCACTTATCCTAGTTCAGTATCATCTTGTCTCTGAGGCTCAATCCTTATATATGTGCTCACCACTCTATCCTTTATTTTTTTGTCACCTTTTATCCCAGGTAAACTCTACTTTTAGTTTATAGCATTTAAAACAATTTTTTTTTTTTTTATCATTTGCTATAAAGAATACTGAGTACTTAGAGTGGATAGTATTCAAGGTGGCAGAAGATGATCTTGGGTAAAAGTAGTGAGTCCAGGTATCGGAATTGGGCACCACAAATGAAATGACACTGTGTCAAAGCAAGTGGTTATATGCTGTACAGTAGACCTATCTAACCCATGCTAGCATGAAAAGTTGGATGTTTAGATGAAGATGAAAAAGACTGAGAAGAGGAAAACAAAATTAGCCTCTTCCTTTATTAAATCTGATGCACAATAACATCAAAATGAGACAATTTGGTGTGGTTGTTTGGATGCTGACCATTCAACATAGCCAACTGGACACTCAACCTGTTTTGCTGACTAGTTTTTTGGTGCTGGAATCACAGAAATATATGCATAGAGAGCGAGACTTTACAATTAATTGAACACAATTGGCATAAACACTTTCTGCCTCCTCATACATAGGAAGGGAAATACACTTACACATACAAACAGTACAACAGAGAATGAAAGAAACATTAAAATGTCTGATGTTGAATAAGTCAGTGTCACGTCCGTGATGCCAAATAGGTAGCACCAAAACAGTTGTGCCAAAATATTTCATACCCTAATAACATTGATGATCACAATTATCAAATGACCATTTGATAATTCACTGCATTTCTGGCAGCGAAAGTGCTTGGTTGTGCATCTTGGTGCAGTTATTTTTGCCAGTGTTTACATGTTTTGATAACATTTAAGACATAAACTGCTTGTAGCTGATGTGCTTTAGGACCTTTTTATGCTGTTCAAACACTTGCCATACTGTAAACTGTAGAAACAACTCACTTTCTGTGTAGCCCCAAGATAATTATTGAGTGTGTGATCAAGTCTTGTCTTGAGTGTTACTTGGTAAAAAATGAGCTTTACTCAGTTAACTTGTTCTAAATAAAATTATATAGTTTTCAAGTAGAGCCCCATATGACTCAAAGAATTGTGAAATTTAAAGCATGCCTGTTTTTTTTTTAATAATGTTATCATTACTTTTGTTTTTCTTGTATTGCACAAATTAAATGATTTATTCCATGTCATCTCCTCTAATAAATGTCAGATTTATTGTATTTAGTGTATGAACTTAGATGAAAATATGACTTGGGTACCTGTTTTCTTCAAAATTGAGGATTATAATGAGAATTGTCAATGTAATTCTCTCATAAGTGTCCACTTCTCTCTCATTTTAATTAGTTCTTAACTCTGAAATTCCTTTTTGTAATTCTGGAAAAATTTCTTTTGTGTCTTCATGTCAAGGTAAAAATGATCATGTGAATCTTTGAACTTGTGATCCACAAGCCAAGTATTAAAGCTATGCATGTAGGTGTTTTCTGATGTATTTGGAGTGTAAGCCTAGGGACACTAACATTTCTCACTCACACAATTCTACATTTTTCCAAGTTAACAATGAGGTATAGGTGTCAGGAGTTTTGAGAAAGTTAGCTATGATGGAGTAGTGTTTTACATAGAATGATTAACTCATCTCCATTTAGCACTGGAAATCTATATGAAGGACTGATCCTATGGGTAGTTGTGATTCATGAAATGTGCTTCAGTTCATGTTGCTCCAGTTTACTCAGCTATGAAAGACTACCAGCCTAATGCTGGTGCAGCTCTCTCTTTCTTCAGGTGCCACATCCTTGATGTTTCTCTGGGATGAAGATAGGAATAGTTTAGAGGGTGTCTATGTCTGCTCAAGACTACACGGGCACCTAAGAAACCAATTAGCAAAAGCATGGTACATACTGCTAGATCATACATGTGTGGGAGTGACAACTATGGAGTTTTAGATTCTAGGACAATGATTCCCAAACCTTTCTTCATCTGCTTCTCCTTGACTCTTCACTTCATCTTTACTTTCTCCTATCCTTGAGCATTAACCATAAGGGTAGAAGGCAGCATAATGCTATCAAAGATAATAATGCATGGGGAGTGATAAAAGCAGTGACACTTCAGAAATGTTTTTACTGAAAAGACAAGTGTTGCTCTAAATAGAAGAAAAGTTGCTAAAACTAGATAATTGCAGTTGCTTAGCTGCAGGTCAGCCCTAATCGAATAAATTTATGATCTTTTTTAGGCATAGTATATCTAGGAATACACTATCCAATGTATCCTTCCTTATTTAAGAATGCTATATAAGGGTATTTGGTTGTTTTTAGGTTGAGTGACTGCATAAAGGCTTCCTCAGCTTTGTTTGAATAGGAGTAGGAATAGTTGGTGATGGCTAGCTTAGGTGAGGCTACAGTTGTAACTTATAGATGGGGAGAGACGGAAGTCTACAAGAGCTATTACAGTGCAAAACAAATAAATTAATTTTAAAGAGAATTTAGGCTTGTTAAGGAATAGTTGTGATATTTATGTATTGGCTTTTATTGATTTTCTTGTATATATTTCTATGTTTTAGCCTCGAACGTTACAAGAAGAAGATACCAGCTCAACTGTAAGTATTTGATTATATGAAACTTTAGAGAAGATATATTTTCATTTTTTTTTCCCCATTCATTGAACTGTATTTGTTTATAAAGTAACAATTACAAATACAACATTTATTTTTCTGGAACTTTTGTTTCCAGTCTTTCTAGATTGTTGATTTTTCTGAACTAAGAGCAGTCACATTAGCCAATTGTAAATTAAACAAATATTAAATACGGGTATCTGAGAATTAGTGCAGGTGATAAGAGTTTCCAGACTGTCACTGTCTGGAAAGTTTTTGTTGTACATTATTTGGAAAATTGTTATTTTTTCTTGTTTGAATATAATTTTATTTAATGTAAAAATTTCCTTGAATTTGACTAACAACTCTTACATTAGTATTTGTTTAAAACTAAGATTGCTATTATTATGGTAATTATTTAAAATGTCTATTGTAAATGTGCAATTAGCAGAAAAATGTTTAAACTTTTTTGATACCAACTCACCTAAGATTGTGCCTAGCTCTGTAATATGAGCTTCCTGTTGTTAAAGTGATCTAAATTAAAACCTTCCATCCAAATTTCATGTCAATTTCTGTTTTAGCTTAACCTTTTGCCTGTCCCAAACATTTTCATGAGTTTGTCTTAAATGTCCATGTTTGTATGCAGACTTTTAGTTAGCCTTTATGTTATACATTCTGAGTAACATAAAGCTTTCTTTTTCATAAATCCCGAGTTACTCTGGCGATTTAAAAGAATTGAAAATGTTAATCAATTATGATGCATGAATGTCTGCGAAATATGTCCCTTGTATCATGATACACAGGACAGGCATAGGGTTAATTTATATTCCAAAACACCAGATTGATAATGACTAAATTATTTTATAAATTCATTATTTTCAAAATTAATTGAAACAAAAGCAGTATATTTCAACAGAAATATTGTAATAAAAAGGTTAAGGGCTGGCACCAGACTGATTTGTATCTTGCATCAGACCAACAACCCCACCCTCCCAAAAAGTGCCTTTCAAAGCGATTTGTGCACCAAAATAATATTTCTTAGTATGTGAGGAAGATAACCAAACATTAAAATATAATTTTTTTTCTACAAAGCATGTTTTTGAAGAACAATGGTTCTTTTTACTTGTTTTTATTTTTTCTTAAAATAATATTTTTAAAGGCTCAGTTGTGGCTGTGTGGTTAAGAAGTTAGCTTCCCAACTACATGGTTTCAGGTTCAGTCCCAATACATGGTACCTTGGGCAAGTGTCTTTTATAGCCCTGAGCCAACCAAAGTCTTGTGAATGGATTTGGTAGATGGAAACTGAAGTATGCTTGTTGCGTGAGAAAGTGTGTGAGAGAGAGTATGTTTGGGTCTTCTTGTCTTCACATCACATATGTTGTGAACGAGTGTCACTATCATACAAGCAGTGTACTTTATTTCCAACCTTCCATGAAAATGTCCCTGGCCATGGGGGAATTATTACCTTGCTTGAAAATAGACAGGAAGGGAATCTGGCTGCAGAAAATCTACCTCAGCATGTTTGGTTTGCCAAAATCTTACCAGTGTCCAACACAGCAACAATAATGGCAAATAGTCACAAATAGATAGTGCTTAACTGCTATTTATTTCCTTGATCTTGAAAGGACAATGAATTGACACTGGCAGGATTTGAACTTTGGATGTATAGAGGTGTACAGGGTACAAAGCATTTTGTCCAGTTTTCTACTAATTCTGACATTTACTAACCTTATTAGGACTAATAAAAATAATTCTTTCTAATTTTGGCACATCACCAGCAATTTTACTTAGATCAATCACATTGATCTCAGTACATTATCTTATCAATCCCTGAAACGATTAAAGGCAAATTTGACCGTGACAAGATTTGAACTTGGAGCATATTTCTGGAGGAAATAACTTTTGTAATGGCTATAAATTTTATAATACTAATATGTAAAATAAGTTTGTTACCTTGGCCTCATTTTTTTTTTTATAAAACTGCAATCTCTCAGGCATAACAGCAGGTTCTGTTACAAGTTGTAAATAAAATTTGAGTATCAAATGAAATCAGTATTATCTGCACACATATTGTTATAGTTAAAATCTATTGATGTTTCTTTCTCAGTGTCAGAGACAAGTGCTAATTTAATTGGTTCACTGACAAAAATGTGTGAAATAAAATCTCTTTACATTATACTAACCACATACGTGTGCATGTGTGCGCGCACACAAACACACACACACACACACACACACCTCTCTCTCTCATAGATACAAAGGTACATGTACTGCAAAAGGTATATTTGTTAAGTAAATTAATGTTTAGTTTCACTTTAAACAAAATTTCAAATATCTATAAAATCTATTTTGTTTCAATCATTGAATTGTGGCCATACTGGGGCACTGCTTTCAAGAGTTTTGTTGGACGAATCTTCTATGAAAACAAGTGAAGGTTGGCAGCAGGGAGGGTATCCAGTTGTACAAAATCTGTCTGATTCATGTGAGCATGAGCATGGAAAAATGGCTATTGCATATATATATTTTTTTATCTCATGGACAGTAATATTTCCAACTGGTGTATTATAACTGTATGTAATTTTTCAAAGTTTCATTTCTGTGTACTTACATATATATACTTGATTGCTGACATTTATAAATGGTTTCTTCCATTGTTTTGATGCACCATTTTCTATCATTGATAAAACTGTTGGCATTTTTGATGACACAGCTATACTACTAAATATATATATATAAATTAAATTAGAGATAAAACCACTATTAGGCAACTCAAACAGTGATGGACATAAACCAAAACATAAAAAACAAAAAATAAAAATAATTAATATAATACGCAAAATATATATAAAATATAGAATTTAAATTATTGAAATTTGAAATTTTAAAATTTATATTTATAAATTTTTATATTTTAAATTTATAAATTTTTTAACTTTTAAACTTTTTAAAAACTAACCAAAATGTATTAAAAAGTTTAATATAATAAGTAAATAATATATGTGTGTATGTGTGTGTGTGTGTGTGTGTGGAGGCGCAATGGCCCAGTGGTTAGGGCAGCGGACTTGTGGTCGGAGGATTGTGGTTTCAATTTCTAAACCAGGCGTTATGAGCGAAAACATCTAAAGCTCCATGAGGCTCTGGCAGGGGGGGGGGGGCAACCCCTGTTGTAATCTTTCGCCCCAACTTTCTCTCACTCTCTCTTCTGTTTCTTGAGTAACACTGTGATGGACTGGCATCCCGTCCAGCTGGGAGGAACACATACGCCACAGAAACTGGGAAAGGATTGAAAAGGGGCATAAATAAAAATATATATATATAGTAAGACATAAGAATGTAGCCAATTAATAGGCCTTCTGGGAGCGGTGTTGATCTAATCAACTTACCCCTCCACTCAGGATTGCTGTCCTTGTGCCCAACTGTGTATCTTCTGAGTTTGGTTTGTGCTGGGGTAACTTCATCTTTTATCTCTTCGAGATCAATAAAATAAGGTACCACTCAAATACTAGGGTCAATGGTATCCATTTATACTGCCCTTCAAAATTGCTGGATTGTGCCTAAATCACAAATCATCATCATTACTATTATTATTAGGGTGGTGAGCTGGTAGAATCATTAGCATGCCGGGCAAAATGCTTAGTGGAATTGCATCTGTCTTTATGTTCTAAATTCAAATTCTGCTGAGGTCAACTTTGCCTTTCATATTTTCAGGGTTGATAAAATAAGTATCAGTTAAACACTGAGGTCAATGTAATTGACTTAACCCCTCCCTACAAAATTTCGGGCCTCATGCCTATAGTGGAAAGGATTAGAATTCCACTGGGGTTGACTTTGCCTTTCATCCTTTCAGGGCCAATGAAATAAGTACCCATTACGCACTGGGGTTGATATAATTGACTAGCTCCCCTCCCCAAAATTTTGAGCCTTGTCTCTATAGCAGAAAGGATTATTATTATGTAAGGTGGTGAGCTGGCAGAATCATTAGCATGCTGGGCAAAATGTTTAGCGGCAGTTTGTCTGTCTTTACATTCTGAGTTCAAATTCTGCCAGGGTTGACTTTGCCTTTCATCCTTTCAGGGTCGATAAAGTAAGTAGCAGTTGATTGCTAGGGTCAATGTAATTGACTTACTCCCTCTCCTGAAATTGCTGGTCATGTGCCAAGAATTTGAAACCATTACTATTATTATGATGGTGAGTTGGGAGAATTATTAGCACACCTGACAAAATGCTTAGTGGATTTTTGTCTGTCCTTATGCTCTAAGTTCAAATTCCACTGAGGTTAATTTCTCCTTTCATTGTTTTGGGGTCAATAAAATAAGTAGCAGTAGAGAATTGGGGTTGATGTAATTGACTTATTCCTTCCTATGAAATTACTAGCCTTGTGCCAAAATTTGGAAACATTATCATTACAGCAGCAGGTTCACAGAATCTTTAGAGCATCAATTAAAAATGCCCTGTGATATTTGTTTCATCTTTTACATTCTGAGTTCAAATCCTGCCGAGGTTGACTTTGCCTTTCATTCGTTTGGGATTGCTAAAATAAATATCAGTCAAGTACTGGGGTCAATGGTTATAGACAAACTTCCTCCTCCTCAAAATTGCTGGCCTTGTGCCTAAATTCTAACTATTATATTTTATCATACTTAGTATTGGTACTTATTTGAGTAGATGCAAGGAGAGATCAGCACTGGTGGAATTAAAGTCAGAACCACAAGGTTCAAACATTAGATACAGCAAATCATTTGGTCTAGTTGCTCTGTTGTTGTTGCTACTTCTACTGACTGGTTTTGGAATTGGTTTAAATTAATCACAAAGCAGGTGCTTTACATCTATAAGTCCTTGATCCAGTTTTATTGTTTGAAGTGGTTTCATTTCATCTGTTAACACTATCAGGAAAGGCAAAAATGTCATAACTCTTTTGCCCTCCCATATAAGGGTGTAGCAAAAAAAAACAAAACAAAAAACCTGTTCCAGTTTCACCATGCTTGATAAACATTTCAACAGTAAGTGCATGGCATACTCTTGCCAAAACCATGAGGGCATCTTGAAAACAAAAGTTACTTCATTTGTGGCAGGGTATAGCAGGAAAAGCTATGGGAAGTTCTTCTGCCACTCCTTGTATAAATTTGAAGATTTATTCTAATAATGATTATTGTAATAAAAATAATAATTGCTTTTATAGAGAAAGCAATTCTTATTTTCGTTACACAAAGTCAACTCTAGTAGAAGTGGTAAGTTAGTCGACCACTATGGAATAACAATGGTAATCGCAGTAACAGCTTTTTCTTCTTCTCTTTCACTGCAGTATTCTTCTTATTTATATATTGAAGCTGTTTCTCTTTCACCATTCATCAGCTGCTGCTTGGCATTTTCACATTCCTCTGTCTCTTTGGTTTTTTTCTTACATAATACTGTAGTGCACTTGAGCACTGTGTATACAATAATCTCATTATTATTATAATAAAGGTGGCGAGCTGACAGAATTGTTAGCATGTTGGGTGAAATGCTTAGCAGTATTTCACCTGTTATGTTCTGAGTTCAGATTCCACTGAGGTCAACTTTACCTTTCATGGTCAATAAATTTAGTACCAGTCGTGTACTGAGATCATTCTAATCGACTGGCTCCCTCCCTCAAAATTTCAAGCCTTGTGCCTATAGTAGAAAGGATTATTATTAAGGCAGTGAGCTGGAAGAATTGTTAGCACATTGGACAAAATATTTAGTGGCATTTCTACTGGCTTTTTACATTCAGAGTTCAAATACTGCTCAGGTCAATGTTGCTTATGACCTTTTTTGAGTTGATAAAATAAAGTACCATTTTAATACTGGGGTCGATGTAACTGTCTTAACTCCTCACTTAAAATAGCTGGCCATGTGTCAAAATTTGAAACCATTATTATGATTATTAAGGCTGTGAACTGGCAGAATTGTTAGCATGTCAGACAAAATGCTTAGTGGTATTTCTTTAAGCTAATGTTCTAAGTTGACTTTACTTTTCAACCTTCAGGATTGATAAAGTACCAGTCAAGTACTAGAGTTGATAGCATCAACTAACATTGCCCCTGAAATTTCTCTCTGTGTGCATATATTATTATTATCATCATTATTATTAATGTTTTGAGAGGAACAACATTACCAAAATAATCAGGTTAATGAAACTAGCTGACAAGCTTGTTTTTCTGAGAACTCATTGCCACATAATGGTATTTTACATATTTCTGACTATGATGATGATGATAATTGTAATAATTATTGTAATCATTAATGATAGTCACTGTTGAAGTAATAGAACTGAAATGTACATTTTTTATTTTGCTCAGTGCATTCCTTGGAATTGTAATGCACAACTGAAACAATTTCCCCTTTCACATGCTTTCAACTGATGTTTCCTAAAAATTGTCTTCAATACCTGAAATGTTAAAGAAAAATAGCTCCTGCATTTTTCACTTCAAATCAGAGAACCTTTCCCATCATCAACCAATGCAAAGCACTTTTGTCCAGACTAATAGCAATTACCAAAATATATTGGTTTTTGGATTAGTTCTTCAATTATATTTCCTTGAATGGCATTTTATATTGACCTTTGTATCTTGAGGCTCCATCCTGACACTCCATTGCCACTATTTTATGTTTTTCTGGTTCCACTCTCACCCTTCTATAATGTGAGTTAGCAGAAAAAAACAACCTATTGTGGACTCTTTTCCCTCACTTCAACTCTTCATCCCAAAAGCTACCTTTCTCTTTTCCACAGCTGCCCCACTCAGTTAAAAAGGAAATGCACAAATATACATGTATATACCCACATGTGTATATATGTGTATGTGTGTATTACGATGGACTTCTTTGAGTTTCCATCTACTGAATCCATTCACAAGGCTTTGCTCAGTCCAGAGCTATAGCAGAAGATACAAGCCCAAGGTGTCACACAGTGGAACTGATCCTAAAATTGTGTGGATGGGAAGCAAACTTCTTAATCACACAGCTACAACCATCCCTGCACCTATCACAAATAATAACAATACCCCATTTACAGTATAAGACTGAATTGTTAGACTATTTAGTATGGAAATGTTACTCTTTCTCCCGTTTGATTGCAGTCAAATAGTGATGTTAGTGAGGAACCTCTCCCTGCAGGTTGGGCAACCTCAGTTGCTCCAAACTCTCGACCATTCTTCATTGATCATAACACAAGAACAACAACTTGGGTAAGTTGTTAGACTGTTAGATATTTAAAGTTGTTTTTGTTTTTATTTATGGTTAACTTGCAGTGCAGTGTTTCTCAACCTTTTTAATATCCAGGCAAGATCCCCAAAACAAGTCAATTGAAGAAGAATTATATTTATAGAGAGAAAACCGTTGATGGCTGCTGGAGGGATGCTTGAGGGTCACAAGCAGCCTTGAGAGCCACAGTTGAAAACTGCTGACCTTGTGTCTAAAACTGGGTTTCAATCTCAGTTCTAGCTTTTCTAATTTATTGTATTTTTTCATAAATTTTATGTAAATTAGTTTCTTGTGAAGAGATGAGAAATATTTCATTCTTTGGAATATGTTATAAAATGAATCTCTTTCTCTCTCTCTCTCTCTCTTTCACTTTCCATCCCTCTCCATCCAAGTTCAAAATGGATGATTGTTCAATAGGTTCAGTAACATTCACCTTTGAGTTCTCTACTTACATTCTCCTCACAATGGAAAGTATTTTTCATTTTTATGTTTTTTGTTGTTGGTTATTTAGCGTCAACAGCTTAACTTTTTAATATGACAGCAGGAATTATGAAACAGAAATCTGGGATGGGCCCTTTTTTCCTAATTTTGTTTTCATTTGGGTTTTATAAATACAGTTATTAATATTTATGTTTGAGTTTAATACCTTGACAAATTCCTGTATTAGCTGTGACAATGTTACGGTCCTGCTGTCATTAGATAATAAATATCACAAGATGATGGTGATACCATCACAGTTTGAAATGGCGATTTTTCCATTTGTATTGTAGTTATAAAACAGAACTAGGTTTAATTATATCAATGAAAAATGAACTGAAATATATCTTTATGTATTATCCCTGGAGTTGGAAAACCTAGAAATCCTTAATTGCTTCCATTTTATTTGCTTCTTTCACCAAATCACGCCCGCTGTGTGCTTCCTTGTAAACTTTCCTTTTAAACTGGAAAAAAAACAAAACAACTACCTCTAAGAGTTCAGAAGACCCAGCAGTGGTCTGTATTGCAAAAATAAGTTAATAATTACATGGTGTAAAAAAATGTAATTTTTTTTTCCTATTTGCTTCTATCTAGAAATCAAATGAAATAACTACTATTTCCTTCAAACTTTGCTTTTGTGACCTGGACATCAATGTTTTGAGACTGACCTATTTTCCATTACACTTTAGACAGATTCAGCACCGAGTCGCTGAAGCAGAAATACCATTATGGCAAATATTCTGCTCAGTGCCACAGGTTTGCTTGTCAGTTGCTTGAGCTTAACCACTTGAGCATATCCCTTTAGTGGGGGAGCACCATAGCCATGTGTTGAGAGGTATTCTTTGGAGATTTGAATAAATGTAACAAAAGCAATGTTTGAAGGAAATATTAACAATTTTTCATACTTTCTAGTGGTAAGCAAATAGGAAATAACAGTTATTACCCAAGGACAAAAATTGTGTTACACAATGTAATACGTTCACAAAATAGAAATGAATTATAGTGTTTTAAATAGATCCTTGTTAAATGAAGGGTGCTCTCTAAAACATTAAAGTTCATTTTTTTTTAAAACTTTTCCAGTGTTGTTAAAACTATTTCTTCTTCAACCTCTGCACTTTTATATTTAAAAATTATTCTTCAACACAACCACTATTTTTTTTCTTTTTTTAACCTGCACTATTTTTATCATATTCTTTTACTGCTTAAACTTGTCAGATTCTCTTCAGGAGTAAATACTAGGCACCATTTTATGTATCTGTTCTACTGTTGTTTGATGAATTACATCACAAATACTTCCTATGATGTTCGTTTATTTCACATGTTAGCAATGAAATCTCTCTTCTTACAGCAATTATTCAAATAGATTCGGTTTTCCTAGGATTCATAAGGACTGGGTATAACCTGGTTTTCATGGTGTGTGACAGGATTTAATTTCCCAGCTATTGCTGGAACTCATTTATAGCTGAGTAGATTGGAGCAATATGATACGAAGTGTTTTGCTCAAGAACACAATGCACCGTCCAGTCCAGGAATCAAAACCATGATCTTTACAATTCGGAATGCAAAGCCCTAACTGACACACACCTCGAGTAATTATTCAAAAAGATCAACAAATATCAGTTGTCTATTTTCTACATACATATTAACTCTGTTGATAAATGCTTATAATCATTTTATATTCATCATGTTAAAAATAGAATGTGGGTAACCAGTTATGGTAGAAAATTAAAGGCTGAAGTCAAATATAAATATATTTAAACCTCAGATTAACCAAATTACATCAATTATGACAACTCATCCAACCCATGTCAGCATGGAAAATCTGATGTAAAACTGATGAGGATTATAGATACTTATATGGGTATCATAAATATATTGAAGAACCAACTATTAGGGTGTCATTTTGCTCAGCTTCTTAAGAAAGTTAGTATTAGATGGTACCTGCAGCCATTTAGCTAATTTCATATAAAAAGTAATGGATGTGTTGGTTCTCAAATAGAAAAATGTTAATTTCTTGGAGTACATGATAATAATTTGAACCTAGACATATAGCTTTACATCGTCATATACTGGGAGGTGGGGGTAATCTTTTGTGATGTAATTACATCTAATTTCACAGTTTTATGGCCTTCCTTCTTGTTTTCGTTTTTGTCCTAATTTATTTATTTGCCTTAAAGGAAGATCCACGGAAAACACGTTCAAATTCGTTAAGAACGGCAGCTACACCAGATGCTCCTAAACCTTTTGTACGATCGTCATCTAATGAGGATCTCTTAAATAATCTTGGACCTTTGCCAGTAAGTAACTGTCTTAAATATCACATTGATTTCTCTGTTATTGGTAATCCACTATAAGATTCACACTCATTGATTTTCCACTGTTAATTTTTAAATACTTTTATCTTAGTTTTAAAATACAAAGCTATGTATAATTTCTTAGTTGTCACTGACAATATGAATATTTCAATCTTGAAGTTTTACTTGTCATTAATAAGTCCTTTCATCTTATTTCAATCTTTCCTTCTCAATTAAAAAAAAAATCTAAGTTATACTCCATCTCTTATTCTTAATTTGTTAAACTTAATTTTTTGTTTGTTTTACATAATCTAATGGCAGTGTTCTTGCATGGTCACAACCGCTGGCTGAAACTGATAATAGAATAAACTCTGTGGTCCATTTCTATGAGAATTTCATTGTGACTAGATAGTGATATTACCTAATCTTAACTTCACCTGAATTGTAGCTTATATCCTTGTGTAAAATGGAGGAAACACCATTTCTAGCTTCTTGGAGTTTTCAGTGATATTCAGCAATTAAGTTTATTTTCAGTGCAGAGACAATGTAGGGTTGAGAGGACACTAGGTTTTGCCAAGAACAAGACAGCCTCACTTGTGCTGGTGTTACAAAAAAATGCATCCATCACACACACTGTGCAAAGTATTTGGTGTTAGACAGGGCATCCAGCCATAGAAACCATTGCAAAAACTAAGTTATGTGGAACACAACATGGTTGTCTGAGCTTTCAAATTCTGTTGATTCATTCAACTTATGCTAGCATGGAATATGGATGTAAAATTATTATACTAATTCTCTGCAACCACAAGACTTAACTATAATTATAGTTTGCAGCAGAGTATATTATTATAAAGTTTCTTGCATGTTAGAGTTATCTATTGTTTTAATGTATCCATCTTAGTTACTTCACACAATGTCAGTATAAAACTTCAGATTTACTCTTGTGTATCAACCTTGTTACCTTATTGCTTTATGATCTCACTTTGTTAATTGTTGTCTGTCTGACTTTAATATATGGATAAATATATATATATATACTCTTCTATTTTGTAGCCTGGCTGGGAAGAACGTATTCACACAGATGGCAGAGTATTTTATATAGATCATAGTAAGTACTTTAGCTGTTTGGTATATGACAAAACCAAGTAGAATACTTGGTGAAGTGGTTTTGGTTCAGGCAGATATCCATTGGCAATATAACTTTTGCTGCTAAATGTTTTGAAGTCCTTAGATTAAGAATTGAGTGCCTTTTCAAGATTCTTTGTTGTGTTGAAGGATGGATGTCAGTAGAAGCGACTCGGGAGAGAAGGTGATGACTGGCAGTACAGAAAGGGTGAAGAGCAGTAGAAAATAAAATTGTAGATAGGGTAAGGATGAGAGGTAGAAATACAGAGTTGGGGTAAAGGTTGCAATAGTATTTGGAGAGTGAGAGATGTTTAGTGATAGGGATGGAGTGGTAAAAGGTATATGGACTGAATCTGGTGAGAGTGATCAGTGGTAGATATAAGACAGGGGTAAGAATGAGGTATGGCTGTCAAGAGTAAGTGATTCTTTGGAGAGTGAGAGATAACTGGTAGCACAGAAATATGTAGTTCTTCTCTCATTTAATTTCAGCAGAATATTGCAGGAGTAGGAGGAGTGATAGAGAGATAATGGAGTGGAGAAGGTTTAACTAGGATAGATTTGGTGAGGAGCCCAATTGTGTGCATTCCAGAACCTCGGTTTTGTGATTGAAGAGTCTTCTTGAGCACTCTGTATCATCAATCATGTGATACTTTGCCATCTCTTCTAACAAGCTCAAAATTTTGAGATCAGCCTTCACTACTTTGTCCCATGTCTTCTTGGGTTTCCATCCACATGAAATGATCAGCACTTTCTTATACAGCTGTCCTCATCCATACACATCACATGACCAAACCACCAGTCTTCTCTATTGTAAACTACATCTGATTGTTCTTATACCCAGTTTTTCTCTATGCACATTTGTATTTTTTTGATCATGCACTCTTATGTTGCATATCCAAAGGAACATACTATTTATTTTCTAGTCTTCATATGTCCTCTGCATTCAGGACCCACATTTCAATACCATTACAGTTTGTATACAGTCATCATACAATCTGCTTTTCACTCTGAGAGGAAAGTCTTTTGTTACCAGTAGAGGTAATAGTTCTTTGAACTTTCTCTAGCCTATTCTTATTCTGATTCTTATACTTTCAGAACATCTTCCCAGGCATCTGAGAAAGATGTATTTGTGTGCTCTTAGTATTTATTTTTCTTGACATCTGCTGCATAAAAGTCTTTTTCTATTCACCTGCCTATGATATCACTACTCTTCTTGTATGTCCATAGTTTGCACTGGGTACTCCATAAGGAATTTCTACTTACTCCTTTTCTATATATCAAGCAAGGTTATTTCCCTGCTACTGGATCCTATAAGTTGATGTCTGTAAAATTGCATGGCCTCAAAGTAAATTGATATGAAATTATGACTTACAAAATGCTACTCCTTATTTCTAAAGTTTCATGTTTCTTCATCTTACTTTTAATTCTAAGTTTCTAATAGATATTTTAAGTTTTTTGGCAATTTAAAGTGAATAAATAAAAAATATACTTAATAGGTGCAGGCATGGTCATGTGGTTGAGAAACAAGCTTCTTAACCTTATAGTTTCAGGTTCAGTCCTACTGCATAGTACCTTGAGCATATGTTGTCTACTATAGCCCTGAGCTGACCAAATCCATTCAAGGTTTTGGTAGATGGAAACTGAAAGGAACCTGTTTTGTATGTGTGTGTGTGTGTGTGTGTGTACACACACATACACACACACACTTGTTTTGACATCTTGTCATGATTGTAAGTGAGCATCGCTGTCATACAAGCAATCCATGAAAAAACCATAGCTATGGGGAGATACTAACTTATCCAGCCATAGAAAATCTACCTCATTGAAATCCATTTGACTCATGCAAACATAAAAATCTATATCCATCTGGTTGGGGGACTTACCTAGACCAATGCAACTCATCCATGCCAGACACCTTCATCTTAAACAGCAGTTTTCATATCCTTTACTTGATATCCAGTGTCTTCCACTAAAAATTGATACATGCTCTTTTGTATGTCCATGCATGGGTTTCCAGAGAAAGAGATTGCTCAATATTTCATTCTTGCTTCGCCAGCAGTGTCCTGCATAGCATATTCTTTTTTCTCTGATTACTGAGGTGATGGTAGGAAAACTGTCATGCTGTTGTTTTGTAGGGTGTTGCTGCTAAGAAAGATTGAGAACTGCACAAAGCATTCTTGTGTATGTACTGTCCAGTATAGAAAAGAGGATGTTAAATGAAAATGATATTTCTTCATTTCCATTAGTATTTTTTATTAAATAATATTTTATTATTTTTTGTCCATGTGATTCGCAAAATAAGGGAATCATCATCATCATCGTTTAACGTCCGTTCTCCATGCTAGCATGGGTTGGACGGTTCGACCGGGGATCTGGGAAGCCAGAAGGCTGCACCAGGCTCTGGTCTTATCTGGCAGTGTTTCTACAGCTGGATGTCCTTCCTAACGCCAACCACTCCGTAAGTGTAGTGGGTGCTTTTTACGTGCCACCTGCACAGGTGCCAGGCGAGGCTGGCAACGGCCACGGTCGGATTGGTGCATTTTACGTGCCACCGGCACAGAAGGAATACAACAGACATAGAGAATAGAATCTGTTTCCCATTTTATACTGTATTATTCTTGAGTTATTTCATGTTGTGTTTTCTTCCAGATACCAGAAGTACAATGTGGGAAGATCCCCGACTGCAGAAGCTTGGAGGTCCAGTAAGTATATTTTCTTTTAACATTTATTTCATTTATTAAGATATGGCAGGTTAACCAAAACAGTGTTGTCTGATAATAGTGTTTTCCGTCAGCCATAATCCTGATGCATCAGGCAAGGCAATTGTATTCAATTTAGGTGCATGTATGGCTGTGTGGGGGAGAAATTTGCTTCCCAGCCACCTGTTTTCAGATTCATTCCCACTGCATGACACCATGGGCAAGTGCCTTCAACTATAGCCTCTGGTCGACCAAAGCCTTGTGAGTGGATTTAGTAGATGGAAAACTGAAAGAAATCCGTCATATATGCATGTTTGTGTCTTCTTGTCTTGACCTTACTGGGTAGTTATAAACAAGTGTCATCATCATACAAGTGGAGTCTTTTGTTTCCAATCTTCTCAGAGAATATTTCTGTCCATGGGGAAATATTACCGTAGCAGTAGGAAGGGCATTCAGTTGTAGAAAATCTGTCTTATTTAATTCCATCTGACCAATGCAAGCATGGAAGCATGGACACTAGCATGATGGTGGTATTGTTGTTGTCTGCTTCGTCATGTTTGGATGAGGAATTGATTTTGAGGTAGGATTTTATGGTTGGATGCTCTTCCTGTCATCAATCCTCACCTGATTTTTCAGGCAAAGGATTTTTATATTCCACAGGTCTTTGGCAGTGCAGACTGGTTGGAATGTCAACATCAGTTACTTGGGTAGTGACTAATGAAATATCAAAATTAATGTTTATCCATATGCATACATGTGCAGATACACACAAATATGGAAGGCTTTTGCATAGTTTCTATCTTCTAAATCCACTCACGAGGCATTTGTCAGCATAAAGTAACAGAAGTGACTTGTCCACAGTGCCATACAATGGAACTGAACCCAGAATTCATATGGTTTGCAAAGCAAGCTTCTTAACCACACAACTATGCAGCAACTAGTTAAATGTTTTCTTGAAGTAACTGAAGGAAACTTCCTGCCTAAAACTTTCTGTGATTCATTGTTTTAATTACTATTTAATTTTTGGTTAGTGTCACTCAGATATGGAGCAATACAAGCCTGTTGAACTATTACAGCTCCTTCTTACACTTCTCTGTATCTCAACCGTTTTCATTGTCATTTTATCTCCTATCAATGCCACTGTAGTGTATATCAAAGGCTAAAATCTTTTACAGATTCTGTCTATTTAAAATAATTTGCTCTGAAGTCACCCAGTACAAACTATTAATCATTCTTGTAATTTAATTTATTTTATTTTTTTACCCTTTGTAGGCAGTTCCATATTCTCGGGATTATAAAAGAAAATATGATTACTTCCGATCCAAACTTCGCAAACCTGTAAGTTATAATTATATTATTCTGCCCTTCCTCAGGAATTGAATTAAGAAGATTCTTCTGTACTTTTACACTCTTGCCATCTTACCCAAGTCACATTTGCTAGATATCCTTCTTAAATCGATAAATTAAGTACCAGTAATGTATTGAATCAATTTAATTAAAAGCTTTTGTCTTAATAAATAAAGTAGTCTTGTGCAAAATAGCAATCATCGCAAATGGAGATAAAAGGGAGAGAACTCTTCCCTCAAACGCGTTACTTGGTTTCTCGTTGGTTTGGACACAGAAAGTATTTTTTGGAAAACAGGTGGATGTCATCTGCCTGTAGAGTTTACATTCTATTGAATATTGTGTACGTGGGTGTGTTGGTGATGATGTTCGTGTTTCAAGTACCCAATGCTATGACATGAATTACAAACTCCCTCCAACTGCTTGACGAATTTGTTCCTCTCCAACATTAGTTGTATATAACCCTGATTTTATCAATAACAGTAATCACCATCCCTACTTTTATTAGAATCTAAGTTATAAATGTTGTTATATGTCAAACATAAAGATGATTTGAAAGAATATTACAGCCATCATTCTGAAATGGTAGCATGGACCACACTTTTGTTAATTGCTTTAAATGTCTGTGTAATTGCGATTAGACATAGATACCCTTAAGGGCTTAACACCTTTGACTTAGTGGAGCATCTACAATGTGATGGATGGAGGAAGAGTAAGCTATCCCAGTCATTAGGCTGCTACTTTCTTTATTGATTCTCAAAACAATGAAAGACAAAGTTGACTTTAGTGAGAGTTGAACTCAAACACAGGAGTAATGAATATTTATTACATTAACACAGGCCATGGTTTACTTTTATACATTATCATGTAAAAGAATTGGTTGAACTGAATTCCACTCTAACAGGATACAAATTTTACATTTACAAACTTCCTGTAATACACACATAAAAAAATCACTTTGTGCAGTATGTCTGATATGCAAACATTCACACAAACACTAGAAAATGTTTCACTCCTCAGTTTGTTCTTGACACATATATAAAAGTATTTCTCTCTATATGTATATACAACTTTTGCTGCTATATTTGTATGAAGATTTGAGTAGAAGATTGATAAGAATTGTTAGAGCATTGGGAAAAATTACAGTATATCTTCTGGTTTCTTATATTCTGAGTTAAAATTCCACTGAGTTCAATTTTACCCTCCATCCCTCTAGGATTGATAAACTAAAGTACTAATCTAGTTCTAGGGTTGATATAATCAGCTAAATCCACACAACTCAAAACTGCTGGCATTTTGCTTAAATTAGAAAACCTTATTAGTTGCTGTGTGTATGTATTATACCACCAACACTAGACATGTCACTGCATCAATTAAAACTGGAATTAATGTAATACATGATAGTAACATGTTAATGTTCTCTTTTTCAGGTCAATGTTCCGAACAAAATTGATATCAAAATATCACGGTCAAATGTATTTGAAGATTCTTTCCGTGTCATAATGAATGTAAAGAAAGTAGATTTACTTAAAACCAGGTTTGTTTATTTCTATAAACCTTTACATCTTTCTTTAATCAAATCTCTTGATTTTTTTTTTTATATAATCAAAATTAGTTCATCTATCCTCATTTATCACAGAGGTTTGGTTTCAAAAAAACAGTGATAAATGAACCATATCCACATATGTTGTACATTCGGATGAAAGATTTATTGACATCAAACTCGCTGCACACAGCAGTAAAGCTTCCACCATTTCATATTTTCTTGATCATCTCTACCTTTTCTTGGAGAGAATACACTTACCTGCATCATTTGTTAGGATCAGGTGCCATTGTACTTTTTCTGCTCACTGGTTCCATGTTGATGGGTACAATTACATAAATCTATATAAAAAATATGCAGCCTTGCAAGAGTCATGTAAACACAAGTGATAGTCAGTGCATTCTTGGTAGCTGGGCTTTGTAAATAGCTGTAAGCAGAATTTTATTCTGATTGCTGACTTGTGTTATCACAGATCAATCCTTAATAAGTGTAACATGGTTCACAATTGAACAGAGTGTTATCCTTGATTAGTAATAAATGAGGCTCCATGTACATTAAAAGATCAGGCAACTTTGAGTTGCACAGTAAATAAATTTTCAAAAATTAGTTTCATTTTGCTTATTTACACTTGAAATATATTCTGGTGACTGAAATTTAATTTCTAATTATCAAAATTTTGTCATATTTGGAGTTAATTAGTTAGTTTGGTCTTCCTTTAAAAGAACACAGGGCTACAAGAGCCATCCAGCCATTTCTGTCAAATGTCAGTTTCCAGGCCTCACCCCAGCTCTTGTTGTCACTTGATTGATTTCTTTTGCTGAATTGCTAAGTTATGGGAACATAAACACACCAATACTGGTTGTCAAGCTGTGTGCCTCCCTGTCAGCACATCAGGTGCACTTTCAAAGCTGAGTGGATTGAAAAGTATCTTACTTGGAAAATTAGTAATTAATAATGATAAGAAGGGTATCCTACTATAAAAAAAAACTGTTTCCGATATATGTATATTCATCTAACGCATGTTAGCATAGAAAAGCATGTAAAAATATGAACCAACATCCATCTTTATTCATCTCTGTCTGCCTCCAATGTGCCACGGACTTTCAGAAGATCCCAGGCCAAAAAAAGAGCCATCATAATGCTATGATGGATAGACTCTGGAAGATGGTTCAGCTTAAATCTTGGACTTTTCAGTGTCAGGCCTGCGTGCCTCCACAACCGACGATTGTGTCCCCCCCTGCCACTCCCGTGGAGGAGGCGGAACAGCAACAGCAGCAACAACAAAATCAACTGCAACTAGAGCAGCAGCAGCAACAACAACAACAGCAGCAACAGCAGCAACAACAACAACAGCAGCAACAACAACATCAACAACAACAAAATCAACCACAACTAGAGCAGCAGCAGCAACAACAACACCAACACCACCAATTCACCAGTGCGGTTCTTGCAGAACTGCAACAATCGATCTGTGCTTTAAGAGGGGAAGTAGCAGGAATAAAAGCAAGCATTCAGGTTGGACTCCACAATGAGGGGTCTTATCGGAATGCTCTGCTAAAGAACCTCCCTGTACCTCTTGCCGCATCTAAGACCATGGATTCTGCTACCCATGAAGTTATTGCCATTGGGGTGCCAGAAGACATGGCTGACCTTCAGGCATTTGCTGCCAACTCAGCCAAAGACCTAGGCTGCGTTCCCCCAACGGGTGCTCTCCGCCTTGGACGACCTGGCCCAAAACCCAGGCTCATCAAGCTGTCTTTTTCAGACTACGCTGAGGCAACCTCATACCATCTGGCCTCAGTTAAAGCTGGGTGTGAAAATCAGATTACCTTCTGAACACGCCCAGGCTTACCATCCGATGTACATCCGAAGCTACGTGTAGCGGCTTCCCTGAACCGGAACTCAGCTCTACAAGAAAGTTTCAGTCTTCGTGAAGATGGACAAATCTGGAGATTTGTTAAGAGTGGTGAAACGTGGAAGAGAGATACCAGCTGGTCTGAATGCTCTCTACCCACAATAACTAACACTGAAAAAAAATCTAAAAAAACTACAGCAACTCAGGGAAACTAAACCAGAACAACCTGCCATCCTCTACACACCATCATAAACTGCAAGCAGGGTACAAATTGTTGTCCTTAAATGCTCGCAGTTTATGCAACAAAATACATTTGTTCAACGCCTACGTCAGAAGTATTGACCCTGACTTCATCACTGTCACGGAAACATGGGCACATTCCTTACTCTGTAATGGGGTTTTCAACATTACGGGGTACAACCTCTTCCACAAGGACCGCATTAACCGCCGTGGTGGTGGTGTGATGGTCTACGTTCGTTCAAATTTTTCGGTAATTCCTTGTGCCGATTTGAACGAATCACAAGAAGTTTTTTTCTGTGACGTACGTATGACCATGTCAACACTCCTGCTTGGTGTTGTTTATCGTCCCCCAAATTACCATCAAGACACACAGCTTTGCGATATCCTCCAAGCTGCTGTCAGGAAAACAGCCACTTATGTTTTTATTGCAGGCGATTTCAATCATCCTGAGATCAATTGGGAAACCTTCCATTGGCCACAGAGTGCAAACGATTTTGTTGAGCTTGTACTGGACTCAAACTGGTCACAAGTAGTCACCTCTCCAACAAGAGGCGACAACACCTTGGACCTGCTCTTCACCACAGCTCCTGAAGTGGTTATCAATTGCACTACGGAGGAACCTCTAGGTGACTCTGATCATGCTATGATCATCGCCAATCTGGCTCTTGCGGGCAACAACAAAAACCTGAACCATCTCCAATCTGCTTCCTTCGATTGGAAGAGAGCAGATTGGAACCTGTACCACACTGAACTACAGCACCCAAACTGGCGTGAATTCTACAACTCTGGAGATGTGAATACTATACTCCAGAGTATCCTGGACTCAATATGGGCAGCATGTGCAGCATCAGTGCCACGTAAACAGAAAAAGAACCGCCCCAAAAGGGCAATTTGGGAAACTTCAGTGGTCCGACTTGCCAGGAGGGAACGTCGGACTGCTGAACGGGAATACAAGTTGCATAAATCAGACACCAACAGGAAGAAGCGGAATAAATCTTCCAACCATCTCAAGCAAGTGACAAAAAAAGCAGTGCTTGAATTTGAACAGTGCATAGCAGCCAATCCTGACAGCAAGGTTTTCTGGAAATATATGCATTCGAAGCAGAGACCTCACTCTCCAGTGGGCCCTCTTCGCAACCCTCACACAAACCAGATCACTGACGACCCCAAGGAATGCGCAGAACTCATTGCCGAGTGCTATGCAAACATATTCACTGTTGAAAGTCAAAATGTACCATCTTCACCATCACTAACAGCAAATTCCATAACAACTATGGAATTTACACCTGCAATGCTGCAACGTCACTTTCAAAATAAGCGCAACTATGCCTCCCCTAGTCTCGATGGAGTTACATACTTGCTTCTCAAACGTGGCAGGTACTTCCTTTTACACCAGCTTTCTATTTTCTTCCAGTACTGTCTCAACAATGGTGCTACTCCGTAGCAGTGGAAAACTGCCAGTGTCATTTCTCTGTTCAAAAAGGGCGACCGCACATTACCTGTCAACTATCGCCCAGTCAGTCTCACTAGCTGTATTTCAAAACTGATGGAATCGTGTGTCAGAGAAACACTCTGGGACTTCTGGAGCTTTCACAGTCTTATCCAACCCTCATAATATGGATTTGTCCCTAACTCCAGCTGCAGTGATCAGCTTGTCGAGTTCCTTGAGGACATTACTCAGATCACTGACAGTGGCTCATGGGTGGATGTTGTCTACCTTGACTTTGCTAAGGCTTTCAACTCTGTGCCACACAAAAGGCTTATGGTGAAACTCTCTGCAATGGGTGTGAGGGATGACCTTTTTAACTGGTTGAAATCCTTCATTCTCAGCCGAAAGGAGGTAGTCACAGTTCTAGGACAGCATTCTACACCATATGAGATGTCATCAGGTGTACCACAGGGATCTGTCCTTGGTCCCCTCTTGTTTGTGGCATACATTAATGACATAGATGCCAATTTAAAGAATGCCACAGTATTGAAATATGCAGACGACATCAAGCTGTACCTTGAAATCAAGAGGACAGATCCTGATGTCTACAACTCTTTCCTGCAATCAGACCTAGACACAATGCAGCAATGGATCACAGACTGGCAACTGAAACTGGTTGTGGACAAGTGTACCACCATGCATTTTGGGAGAAAAAACCCTGCGTCCACATACTCCCACCACAACACTGATATCAAGAAATCCTCTTGCAAGCGTGACCTAGGCATCACTGTCAGCAGTGATTTGCATTGGACAAAGCATATCTCTAAAATTGTCAAGAAGGCCGAGGGTGTCTTGGCATCACTCAGCAAGACTTTTGTTAGCCGCTCTCCAGCCATCTATTTAAAACTGTATACAGCTATGGTACGACCACACTTGGAATTCGCATCATCAGTTTGGAACCCCTATCTTGCTCAGAACATTGACTTCCTGGAATCTGTCCAGAGACGTGCAACCAAACGCATACCCTCCATCAGACACCTACCATATTCTGAGCGCCTTGTTTCCCTGGGCATGGATTCACTGAAGCTCCGGCGTCTGGCGACGGACTTGGTAAACACCCACAAAGTTATCAACCACCTCACCAACAACAACACTGAACACCTTTTTGATCTCCATGTGTCTAACACACGTGGACATGCCTACAAAGTCAGAAAACAACACAGCTCCCATGACTTTCGGAAACATTTTTTTCACGCTCAGAGTTGCTGAAGCATGGAATAAACTGCCTGTGTCAGTTGTTGACTGCCATGACACTGCATCCTTTAAGGCCCTCATGCTTTCCGAAATCCGCCGAAACTACACCTGATTATATATACACTTTAGATGAGTTGTAGTGCACCTGAGCACTGTACACAATTATTATTATTATTATTATTCACCAATTTTTTTTAGAATCTATTTTCACAGGATATCTATATTGAAACTGTGTTTAATTATAAGTACATTCTTGTTATCTCTAATATGTTAATGTTTATTTATTTTTTTCTTACCAGATTATGGATTGAATTTGATGGTGAAGTCGGTTTAGATTATGGCGGTGTTGCCAGAGAATGGTTCTATATGCTCTCTAAAGAAATGTTCAACCCCTACTATGGCCTATTTGAATATTCAGCTACGTAAGTTTTGAATTCTCTTAACCCTTTAGCATTCAGATTTCTTTGTTATGTTAAAAATACACACATCTGTGGAATACTCAACCACTTACATAATGATTCAGTTGATTAAACAATTGGATCCTCATTGTTGAATGATGGAGATCCAACATCAGAGTGAGATGACTGGGCAAAGCTGACTGGACGTTCAAGTCATTTTGGTAACTGTACATTTTGCTACTGGAGGTTAAAACAAATACACATGCACAGAAATATACACATACAAATAGAGAAAGTAAGAGAGAGACATTACACATGCATACAAACATTAGATACTCATGCACATAAATAGAGAGAGGGAAGGAAAGAAATATTAAAACATCTGATTTCAAATAAGTCAGTTTTGAATCAGTCATGTGTCAAAACAGCTGTGCCAATGTGTCTCGCATCTAACATCATATATAGCTAAGATTTACATCATACTTTTATTTCCTTGGTTGTTGTAAGTTAAGTGAGTTTTCAATGCAACATTGCTTCAGTGTTGTGGCATTTCATCTCTAACACCCATTGTTCTTTGATTTGACCTGACAACTGTGTCTCCCAAAGTCTTCGTTTAAAATGATCAAAAGCATTCCAGCCATGACCATCTTTTGTTTTCCTTCTGTATTGTCTAAGACTATATTGCTTGATGTGGGAAATTTGGCTATTCTAAGAGGAAAGAATGCATAGACATGTCAGGAGTTTTGTTGGTGAATTTTGGGAGGCATGGAATTTTTAAGGAGGTAATGCCTTAACAGCTAATACCTGACATGGGTAGTTTAATCTGTTCTTATACAATTCTGAGCATGAAAACACTGACTTCCAAAAGTCATGGCTACTGTGATGTTTCTTCTTTTCTTTGATATTATAAGCTTGTCCACAGGTGGCAGAGGTATTTAGGAGAAATGTGATCCAAGTTGTGAGAGAAGCATATGAGTTTGAATAAAGATAGGATGCTACTGTTGTTAATTTAAAGGTATTTTTCTGTTTCTGTATTGAGTATTCATATTTTTTGACATTTTTTTTCCTTCCTCTAGTGACAACTATACCCTCCAGATAAATCCTTTGTCAGGTGTGGCTAACGAAGAGCACTTAAGTTACTTTGAGTTCATTGGTCGGATTGCAGGAATGGCTGTGTATCATGGTAAATTGTTAGATGGTAAGTGGAACCTTATTGGTCTTTTATAGCTCTATTTTGTCAGTAAAATGTTGTTATCAGCTGTACTATATTTGCCATCATGTCATTTTGTCATTTACATATGTAAAATGTACATACACTCACTCACTCTCTCACCCTCTGTATCTCTATAACAACTATATTATATGAGGTACTGTATATAGCTTTCAAGAACTTGGACATAAATGAGTTATGTGACTTGCAGCCACTTCCACCCTCTTGTCTATAATGTGAGTAGCTCTGTAGCTCCTTTGCAGCAAGAAACACGTTCTGGAACTTTTTCTATCACTCTAACACTTCATCCTCTAACATAAAGCCATCTCCCTCTCTATTCTAGCTCCTCTAAGTCGAACTGGATCTTAGTGTTATGAGCTGTATGTGACATCACTAGTACTGGTGCTATGAAAAAAAAAGCACCTGGTACACTCTGTAAAGTGGTTGGTTATAGGAAGAGTGTCCAGCTGTAGAAACCGTTCAATCCATGCCAGCATGGAACATGGATGTTAAATGATGATAATAATGACAACACAAAACAGGCTTTTTTTCCTCAGTTTTGACCTAACAAATCCCTTTGTGAGGCTTCAGTCAGCTGAGAGTTATAGCAGAAGACACTTGCCAAAGGTGCTACATCACACAGAAACTGAATCTGAAACAGGTTGAAAAGTGAACTTCTAGAACACAGCCATGCCAGTGACTATATTTTAAATAAGAACAGGTCACCTGTGTGCTTCAGTTAAAGTTAAAGAATTACTAAGGTCATATAAAAGAACTATGTTAAAAATTCTGATCCAGATGTACATTATGTCCCATAAAATACATTGTTAGCAACCCCTTGGATAGAAAAAAAAAAGAAGAAAACCATCTGCAGAATTTGAATAGTACATCTACTATAACCCAGACATCTGTAACACTAAAGTGACTCTGACTTACATTCATCCAAATTAGATGCTTTAGTCTTACAAATGAGAAGGCAAGTTTGTTTGTTTAGAACATAAATATCGAAGCATCAAGGAATATTTAAAATAAATCTTTTGTGTGGGGCTTCTACCTTTTCTTCAATCCAAGGAGTTTCTAACCTTATGTATTATTTATAACTGGAATGACATTTGAAAGACTGAATTTGTCTTCCTTTTCAAAATTAATTGAAACAAACATATTATTGAAAAAAAATCCCTCTAGTCTTTTGTTCCTATATTCCTGTTGAAGTACACTAATTTTGCCCATATTACTGAAGCAAGTAAACAAAATATTAAAATGATTTTTATTTTTCTATTTGTAGATTCATATATATGTTTTTTTATTAACTTTGTTATTAATGTTAATGTTTTTTCTCTTGCAGCCTTTTTTATTCGTCCATTCTATAAAATGATGTTAGGAAAAACAATAAAACTTTCAGATATGGAATCAGTGGTAAGTGAATTTTTACTTTCTCTCAATAACTTTAATTTGTGTGTGTGTGTGTGAATCAGAAGTTACAGAGTACTCAAGGACTGAGAGTTTCATGCATGAGCATCTATGTTACACACACACAAAGCACTTATCGTATTACACATACATACACACACAGACATAAGGCTATGTATTTAAGAAGTTTGCTTCGCAACCATGTGGTCTTGGATTCAGTCTTACTGTGTGACACCATGACCAAAAGTCTACTATAGCCTTAAGCTGACCAAAGCCTTGTGAGTGGATTTGGTGGACCAAAACTGAAAGAAGTCTGTTTTTGTGGAAAATATGTCTGGCCATGGGAAATATTATCTTGCTTGGAAACTGATGAAGAATGGTGACAGGAGGGCATCTAGCTGTAGAAAATCTGTCTCAACTAATTCCATCTGACCCATGCAAGCATGGAAAAGTGGATGTTTAACAGTGGTGGTTGTGACAACGATTTGTGGGTTGGTGGTTTGTATCTTCTTGTCTTGGCATCTGGTTGTAAAGCAAGTATCACTCTTGTACAAGCAGTGCCATTCATTTACAGCCTTCTGTGAAAACATGGGGAAATTATATTAACAATCCTAATTAGTGAAGTACTTGAAGAGAGATTTCATTCACAAGGCATTTGTCAGCTTGAGGCTTTAGAAGAAAACACAAACATTTGCTACAAACACTGTCGATGCTGTGTAACAGGAATGAAACCAGAACCATAGTATATTTCATGCTGAGGCACTGCCTTGAAGTATTTTTAGTTGAACAACTTATTCTATCAGTCTGTTTTGCAGAACTGGTAAGTTACGGACATGTAAACTCACCAACACTGTTTTCAAACAGTGGTGTGGGACAAACACAGACACAAAGACACACACACACACACACACACACACACACACATATATATATACATACATACATACATACAACAGGCTTCTTTCTGTTTTTGCCTACCAAATCCACTAACACAGCTTTGGTCAGCCTGAAGCTATAGTAGACAACATTTCCCCAAGGTGTCATGCAGTGAAACTGAACCTGGAATCATGTGGTTGGGAAGCAAGCTTACCATACAGCTATGCCTGAGCATATTAAAAGGGGTCTGTGGGAAAACTCATTTATATGAAAGGGGTTGGGAAGCACTGTTAGGAACCATTGTGAAAAAGGTTAGGAACCACTGATCTAGAGGTTTGAAATCAAATAAAGGGACACAACTCTGCTACTAGGCGTTGTATATGATGCTACTGATTGTCAATTTACCAACTATAAAATATTTGTTTCATGTGATTTGCAGGATTCTGAATACCATAATTCATTAGTGTGGATTAAAGAAAATGACCCAACAGAACTTGATATCAGATTCTGTGTAGAAGAAGACTATTTTGGAGAGGTAAGAATATTTTCATTATTTTATCAGATTTTGGCTGTATTGTCATATAAATGCAAATCCTTAAGGAGGATCCTTAAGTTGTCTTATTAAAGGCCAGTACTTAAAGTGTCACGACTTTGACAAGTGTAAAATACATCTCCCTTTAGATAAATATGGCAATCTGTCATAGATAACATTCTCAGGAGAATTCATATTTCCTGATAGTTTGAGGATTCCATGTCCTCTACCTCTACAATAGTGGAGAATTACACTGTCTACCCTCATATCCATGAGGTACAGTCTTGTAGTTTGAGCAGCTTGTTATTTTCTTCCACTGTTCAACAACAGAACCTTTTAAATATTCATTTGTTCTGTTAAAATTAGCAGCCAAATTTCTCACAAATCATACTCATCATCAGCCAGGTGCCTTCCTTGTATCCAGGGATTGACTTTCCAAGACTCTCCAATTCCTGCTATGTTGTGCTGCTTGTATACAATCAATCAGGCTCTTGCTTCCTCTTGTCTTTAATGTCATTTATTTCACTAACATTTTTGACAACCTCTTGCTCTCTTTCCCTCAGCACTTTCTGTCAGGATGATCTTGGTCAGTGACTGGTGGTGCATTCTATGTCCAAAGCATGGTTGCTTTGTGGACTTCATTCTTGACAACAGAAGTCTTTGGACTTTCAGCTTTTCTAGAACCGCAATATTTGTTACCCTGTCTTTCCAGCTTATTCTATGAAATCTGCAGAAGATTTACATCTCAAAAGTTTCTGTCTTCTCCATTGCTCTGTACTTTGTTCAAGTTTCAGCCCTGTGGAAGATGATTGCCATAATATAACAGTTTACTAACCTCAATTTTGTGCGATGTGTTATTTCTCTTGGAGTGGAGATCTTTTACATTCTTATTAATGTTCTTTTAGCCTTGTTTATTCTTTGAGTGACTTCTATACAGTAGCCTGTCTGATGTATTATTTGTCCTTAATACTTGAAGAATGTTCCTGTTCAAGCTTCAGACCATCTACTTTTTTTTATTTGCTATAGTAGCAAAAAATAAGCTAATGCAGTTGTAGATACACTCTCTACAATACCCAGTAAAAGCAAAAAGGAACGATCATTGTTTTGAATGTGAGTAGAAAGTTAATACAGAAAATAGTTGAAATGTTTGACAACAGCTGGGATGGAAATGGTCAAGAAATATATTGAAATATTACATAAAAAAAATTTTTTTAAATCTGAAATGAAGTTATCTAAATCAGGATGTGCAATTCCTCATGATCACTCATATTTGGGTGATGGTTTGGATATAAACACTTCTCTAATGCTGAGGTACAATTAATAGATTTGACCTAGTCTTTATAATGGTTTCAAAGAAAGTTGAAACTACAACTGGTGTAGAGGCTCCAACTTGAGAGATTTTGACCTGGGGTAGTAGAACTTGTTATGGGTCAAATGGCAAAGCCTGATCCCATGCTTAAGGCATGCAAGATTCTGAGAAGGGTTGTCCCACCCCTCAACACATGTCACTGGTGTACCAACATGTCTTGATTCTGTCACATGAACCAGTTCCCTTGTCTACGGGTTAAATAAGCCTTGTGCCTCATGGATAAGCGTAGGAGAGTAGCTGAGTAAACTGTAAATAATCTGGCAGAAAGCAATGGAAACCATTGCTGTACAATTCTCAAGAAGAATCACACACGATGATCCATGATAGCTGACAACAGTAAAATAGGCATTGCATGCACACACACAGAGAAAAAGAAAGAAAATTACCTATCAAACAAAGGACCAATCTAACTCCTGTCAAAGGAAATTTCTGTAGAGGATGGTGCAAAATAACCAAATGGTTACGTGTTAAACCCTTGGATCTCAAATCACATTCTGCAGTGGGTGTTAAGCAAGATACTTGACTCCATGTTGTCATTGTTATTATTTGAGTAAGGTTTGTATATCACAATCTCAGGTGTATTTTCTGTAATTCCAGAGAGCAGAACGAGAGCTAAAACCTGGAGGAAAAGACATTGTAGTTTGTGAGGAGAATAAACTGGAATACATTGAGTAAGTATTTGATTTCAGTTTTAATTCTTTTACATTTAAACCAACCATATATGGCCCAAATATTCTGCTTGTTTTATGTTCAAACTGGCCAGATCAGGCCTTTCACACCTACCCTGCAATGTCATAGTGAAAGTAAACGAGCACATCATCAAAATCTCAACTCAAGAAGATAATGCATGAATAATTCAAAAGAGTGTGAATTAATAAGCATTACATTAGACAGAAATTTGAATGCTAAAAGGATTAAACAACCTACTTCACATTTTATGACACAAACTTTCTGTCTTAAAGTAATCTAAGGTGCAGACGTGGCTGTGTGGTAAGAAGCTTCCTTCCCAATCACATGGTTCTGAGTTCACTCCCACTACATGGCACCTTGGGCAAGTGTCTTCTAGTATATCCTTAGGTTGACCAAAGCCTTGTGAGTGGATTTGATAGATGGAAACTGAAGGAATCCCATTGTATATATGCATGTGTGTGTATGTTTGTCTTTGTGTCTGTGTTTGTACTCCTCCACTGCTTGACAACTAGTGTTGGTGTGTTTATGTTCCTATAACTTAGTAGTTCAGCAAATGTGACTGATAGAATAAGTACCAGGCTTATAAAAAGTAAGTACTGGGGTCGATACACTTGACCAAAAAATTCTTCAAGGCGGTGCCCCAAAATGGCTGCAGTCTAATGACTGAAGCAAGTAAAAGATAAACGTAAAAAAAACCTTCCTTTAAAATTTTCATGTTAATTTTTATTTCAAACACGATATTAATAATGACATTAAAATTAATTGAAATGCAAATATAGTAATAATGATTGGATAAAATATTGTGTATGGTTTGTTCTTTGCCATGTTATTCATTGTGCCATTTTTCTATTGTATTCTCCTGTAACCTAACTTGGTAGAATCCCTCTTCTTCCTATAACATGAATTATAATACAGCCTCAAATCAACCAATGCATTGTGAGTGAATTTTGTGAATGGAAACTATAGACACTCATTGTGTGTTTGTGTGTGTATATACAGTTGTGGCCAAAAGTTTGGAACATTCTTTTAAAAATTAAAATTGTTATGCTCAAGTATCAATTCTAATTCATACAATGTTGAGATATACTTAACTAATAACTGATCGAATGATTCAGTTAAAAGATATTGAACCGTTGGATCAGTTATTAGGTAAGTATATCTCTATTTTATATATATATTTGAATTAAATTATATTTAGGCATAACCATTTAAATTTTTTTTAAATGTTCCAAACTTTTGGCCACGACTGTGTGGTGTATCATCATCATCGTTTAACGTCCGCTTTCCATGCTAGCATGGGTTGGACGGTTCAACTGGGGTTTGGGAAGCCAGAAGGCTGCACCAGGCCCAGTCTGATCTGGCAGTGTTTCTACAGCTGGATGCCCTTCCTAACGCCAACCACTCCGTGAGTGTAGTGGGTGCTTGTTACGTGCCAGACGAGGCTGACAAATGGCCACGATCGGATGGTGCTTTTTACGTGCCACCGGCACGGGGACCAGACGAAGCTGGCAACGGCCACGGTTGGGCAACGGCCACGCACACCACATATAGTGTGTGTCTGTGCTTTAGTGTTTGTTCCTCCTCCCATGATTGTTTGTTGATTTGTTTACATCTCTGTAACTTAGTGGTTTGGCCAAAATGGTGCAATAGAATAAGTATCGTGATTGATTTTTCTCAACTAAAACTTTCAATTTGTGCCCTAGCATGGCCACAGTCCAATGGCTGAGACATTTAAAGATGAAAGATATAATACAGATAATCAAAGATGATAATATTCTAGCAGAGTTCAAGTTTGTAGAACTCAATACACAAGTCTGAGTATATTTTTTAAAAATTATTTAATCAGCTGAAAGTTACAAAAATGACTAGAGGGCTGAGAGTTCTGTGAATTGTGCTTATCAGTTTAATAAGTGTCTTGCCTGAAACACTTGGTCCTGCCAATTAAAAAATATATACACAAACACACATGCACTCATGTTTTGAGTTCTGTTTTCCCTTTTTTGTATTACTAAACCTGTGTGTGTGTATACACACACACACACACACACACACATATATATATGCGTGTGTGCGTTTATATAATATATATAAAACGCATAAGCAGAGCTTGAAGGATTGTTTGGAGATTTATATGCTTAGTTTAAGTATCATAAAAGCATGAAACTATTATTAGTTGTGTATTTAAATTGATATTTATCTGTCACTGGATGGAGTTCTTTTTTTTATTGATTCTACCTATATTGGATCTATAAACTGTACATACAGAGTATAACCAGCCGAAATTGCAAAGTTAAATCTGGAACTCGACTGAGGAAAGAAAACTCTGAATGACCTATCCTTGTTTTCTTTGTAACGTCTATCTGGATGTTTTGTTGTCCCTTTTTTGTATCACCTAACTGTCTGGATGTTTTGCGTTCTTGTCCCATTTTGTACTTTATATATCTATATATATTATTGTTTCTCCTCTTTTACAGCTTAGTTATTAAGTGGCGGTTTGTCTCTCGGGTTGAAAATCAAATGAAGCTGTTCATGAAAGGTTTTAATGCTCTCATCCCCCAAACATTGTTACAAATATTTGATGAGAATGAAGTTGAGGTGAGACATTTTTCTATTTGTTACTCTGATCTTCACAGTAATCACTATTTTGTCTCTCTTGTTATGGTAAATGCCATTGTGATTTGTTGATTTGCAAGCCCATCATATATATATATATATATATATGTGTGTGTGTGTGTGTGTGTGTCCAACACTGTTTGACAACAGGTGTTGGTTTGTGTATGTCCTTGTAACTTAGCGTTTTGGCAAAAGAGACTGACTGAACCAGACATTTAAAAAATAAGTCCTGGGATCGATTTGTTTGACTAAACCCTTCAAGGTGGTGCCCCAGCATGGCCACAAACCAATGACTGAAATAAAAGATATATATATATGGGCATGGCTGTGTGGTTAGGGAGCTTTCTTCCTAGCTATATGGTTTCGGGTTCAGTTCCACTGTGTGGCACTTTGGGTAGGTGTCTTTCACTATAGCCCCGAGCTGACCGGAGCTTTGTGATTGAATTCGGTAGGTGGAAGTTACTGCCGTGTGTGTATATGTGCGTGTAGGTGCTTGTGCCTCTCCGAAAGAGAGAGAGGGGTGTGTGTGCGTGTATGTGGTTTTGTCCCAAACATAGCTTGAGACTGCTGTAGTGTAAGGGACTACAAAGAAGGAAAAATACGGCCCACATATTCAAAAGACAGCAATTGATAGAAAGCTTGAAGTACTGAACATCAGAGATCAATGGAAAAGAAGACAAAAACAAGTTTGAGGAGGCAGAACAGTGCTCAGTGTTTTTAGGGTGTCTTGGAATGGGGAAACAGTTCGTTGTAGTTTAGCTTGCTCTCTTGCAGGTTAGTAGTTGAAGGGAAATCATAGGTAGTATAAAGAGAATTGTAGAATGATGTAGTCTGAAGAAGAATGGCTTAGTAGTGTTTGATATAGAATCTGGTGAGCTTAATGAAGATGCATAGCCTAGTGGCTAGGATATTCAGCTTACAATTGTAAGGTTATGAGTTCGATTCCTGGTGGCACATTGGTGTCCTTGACCAAGACACTTTATTTCTTATTGCTCCACTTCACTCAGTTGGCAAAATGAGTAGTACCTGTAATTCAAAGGGCCAGCGGTATCACATTGTTTCACATTGAATCTCATTGAGAAATGTGTTAAGGGTATGCATGTCAGTGGAATGCTCATCCACTTGTACATTAATTTTGTGAGTTCAGTTGATCGAATCAACTGGAACACCTGTTGTCATAACTGATGGAGAGCCAGGTAAAGTTGAGCCATGATGGAAGTGAAGGAATCTGGTCCATTGAGTGGGTTTAGGTGGAAATGTTGAATGGAGCTGAGACCAGAAACACAGAGGGACACAAACTACTCAGAGGTGGGCTTACACGTATGGAGTGAGGGCTTTCTTAGAGGTGAATGGCTCTTTTTTGAATGTGTGTATGCATAGTCCACTAGTGCATGTTATATATAGTATAGATATAGTTCAAGATGTTTGGATAGTCCTGTAATGTGAGACATTCTTATGTCTCATAAATTAACAACTTTTAATAATTGCTGCTGGCATTATCCTCATGTTGTGAGGAGAGTGGATGACTTGCAATTTTAGAGCTAATTCATGCATAGGCACAGGTAAGTTGAATTCATTATTCCTTTTGTTATTTTGAATTATAAACATTCTTTTCAACTGTTGTTTGTTTTTAGTTGCTGATGTGTGGTCTCCAAGACATTGATGTCAATGATTGGAAAAGGAACACAGCCTACAAAGGAGAATATAACCAGAACCATCCAGCTATTGTGCATTTCTGGAGAGTGAGTATTACTGATAGATCTTATTAAGATATATATATATATATATATATATATATAGATTATTGATAGAGATCAAAAAATTATCATGTCCATAATAATATTAATCGATTCCATTTAAAAGATATTGAGACAATTTTGGTAGGGAAAAATTCCCAAAACAGGTGCAAGCATGGCTGAGTGGTTAAGAAGTTTGCTTCCCAACCACATGGTTTTGGGTTCAGTCCCACTACATGGTACTTGGGCAAATATTTTCTACTATAGCCTCAGACCAACAAGAGTTTTGTGAATTGATTGCTTCGTTGACAGAAACTGAAAGAAATCACTCATCTCTCTCTCTCTCTCTCTCTTTCTCTCTCTCTCTCTCTCTCTATATATATATATATATATATATATATATATATATATATATGATAAATGGAATATATGAGAATTTTTATTAATCATGACTATTGTTTTGACACATCTAGCATTGATCTGTCACATGTGGGATACTTAACAACTAGTTCAGGAGCATCTGACAGTGCAGATGTGTCTCTTTGGGTGATAAATAGATACAACTTGCTATAATAACAGTTCCACAATGTATCTTCTCATTTTGTGTAAAGAAAAGCAAATTAAAGGATATATCTTCGTTTGTATAGAAGATTGAAAATAAAATAACAGATGCAAAAGAAAAAAAACAAACATGCAATACAGTGAAAAAAGTATTAAAAATAACTATTAATGTATATGGATGTATAAATGCCCTCGTGCTAGCTGCATGGCGCATGTACACTCGCTTATACAAGCATCCATGAAGATGTAAGCATACACATGTGTAGTTTGGTGCTCACACATTCACATAGTGATTTAAGTAGCTACTTGGTGTTTATATTGGTCATCTCATAAATAATACAATCATTATTCAGACTGGAAATATAAGCACTAAATGTGGGCATTCCATAGCCATAGATAGCATAAATATGAAGCTTTGATTTTGTTAACTTCAGGTTATCTTTTACATTTTTTTTTCTTGATTATTCATTTAGTAACAAATTGTCTTTACTATTGATAAAATTTTGAACTCTGTTGCATTCTCTAAATATTAATAACTGTTTTTGATGTCTTCTTATTTTTCAAGTGTGTTTATTCCTTTAACAATGAAATGCGAGCCCGTCTACTACAGTTTGTAACTGGAACATCCAGAGTTCCAATGAATGGTTTCTCTGAAATGTATGGCAGCAATGGGCCTCAGCTTTTCACTATAGAAAAATGGGGAACACCTGACCAGCTTCCTCGTGCTCACACTTGGTAAGTTCTTATTTTTTCTCTATTATTAATTGTACATGATTTAAAAGAACCTCAGCAATATAAAGTTTTCATTGTTCAGATTTCCTCTTAAGTGAGAATATATGGCCTATTGGTTAGGGTGTTGTACTCATGATTGTAAAATCATGCTTTTGATTCTAAAACCAGGCAGTGTGTTGTATTCTGGAACCAACTCTTCATTTCATATTGTTCTGTGATCACTTCGACATATATGGTACACCATGCTTCCTGTACAGACAACATTGATTTGATGAAAAGAGTGAGCTAATGATCTGCACAAACATTTGATCACTATAAGCAAATCATTTGTGCAGGTTGTTCAAGAAGTTGCAGAATCGTCTTTTTCAAATAAGTTTGGTATTTTTTGTTAGCCTGAAAGTTCTTTAACTTTCGGACTAACAAAAATACCAAACTTTTCTAAAGAAATGCATTTTAAGGGGTGTTACCATAAACTGGCATCACTGGAACTATTACTATCTAATTATTCTTTTACAAGGTCATTTGTTCTAGTTCTGATATAAATAATTGCTTTATGACATGTTAGTTATCTGGATTTTCCTTCATTGTATTTCCTCTTTAAAAAATTTTTTTTATTTTACAAATTTCTTTGCCAGAGTTTATTATAATTCTCCATACTATGATTCACGTATATATTGTATACACACCTTGTCTGATTTATGCATGGATTCTTTGGTGTCAGTATGTTGGCTGTATGATTGTGGGTGGCAGTGGGTGACATTTGGGAAGAAGGCAGTAGAATGGTAGTTTGATCATTCTCCATTCACCTACCACTTACTATTGTTTATATGTAGGTGTGTGTGTGTGTGCGTGCTGAATCATTGTGAACAATATATCTCTGAACACTTCCTTTCTATCAATACGAATACAATCCTAACTTTGTCCATGTAGAGTTGTTGATGTTTAAGCTGAAGATCAATCAAGTGTTTCAGCCATGACAATCCAGTCATTTTTCTTTTTTTTTCAAGTTTAATTATCCAATGTTGTTCTCTTTTCCTTTAAGTTGTTAAAATGGAGAATGGGCAAGGTTTGTGTGTGCGAGTGAGTGGTTTTGTTTTCTCTGTTGCTGGCTGATTGTAAACAATATCTTCAGTAATCATGTCATTTGTTCCTCATCACTACAAAATCATGTCTGGGTTTCTTGCCATATCTCGACATCTTGTGAAATTTTTGAAACAAAAGGCACATTTCAGTATCATTTGTTTCTCAACACAAGCAAGTCTAGGCTGTTTATCATTTGATTGAGTAGGAGATTATTATCTCACTTAGAAATGAGTGGGGGTTGGCATCAGGAAAAGCATCCAGCCAAAGACAACCCTACCACTACATACTTTCATTGGATTCATGCAAACACAGAAAAGTAGATGTTAAAACTATGATGGTATGATATGCATGCAAGGACTTAGAAATTTCTGGTTTGGTAACATTGTGCACATTTAGCCTACCAACGTAGGTTGGATTATAAACTGGTGAAACCACTAACCCACAAGATGGAGAATTGTACTAGAAAAGTTTGAGGTATGTTATTCATTGAGTTTGTGGCAAACGCCGGTGGCACATGAAAAACCATTTGAGTGAGGTCGTTGCCAGTGCCACTGGACTAGCTCCTGTGCAAGTGGCATGTAAAAAGCACCATTTGAGCATGGCCGTTACCAGTACTGCCTGACTGGCCCTCGTACTGGTGGCAAGTAAAAACACCAACTGCACTCTCGAAGTGGTTGGCATTAGGAAGGGCATCCAGCTGTAGAAACCCTGCCAGATCAGATTGGAACCTGGTGCGGCCATCTGGTTCACCAGTCCTCAGTCAAATCGTCCAACCTGTGCTAGCATGGAAAGTGGACATTAAATGATGATGACGATGATGATGATTTGTATCAACTTTCTGCTATTAGCATTTCTGAAAAGTGTGATTAGTTTCTTACACAAGCCTTGGTGGAATTCTGCTTTAATCATGCCATATAACACCTCAATTGGTGTGCAATTTAAGGGCTATTTAGCTGTTATTTTTAGCACATTTCATGACAACCTCATATCCTCCTTGTTTGTCAGTCTGATGTATTAAATATTTTTCAATATCTTTCAATAAGCATATTTAAGGGTCTATTACTGGGATTTAAGCCAAACATTCAGATTGTCTGTATTTTAAATTGATTAAAAAAAAAAGAAATTGAAAAATTAAAATAAATTGTTTTTGATATTCATTTGAATTCCTCTGCTTAGAATACAGATTTGCAAAAATTTTCTGAAAATTCCAAAAAATAAAAAAAAAGTTATGAGGTGTTATATGGGGTGCTTAACCCTTTTATTACTGTATTTATTTTGAGATTCTCTGTTTTTCTCTCAATTATTTTAAATATAACAAAGAATTTAGTAAAATCAGTTACCATTAAACAAGTGTTACGAACATAAATTACGACTGAGGTTTGGTGGAAGATTTTAATTCAAAACTTATGAAAACAAGACATTCGTACTACAGAGCCAAAGCCGGTTACAGCCGGGCTGATTATGAAAGGGTTAAAGCAGAATTCTGCCCAAGTCTTCACCACTTAAAACAAATCATCTGCGTGAGTAGTCTAATGGCTATTACAAGTATATTGGCTGTTAGACCTTCATTAATCAAAGCTAATGGGAGAATCCACTATATTTAAATTTCATGCAGACATGGGTGTGTGGTTAACATTCTTGTTTTCCCTTCTAGCATGCACTCTGCATTATATATGATTAATATAATTCAATAAATTTTTTAAACTAATGCCAATCTCCTGTTATCTATTTCAGTTTCAATCGACTTGACCTACCACCTTACGACACATACCAGGAACTGCGCAAGAAGTTGATTGTTGCTGTAGAAAATACACAGGGCTTTGAAGGTGTTGACTGAAAGCTTTCCACCATCATAATTAACAATAAATTTGTCACTACTACAATTATTATTTCTATATTGCCCAAAACAGGCATCTGCTGGACAGTTACAACACTTTGAAAAAAACTTTTTTTCATTCTGAAATTTTTTTTTTTTTCATTCAGCAAAATCTGTGATTCCTTCTATCCTCACCTCTCTGCCTATTTCTCTCTCTTATAGTTGTATATATAATAATAATAATAATAATAATATAATAATAATAATAATAATAATAATAATGCAGAACTCAATTTGTCTTATTTTTAGTCTTCTGAATGCATCACTATTCTGTCATTTACAGAATTATCAAAATCATCTCTTACCACAATAGAAATTAATTATTGGTAATAATTAGTGGTAATGAAAATGAAGATGTTTTCTTTTTGTCAACAGCACCTCTATTTTAACCCCTCCCCTCTTCACTTAAATGGTTGCTACTGTGCACCTAATGACCAATCTTACTACTTTTACAGCCCAATGTCTGGGTCTCACGCTTCTTAAAGCCCAAGAATGTATCCTGTTGGTGGAGTAATTTATATTACACCATTTTTTCAGGTCACTATATTCAAGTGTCAGCTCCGATGATACGACTGTAGGCTGCACCCTTTGTAAGAAGTGCATCTATGTTGAAGTACTTTTTAAGTTAAAGGATCTGGCCAAATAATGGACCAGAAGGATGCACAGAGCTGTTATTATACAATGTGAGAAATATTCTAAACAATTTTTATTAAAAAAATACAAAAAGCGACAGCAATGACAGATTTTGAAGTAAAACTTTCCTTCTTCAATATAATTTTGTTTAATCCCGCCTCTCAACTTCTCTCTTCTTCCACACTAATTAATTCTCTTATGGCACGTTTTGGTTTGCCTCAATAATTCCATTTATTTATTTTTTGTTTTTTACAAGTAAAACAACACCACAAACTGTTATTACCCTTTTATATTCCTTGATCTTTTATATTTTTTTATAATGATATATGCTAATTCTTCTCTACCACCTTCACTGACTACGACTCTTCTATGTTAAAACTGGGATCTGTTGTGTCTTCTGTAGAAAACTATAATAAATCCTCCTTTATATATATTTATATATATATATATAGACACAAACACATCACAAGCTTCTATAGTCACAGATATTATCTATATCCTGGAATCCTCTATTCTTATATTGCAGTGGCTTTTTTTCTTTAATCCACTGGCAAAGCAACAGTTTGCCCTTTTCAGTTTGGTTAAGCCAATCTTCTAGTCTTTTTTCTCTTTTTCCTTTCTTTTCAACTTATTGGGGTGGGTGGCGGGAAAAATAAGCTGACATTGTTATCATGTCAATTGTGAACAGTAATTTTAGAGTTATCTCCCATGATATTAAAAGGAAACAGCAAACAAATGATTAATGTATGAAATTATATTGAAAATTTGTACAGAAACAAACTCGTACACATCTAGTGTATGTGCCAGTGTATATTAGCACCTTTGCTATATATAGCCAAGTCAAAATATCATTTATGAAAATATTAAGATATTTGTTTTCAAAAACCCAAATTGGATGATAAAAAATAAATGATTGTGAAATAGATGTGTATGAACTGATTTTTTTTAATGTATTCTTTTTATCTTTTTCAATTTTAATCTTCAGTTGGTTGTTTTGCTCCCCCTTCCACCCCCCTTTTTTTTAAAATTCCTTAAGTCTTTGTGTATGTGCGCACTCACCACCATCCCATCTTTTCTTCTCTCTCTCTCTCTTTTACAACCTAACCACAGACATTGGTCGGAAATTCACACATACACAACACACCCACTTTAATGTGTTATTGTACTCGTATGTATATAAATATATATATATTCCCAAATTAATACATACACCAACCTTTTATTGTTCGAGGTGAGATTTTTTCCCTGCCTTTTTTTTCTTTTTTAATTTATCAATCTTTTTGCAAAACAACCAACTTTATTTTCTATCCTCCTCCTCCTCCTCCCAAGTCATGATGTAACATAACATTGCCATAGCACAAAGTCTGCAAGACAACAAATAAAATAAAATAATATTCAAGACAGTATCGTCCCGACATAGGTGAGTTGGACAGCTGGCTTCTTACAGAAGATTTACCTTCACTCAGTGGCTCTTGGCTTTTTATCTTTGATATTTTATAAAACGAATTATTAAAAACTGCATCAGTTTATTCTTTGTATACTTTTTTCTTTATATTATTTTTTATTACATGTTTTGCCTTTGTCTGTTTTGTGTTATCAATTTTGAATGTCTCCTCAGTGACTCTGTTCTCCTGTGTTTATATCCAAACAACAAACATCAATCTGAAGTAAAATATCAATTATTATACATTGTTAGATGACTCACTCTCTTCTACTCATTTTTTATTGGATTCATGTTCATTTCATGATTTCATGCTCATCCTTCACTGATAAAAAGGTGTTGTCAGATACCATAAGGTAAGGCAGGGTAAGTGTGCAGAGTTTTAACAATCCCTTTTCCATGTTTGCATAGGTTGGACAGAATTTGAAGCAAGGTTTCTACAATCAGATGCCCTTTCTGTCTCCAACCCTCACCTGTTTCCAAGTAAGGTAATATTTCCCCATGACCAGACATGTTTTCACAGAAGATGGAAATCAGCAATATTGCTTATGACATTGACACATGTTTATAACTGTTATGCTATATCAAGATAAAGAAACAAACACATGTATGTGATGGGCTTCTTTAAGGTTCTATTTATCTAATAATACAATCACAGGGCATTAGTTGTCTTGAGGCTGTAGTGGAAGACACTTTCCCCAATTGCCTACACCGTGACTGAACTGAAAACCACATGGTTGTGAAGCAAACTTCTTAATCATACAGCCATGCCAGTGCCAGTTTTATTTTTAAAGCTGTTGTGAAATGCATGAATGTCATGAAGTTTTCCAACATTCTGCAATGATAATTGTTACAACCTATCAGTGTTTAAGTTCATCAATAAAGCCTAACACAAATTCAAAATCATTTACTCAACAGAAGCCAGATTACTCAATCTCGTATTAAATACTCTCTCAACAAAATCTCTTTGAAATAGGAACTAAAAGATTCAAGAGGCAATAAGTTGAATTTTAGCCAAAGCTAATGTTCTTATAGCTAGAATAATAACAAAGTGCAGCTTTTGCAAATGTTATATATCTTGACATTTTAAAACTTTGAGTATTGTGGTGGTGGGTGGGAGGCATCATCATTTAATGTCCACTTTTCCATGCTGGCATGAGTCAGACAGAATTTGTTGGGGTAGATATTCTCTGGTCCTGTTGCCAACCTTTACCTTTTTCCAAGCAAGGTAGTTTTTCTCCATAGCTCCCAGCAAGTTTTCCAACAAAGACTATAAATGAACAGCATCACTTACATGATTTTGATGCTTGTTTACAACTATCATGATGATGAAACAAGGGTACACACACACAACAGGCTTCTTTCAATTTCTGTCTATCAAATCCATTCACAAGGCTTTCGTTGATCCAGGGCTCCAGTAGAAGATACTTGCCTCAATGTCAGGCATATATGTGGAGTAAAAAATTAGTTCCATCTTCTGATTCAAGAGTTGATTCTTTGTGTCTCTATGTCGGCTTTTGTTGGATGTTGTTTTACCACAACTAATCCGGGCCAGCAATGAGTATAGCAATGAATTTAGTATGCAGGTAGGAGTTCATCTCTTGTTTGTCAAAGCCCTTCAGGCCATAACAGGAATTTAAAAGTGCTTGCCCATGGGAGCTTTTCAATGCTGATGACATTGTTTTATAGCTGATTCTATAGTAGAATTAGAGAAGAAATTTCACAATGGAAGCAAGGACTTGAATCAAAGGGTCTTAGAGTTAATTTAACAAAGACTAGTAAGCAGGTAAGTTACTAGTCCCTTCTGGGAAATGGCCCTGATTGGTATGTAGAAAATATGTAGGTAGAAGTTCCATAAGATATATTCAGCGCAAACTATGGACAATTAAGAGGTGCAGTAGAATCACATAAAGGTTAACAGAGCATAGTCTTCATGTGTGGCAGATGTGCAGGACCAAATAAACACTAAAAACACATAGATTTCTTCCAATCCCCAAGAGGATCCAAAGAAGTAGCAGATAGTTTCTATTGCCTAGATGATGAAATTAGCAATGGAGAAGGAACCATATGTCTGTTGGCTACAAAAGGCCTCTCCTTGAGAGTGAAAAGCAAATTGCATGATGCTTGTGTACAAACAGCTATGCTACATGGTAGTGAAATGTGGGCTGTGACTGCAAAGGACATGCAAATGCTTAAAAGAAATGAATTTGGCATGCTCAGCTGAATGTGTAATGTCAGTGTGCATTTATGACAAAGTGTAAATGTGTTGAAAGAAAAGCTGGGTATAAGAAGCATCAGGGTTAGTATGTAAGAGAGAAGATGGCATTGGCATGTTCCTGTGATGCATATGGATGAGGACAGCTGCATAAAGAAGGGCTGATCTCTACATGTGGAGAAAATCTGCAGAAGAGGAAGACAAGAAATGAAATAGTGAAAAAGGATCTTCTATGTTGAGCTGCACAAGAAAAATGATCTTCAGATGTTGAGCTTCACAGATATGACAAAGGATCAAAATGATTAGTGATTTGCTGTGCTTGAGAAGACTTGTCCTGCTAAGTAGAATTGATGCCATAAAAGCATGTCCATGCTCCTGCATACAATCTGTGTTTGATAAACCTCTCCTCCAAAACCCATCTTCCTAGCACATCACCCCCCCCACTTGAGTTTACTACACATTGTATTCCCCTTCCCTTTATTTCCCACTCTCCTTTTCCTCATGCACACATTATGTCCCTGTTGAAGCTCTTCCCCACAACATGTACTCCTAACACCCCTCCTACTCTTTGTGTCCACTTGCTACATTCCTTCCCTTCTCACAATCTCATGAACCTACCCACCCACTCACCCAATCTGATCTTTGGTTCCACTTATGTATGTTTCCCTGTAACTCATGTGTCCCCACTCCTGCCACATTTTCATCATCATCTCTTTTCTCTTTCCCTCCTCCTGAGATAGGTTTGTATTTCCTTTACTGCAAGATACCTATTTCTGTCTCTCTATTCTTATTGTAACATCTCATAACCTAACTCAGATCCACTCCTCCTTCCATTGAAAGATATTTGTCTTGTGAACTATTTAGCCACCTCACTACTGTTGGTACTTACTTGTACTTGTGGCGGCATTCACCCTGGGCGGGTCTAATCGGCTTCTTCCACCACCCTCGAGGCATCTCGAACCATGGCAGTGGAAGAAGTTTCGTGGGAATATGAATTTCACAAGCAGTCCCCAACAATCCCGCATGTAGAGACATCCTGTTTGCTGCAGATTGTCCGCAGACGCAGGGACAGAACGACCAAGGAGCCGCCGGTTGCCGAAACAGACACTCCGAGGATTTTCACCAGAGCCCTATTACCACTCGGTGTCAGACCAATCCACCTTGGGTGGCCCTATCAGGAACCGAAGTTCCTGACGGCATAGCTCTGACACTACCCGTTGCCAGCATCCCCACCACGGTGAGGAGGGGATGGACTTTGGGGACGCACTACTGCTAGTACCACATAAAAAGCACTCAGTACACTCAGAAACCCAGCCGAAGCAGACTGTCAAGCTTGGTGCAGTCTTCTGATATGCCCTGCCAAACCATCCAACCCATGCCAGCATGGAAAACAGTCATTAAATGATGATGATGTTGGTTACAGGGTTTAAAGTTGCAGCTGATTGAGTTAAGAGTTTAGGATTACCTTTTAGCTCATAGCTTATCTTCACCATGATGTATCACTGACAGAAACAATAATCATTAGTTTGTCTGTGGGGTAATATTATATACACTTAAATGTGGATGTTCTTTAGAACAAACTATACTGTGGTAGATACCACGAGAGAAACTCTCATATTGGTACAAAATGCATGCTTGTTTATAACACTGTCATAGGAGATAAATCCCCACTACAGTGTCAAGACCACCAAATCATGTGATTTCAACCTTCCATAGTCTCATCGATGATGGATGCTCTACTGTTAGAGGTAGCAGTGATGCATCTTCCTGCCAACAATAGCAGCAACTTGTCTCCCTGCTAATGATATATTGAAAATCAGTGGCGGGACAGGCACTGGTGTTGCGATTAGCTAGTGAGCTTGTTAAAAAGAAAAAATGAGCTTTGCAAATAGGCACCATGAGAAATTAACACCTATATTAAGTGCATTGTATCATTGAGGAGTCACTAGTTTTCAGTTCAACAAATTCAATAATATGTATTATATTAACTCTGTCAAGGTATTTTGTTTTGCAAGTTACTTGGTTGGCAACCTCACTTGTGTTGGTATCATGAAAAATGTACCCAGCACACTCTGTAAAGTGGTTGGCATTAAGAAGGGCATCCAATTGTAGAAACCATTCCAAAGCTGACATTGGAACCATATGTAACTCTCTGGCTCGTCAGTTCCTGTAAAATAATGGTAATGAGTTGATACTCTAATTGAGCTGAAAACAGCTGAAACATCATTAAATGAATATTTATATAATTGTGATACATAATTCATTTAAATTATTTTTAAAACCGTTTACCCAAACCACCAGGAATGCTGTTTTATGTTAATCAGGAAATTGTTTTATATACATATATCTATTCACACACTATAGTTTAGCTAGTTTCTCTCTGTTAAAATTTCTAAATAGGCGGAAATGCACAGTTACTTCCCTTGAACCAATTCCTCCATCTTTTTTTTTACTCGACAAATGGTTCAAAGATGGAAAAAATTAGGGAAAAATCAGAAGAGATACTTTAAACCCCCAATATTTCAGCCAGATCTAATTACATATAAAACATACAAGACACTGAACAAGGTTAATAAACAAAGACTTTGTTTGCTTCATATAAGCCATATTTCAACTATATTCATGCATGAAAAGGTTGCAAGGAATCACTTTCATGTCCTTTACCTTTTACTTCATTCAGTCATTGGTTTGCAGCCATGCTGGAGCACTGCCTCAAACGGTTTTAGTAGAACAAATCGACCCTGGTACTTATCCTATTGCACTCTTTTAACAAATGTAAAAAGTTGGAAAAATACTGCAAAGCAGTTTATAAGAGGAGGGACTGGAACAGAACAGGCTTCTTGTAAAGGAACTACAAGACTGTTCACATTTTAGAAGAGGAGGTGGTAGTGATCAGGTGGAGTTGGAAAAAACTAAAAATAGTGGTGATAAGGTGTCAGGGTAGCCCTTGAAAGAACAAGGTGTCATTATTATCATCATCATCATCAACAACATTTAATATCCAGTTTCCATGCTGGTATGGGTTGGATGGCTTGACAGGAACTGGCTAGGCCAGGGGTCACACCGGGTTCCATAGTCTGTTTTGGCTTCTACAACTGGATGCCCTTCCTAATGTGAACCACTTTACAGTGTACTGGGTGCTTTTTACTTGGCACCAGCACTTACACCAATTTTTTTTCATGTGGAACCTTATAGTGTTGTACTTTGATTAGTGGTACTTGTTTGTTTGGTGTTTTGTTATTTAAAGTACACAACAAAAGTAAACAATAAAAAAAGCAAAAAGGAATGAAGACAGAAATAGCATGAACTCAGTAAATAAGTAAAAATAAAGATGCAAACGTATTACATCAACTATACATTGCCTCCAGGGAACATTGGTGTTACTCTCTAAAAGTTTTGAGACACTACAAAATGCTCATAGCATTATTAAAGTTAACTGTGAGGATGAAGTATTAGAATAACCAAGAACCCTCCTGCATATCATTTGATACTTTGGTGAAGTGGGCCATTAAGTCAAAATTTCCCTTGTAAGTAACCCAGCTCCAGTAACATCATTGCCATCACCTCTGCCACAGCATTAAAGATGTGTAATGGAAGTAAAAGAGCCACTTCTTTTGAAGCAAAAACTCTGTTGGGTCTCTATCCAATGTCTGAATAAAATCCCACAGAATTGAGATCATATTTACTCTGAGTGAAGTTTATTTAATGACTAGATTTATTGTGTCTCATTGTGGTGTCAAAGTGACCTGCATTCAGTCAGCATGACAATTCATGAAACTCTCCAAAATCAAGGGTTGAGTGCCACACAAACATCTCATCCCATACCACCACATACACCAAATCTGATTGTGAGAGAAATGGAAATGTGGAGTTGTGACATGCTGAGGTTAGCAGGATGTGTTTAGACCTAGATCAGACTTGACTGAGAAAATTTATGATCAAAGACAATTTAGTTTTGTTCATCCCATATTTCACTTACACAATGTATTGAGGACTGCATTATTTGATATGCACTTTCTTCTTTCAAGATGATTTGGATGTCATTTGAGGGAGATTTAGGTTGCTGTGTCTTTTAGTGATTCACAGAACCAGTTTATCAGATAAGTCTCATTTGGGGTTGCTTATTTTTAGTATAACAACACTAATAACTATTTTAATAGCTATTTGGTGAAATTCAAGGGGGAAGGCAATGTTCATCGCCATTTAAAGATCCTCTGAGGCCAGTGGGAAAGACGGTATCTTCAAAACAAAAATATGACTTGAATGCTTGCAGAAGAGTGGACTCTACTAAAGGTACTCAAGAACTAGGTAATGGTATTAAACTGAGCAATAGTGTACTACCCAAGTAGGCCACCAAAGGATTTGAACTCAGAACACAAAGAATCAGATGTAAATATTTAGTATAATTCTTCTATACAGAGGTCAAAGCCACTCCCCACTGCTTGATATCTGTACTGATTATTTCCCACTCTGTAGTATTACTATGGTTTTTATCTTTAATTGACAAGATTAGTTTGCTTAGGCTTGTACTATTCGTTTTATTTCTATCCCTAAATGAATTGAAGTGATTAGCCAGGCTTCTCTTGAAATTAAAAGAGCTGACCCCTATATAGAAGTATGCCCTTTCCTAAGAAGTGGTTTTGTATCTATAGACTAGGTTCTTTTTCAAACAACTTGAGTCCAATGGGCATACTGCATCCATGGCACAGTTAGAGAGATCTAATACCTTGCTTCTATTATTTATTATATTATGGCTGCTGCTAGATGCCTCTGCTGTCCTTGTTTCTATCGATTGTCTGTGTAGAGGAGCTCTCAGGGACAGCCTTTCTTGAATTCTTCTGTTAAGGCCTGGAAGGCTAAGATAAACAAGAAAAGGCTGAGAACTGAACCTTGGTGAACTTCTACCTGTACACTGAATTCATTGCTATACACATTGCCAACCTTCACCTTACTGGCAGCATCCATGTACATGGCTTGTACAGCTCTCACTAGCCACTCTTCAATCCCTAGCTTCTGCATTGACCACCAGATAAAAGAGAGTTGGGGATCCTGTCAAAATTTTTTTTCATGTCGACAAAAGCCAGGTACAGAGGTTTATTTTTGGTTAAATACTTCTGCAGTTGCCTTGCCAGGATAGTATTAGTCAAGCTCCTAGCTGGCACAAATCTGAACTGCATCTCATCCACACTAACTCTCTTTCTAATTAATTGAGCTTTGACCCTTTCAGTAACTTTCATCACCTGGTGCATCAATTTGATGCCTTTGTAATTATTTCTGTTTAAGGCATCACCTTTACCTTTATAGCAGTTGACTATAATGCTGCTATACCAATTGTTAGGTATGATTCCCTCATGAAAAACCTGATTAACTATATGGGTGACTAGGCCATATCTTACTCCACCAGATATTTTAAGCATCTCAGCAGTGATTCCTGAAGGGTTGGGAGCTTTCCCTGTCTTCATATTCTTAATTGCTTTATCTACTAGGGTACTGTCAATTTAGATAGTAATTTGTTTCTTGATGTAAATATTTGGTATAATTCTTCTATACAGGAGTCACAGCCACTTCTCCCGGCTTGATATGGTTTAGCTGTTCTGATTATTTCCCACTCCGTTGTATTGCTGGTCCCTCAGTTGAGTCTATATTTAACAGACTCTCCTTCTCCCATGCATTCTCCACATTTAGCAGCCTTTCATAAGGACATTTCTAAGCCTCTTTTTTTGCAAAATCATTAAATGCAAGGGAACCATTGTCCATGAAAATACATTTCTCTCCTATGACATCACTATTTTCTCTCACACACTGTTGGAAGCGCCATCCAACCAAAATGCAAATATATGGGAAACTACCACCTGTGTCATCTCTTGTGAAAGGTAGGAGAGTCCAGTTTGCTGGACATTGTTGTAGAGCTGAAAAAGAAGTAATTTCTACTCTTCTCCTCTGGAAGCCATCTACTCGCAATACCAGAGGGCGCACACTCTCCTACCCTGATGTAATCTCCAGGGATACAGGCATCCAGCAACAAGACCTCCGTAATGCTATGATGGACCGTGAAGTCTGGCGTAACATAGTAAATTCCATTGTCTCGACCACGGTCGAACAATGATGATGATGATGTGTTGCAATCCAAAACACTTCAAGTCTTTGGTCCTCACATTGCAGAACATTGGCAAACTTCTTCCTTTCTGCTTCTCTCCTGGCTAAATATACCTGTCTCCTGTGTGTGAGCAGAGGTAAGGCAAATAGATAACAATGTAACAAACTGACTCTAACTTTGTTACATCTTTATCTATTTCTAATATCTCTAAGGTAAAATAGAGACATCAGATAAAAAAAATTATTACTGAAGTTATTTTTGTCTGTTATAATATCCACATTAAAATATCAACAATACTATTACAGCTGATTGTTGTGTTGATGGACTTGAGGAATACCTATCACCACCTCATGCAGAAGGAAAGTGAGGATTAGTGAGGAGAACAGTTTTGTCAAAATTGTAATTCCTGTAGTATGAAGCACAGGAATGCTAAAAGATGAAAAAATAGGAGAAACTACCCAGTTCTTTGTTCTTTTTCTTCCCTATGAAGTAGTAATAGCTATTCCAAAAGTCTGCTGTTGTGCTTGCAAAATTACAAAATCCTTTGAGTGTAGTTGAAAACGGGTTATGATGATGAATATATGATAAGCCTTAGGAAGGGGCAGTAAGTTCCTAACAGAAACTGATTCCAAATCCTCAGTTTACATTCCCAGTTGGAATCAAAGAATTTCTTTTCCAGCTATAACGTCTTGGTGAGGCAGGGGAGGGGCAATCTCAATAAATCGAAAACGGAGTTTTTGGCAAAGCTGTCCTTCAAAGTTGCACATCTCATGGGAAAGGAAAAGGTAAGTTCCTCAACACTGCTCTTTTTCTGGGGTTTGGGGGTAGCTGTGTGGTTAAGAAGCTTACTTTTGCAGCCATGTCGTTTTGGTTCAGTCCCACTATGTGACATATTGGGAAAGTCTTCTACTATCGTCGCAGACTGACCAATGCCTCATGAGTGAAATTGGTAGGCTGATACAGTATGGAAGCGCGTCTTATATGTGTGCTTGCGCACGAGCACCATCACTTCTTGGCAACTGGTGCTGGTTTGTCCTAACTTAGCAGTTTGGGAAAAGACTACAATAAAATAAGTATTAGGCATAAAAACAAGTATTGGGGTATTTCTGTTCTACTGAATGCCTCAATGCAGTGCTCCAGTATGGCCAAAGTCCGATGACTGAAACAAGTAAAAGATTGCATTTCAAATTTTTGTTAATATTTTCTTTTTTACCACTATTTCTGTACTCTTATCCTTATTCCAAAACTGCGACATTACAGATTCCCACTTTACCTATTCTGAAATTCTCAAGTTTTTACGACAACGTCGAATCCCACAAGGAGCCAGCCTCTTCGGTCGTGCCACGAACACATAGTCCGAGTTTTACCATCCGCCGTCTTTGTGAAGTTTGCGCGACTTTGAGAAGCAGTTAGTAAGAAGAGTTAGGTCCCTTACATCTATGATCGCGACCACTGATTAAACGGGTTGGGTTCAGAAGGCGGATGGGTGTGAAGAGATTATGTTAAACAACAACAATAATAACGATGACTAGAAACAATCCAAGTATTAGTGTTGTGTGACTGTTCACCATTTTACCTGCAGCAGTTATCAAACATGGCTGCTAGATGCATCAATTTAGTTAAAATGACAAGTACTTGCTGGCTAGCCATAGTAACTACAACCCTGTCTCTCTCTTGCTTTCAGACTAAAAAAATTCTCATGGAACATCAAATAAATAATTTCTAGAAATTCTGTAAGTTCTGATGATGAAACCCGAAGGCAAAATGCTCGTGCTCGAAGTAAAATTATTTATTAAACGTAAAATTTACGACAGAATTCATTTTTTTTCAATAGCTGTTAATCTAGTTATGTATGTGATATCAATAATTCGTTCATTTGTTAAAGCATTTTAACTAAATTATTAATTGTTAGATAATTATTACGTTTTTTCTTTTTTTCGCGGAAAAAGTATAATTTTCAAATGTCGGACAATATGCTTAGCGGTATTTCTTCTGGCTCTACATTCTGAGTTCAAATTCCGCCAAAGTCGACTTTGTCTTCCATATTTTTGAAGTCGATAAAATAAGATACCAATTGAACACTGGAGTTGATGTAATCGACTTAACCATTCCCTTAACATTGCTGGCTTTGTGCTTATATGGAAATAATAATTATTAAGGCACTCTGTGTTCAAATTCCGTCGAGTTCGACCTTGCTTTTCATCCTTTCGAGGTCGATAAAATAAAGTACTTGTCAAGTACAGAGATCGATGGTATCGAGTAGCCCCATCCACTCAAATTGCTGACCTTGTGCCAAAATTAGAAAGAATTATCATTTTGAAACTATAATTTCAAATCTAATTTTTTCTAGTCATACGTACACGAACTGAAGAAGCGTAGTGAGGTGGGGGGAGTTATTCGGTCACTTGATAGAAATAGCAGCCAAATCTCTCTTAAATTACTCTACCGTGTTAAAAGGACACACTAGATAGTTTGGTGAGAGATGTGTTATGTCTGAATCAAAGATGTGATGATCACATCTGGAGCACCTTTGATCATTAGTCTGTTCTTATGTTCAGGTTTTGACCTGGGGCTAAACAACAACTCGTACATAAAGCTACATAATACACATTCTTAATGGACATTAGTTTTAGAATGCGTGTGTGGTGGTGGGGAAAGACACTGTTTTTGTATAAATTCGATAGCTTCTCCAAGCAAGAGATAAATATTTCTTTGAAATGACCCCTTTTCTCCTTTAAATTTTATTTCATGATTAATGTAAGTAGAGGCGTTTCATTGAGCTTGTGTGCTTCTTTGTGCGCATGTCACATAAACACACATTACACGCACACACACATTACACACACACACTACATACGCGCGCGCACTCGCAGTAAACGTGTTTACATCTATTTAGTTAATGTGTGTATGTGTGTGTGCATATATATGTTTACATCCATTAAATTGATGATCGTGTGTTTACGTCTATTGAATCAGTGTGTGTACATATATAGGTCTGCACGTGTTTACACCCACACACACACTATATATATATCGTATTGTGTGTTAAGTGTGTGTATAATTTCTGCGTTGAGTTTATTGATTCTTCGTGGGACGGAATTAAATATCGAGAGAGAATGTTAACAAATATTTGAACGGTGGCTTTGGAAAAGAATAAGGGTGGGGAAGCTGCCGTAAGAAAAGATTGGTGATGGTGATGGCGGTGGTGAGGGAGGAGGAGGCGACACACACACACACACACACAAGAATAAAAATGCATAAAAAGAGATGAAATGTATAATTAAGAGGCTATACACAGGATGAATTCGAAGTTAATAAAAGGATAGCAATGTCTTGGAAATAACAACAACAACAATGATAATAATAATCTATCAAATGTATAGATGGGAGTAGAGATATAATGACAGCCCTTCTCGTTCACATTGTGAAATTTAGGTTGTTTTTATTATTTGTCAGAAAAAGAAGCTAGAGTAGGGAAAAGAAAGCGAATCTGGTTAGTTGGTTCTTAATTAGTTCTCATATAAAGGAAAAGAAGGAAGGGTTTGTTTCATCGTTAACAAGAGTACAATTAGAGACAGGCTAGTAAAGGGATCGATAATATATTTTTTTTAAAAGTGGGGGATGAATAATAGTAGGGTAATAGGAAGAGAAGAATTGATGTGAACATTAGAAAAAAAAGAGAGGGGAAAAGGAAGAGCTGAAGAAGAGTGGGAGTAGAAGTGACAGAAATGACGTAATTAATTTGGTCACTCAAACATTCATTGTGGTTATAAGTGGGTCGAGGGTCAACTGCCACAGACTGGAGAGACGATCTGGAAGAGAGATGTTAAGTTAAAAGACCCGCGAGCAGTGTTCTGGGTGGGGTGGGGGAAACAAATCCATTTCTTTCGACCCCTTTCCACCCACGTTTGTAAAGTAATGAAACTAAATATAAAAATGAACACACAAACATGCTCATGAGCATATGTGTGTCATCATCATATTCATCAGCATCATCATCATCATCATCATTTAACGTCTGCTTTCGCTTTCCTACTGGCATGGGTTGGACAGTTTGATGTGGAGCTGGCTAGCAGAGAGCTTTCAATGGAACTGGCTAGCAGGGAGCATGGTTTCTACAGTTGGATGCCCTTCCTAATACCAACCACTTAACAGAGTGTGCTGTGTGCTTTTTATGTGCCACCGGCATGGGTGTGTTACATAACACCAGTGCAGGTGCATTAATGCTGCACTGGCATGGGTGCTTTTAAGTAGCACCAGCATCTGAAAGGACAAGCCTGAATGCGTAGAATACAGTGATTTTACTTAGCTTGATGTATCTTATCAAGTACAGCAAATTGCCACATGTCCCAGTCCCTTGTTGTTCCTCAGTGAAGCCCTGCGTCTGAAAATCTTTCCTCACCACTTTGTCCCATGTCTTCTTGGGCCTACTCCTTCCTCAGGTGCCCTTAGAGATCAACACTTCTTTACACAGCTGTCCTCATCCATATGCATCACATGACCAAACCAGCACAGTCTTCTCTCTTGCAAACAACATTTGATGTCTCTTCTCTTAAATCATTTACACTCTGTTGTGCATGCACACGCACATACATTGTCAGTAAACCATAAATCAGAAAGAGAAACACACCTTAAGTTACAGAGTAGCAGAGTATTTAAATAATGTGAGTTATGGCCAGTTCATAGGGTTACCCAGGGTTTCATGTCCATAAAGTGCTTAGCTTCACATATGTCCTGTCAGACCCTAATGGCCAGTGGCCTATAACTTCTCTTCAAATTGGACGGAGAAAAGGTCTCGTGGCTAGTTTTTGATCACACTGATGCGAAATTCTTTGTTTGCGTGTTCAAAAACTAGTTACGAGGCCTTTTCTCCTCCCAATTTGATGAGAGGTTATAGACTGCTAGCCATTAGGATTAGATGAGACATGTATAAAACTAAGCACTTAATGGATGTGAAACCCTGGGTAACCCTATGAACCAGCCATAACTAACATTATCTAAATATATATATATTGCTTTAAAGAATAGTAAAGACTTAGTGTCGTTCACTTAAAGTGGATGGAACTTGTAGGAGAGGGAGAGCTAAGAAGACATGGGATGAAGTACTGAAGGCTTGTCTCAGGACACTGAGCCTTATGAAGGAGATGACAAAGGACTGTGATATCTAGTGTGCTTTGCTGTTCTAAAAATGACCTGTGTACTACAGCAGAACTGTTAATGCTCCCCTCCAATCTGAAAAGATCCCCATACTAGTGTCACATAAAAAGCATCCAGCACATTCTGTAAAGTGGTTGGCATTAGGAAGGGCATCAAGCTGTAGAAACCAAGCTACCTCAGCTTGGACCCTGGTCCAGTTTGTCAGCTCTGGTCAAACTGTCCAACCTATGCCAGCATAGAAAATGGATGTTATATGATGATGACCATCATCATCATTTTAGCATCCACTTTTTCATGGGTACATAAGTCAGACATGATTTTGAGGTAGATTTTTCTACAACCAGATGCTCTTCTTGATGCTAACCCTCGTCTGTTTTCTGAGAGAGGTAATATTTCTCTATGGTTAGATATGTTTTCATGGTAAATTGGAAACGAATGGCATCACTTGTATAACAGTGACACTTATTTACAAACATTATGCAGTCAAGAGATATAGACACTAACACCTGTATGTGTGTGCATATACCTACACATATGTTGTACAACATATATGTATATGTGTGTATGTACAATATATATATGCATATGCATGTGATAGGTTTCATTTCCATTTACTAAATCCACTCACAGGCCATTGGTCAGCTTGGAGTTATGGCAGAAGATACTTGCCCAAGGTGCTCTGCAAGAGGACTGAACTTGAACCTATAATATTTAGGAAGCACACACACAAACATCATCATCATCATCATCATTTCATGTTTGCTTTCCATGTGGCATGGATTAGATGATTCAACATGATCCAAATGTCTCAGTTTTAGCTTTATTTTTATTCATTTATTTATTTATTTATTGGCAGGATTGGATATCATCCCTAAAACCAGCCACTTTACAATGTTTATTTAGTGTAGTTTCATGCCACCAGCACTAATGAGGTCATCTTGAAACTCTCGAGGCAATACAACCTCCAAACAGTGAAAGAGAGAATAGTAAAGACAGTGATTGACTTAGATGTAGTGTTGTGGGAAGTTACAGTACAATGGGAGGAATGGATTTACTGTTGTGAGAGGGTGGTAGTGGAGATGAAGTGCCATAATATATTCTCAAAGTAATATGTCCATGAAAGTGAATCACTGTCTATTATTTCATTAAGTGAAAAGAAAACTCAGTGAGTGAAGGTCGTGAGTGTGAAATAAACTGAGACTTGTCTTGGATAAAGCAACAGTAACATTTATTTCTGCTTAATCTCCACAATCTGAGCTAGCAGATAAATTGGAGGACCTTTTGTAAATTATCTTGATGACAATGACCCTATTATTATTACTGGTAACTTCAATGGACATGTTAGGCAGCTTGTGAATGCAAGGTCTTTTCCTGGTGAAGAATATACAACTCCAACATAGGTTAGTGATTTCAAATAAAGCTAGAAGGACCCAGACACACAAATCAGTCTGGAAAAAGAAGATATGAAAACTTAAAGACCCAACAAATAGTCAGAAATTTAGAGATTTTCCAGTTAAAGCTTTTTGGTAAAAAGGAGGAGTTAGAGACATATAGCATGGGACAACCTACTGAGAGCTCTTGATCTGGCTGGGACTTTGCACCAACAAGATCATGAGTGACATGGTAGTGGAACAGTGAGGTAGACAGAGCCATAAAAGTGAAAAAGACTGGTTTGGAAAGACTGGATAAATGGAGGCAGCTGAGAATTATATCAGTTAGGCATTAGGCTTACATATCAATTAGTCATAGCAGTTAGGCATTAGGCAAAGGGAGGAATATGAGGGTGAGCTGAAAAGTTCATAGACTGACTCTGAAGAAATGATACTGGAGCTGTGAAATCTTGCATGAATTAATTTTAACACTTCTTATTAATAAGTGTATTGATTTTTTGGGTAAACCAGCACCTGACTGCTCAAAGAAAAGTAACTAGTATTAACTTCTCTTAAATGGACAAAATTTGGCATTGTGGTGTCATCAAGTATCTGCAGAAAAAGGATTTAGCCCTTAAGGACATTCTTACTGACATGGTTGCCATATTAGGAGATGAAGCTCTAGCTTTATAAACAGTGCAAAAGTGGGTGGATGAATTTAGGAGGGGAAGAGAGAGTCTTAACATTAACCCAATGTCTGTACGTGCTGTGACTGCCAACATAGAGGAAAACACTGATTGTGTTCATCATTTGGTGATGGGTTACAGGCAACTGACTATAAATCAAATAGCCAATGCTATTAGCATATCCTGTAAAAGAGTTGAGAATATTTTGCACAATAAACATGGTATGACGAAGGTTTCTGCTCAGTAGGTGCCATGTCTTCTGACATCTGATCAATAGTGCACCAGGCTGATCACATCATGGGAAAATCCAACATTTCTTGAGGCAGATCCAGCTGGTTTCTTTGAACGTTTCTTAACCCAGGATGAGTGTTGGCTTCAGTTCATCACTTTGAGTCAGAGACAAAAGTGACAATCCATACAGTGGAAACACTCCTCTTCACTTGCTTCAAAGAAGGCCAAGTTTGTTTCATCTGCAGGGAAGGTGATGGCCTCAGTTTCTGGGATACAAAAGGAATTGTATTTATTGACTATCTTCAAAAGGGCCACACTATCAATGGAAAGCACTATGCCAACATGCTGAGACAGTTATGAAAGGCTATCAAGACTAAATGCCCAGGAAAGTTGACAAAAGGGGTCTTTTTGCATCAAGATAATGCTCCAGCACACAAGTCCTTTGTTTCAATGGCTGCTGTGCATGAGCGTGACTTTGAACTGGCTGGTCAGTCTCCTTATTCTCCTGATTTGGCTCCATCTGATTATCATGTGTTCCCCAATAGAAAAACACTTTGCTGGGAACCAGTATCGCATTGATGATGACAACATATCTGCAGCTCATGATGTTTTTGACCAACAAGATGAAAGCTTCTTCACCAATGGGATCCAAGCTCTGCAACACTGATGGAAGAAGTGTGTGGACTGCAAGGGAGACGATGCTGAAAAATAAATCTCATTTGACCACTTTCCATGAGTGTATCTTGGTCAGCTTATGGAATTTTAAATCAACCCTTGTTGAAAGTAAGAATTTTGCTGATGTTCTACAGTGAGAGGATCAGAGGTATGAAGTGTTTCAATTGCAAGAGAATTTATCTGAACACTAGCACTTAGGGAAAGAGTAATATCCCAATTAATCAGGAAGAGAGCTAATCTAGATGAGATGCAGTTTGGTTTTGTATGTGGAAGAAGTACAAAGGATGCTCTCTTTTAAGAAAGACAACTGTTGGAGAATCAAGATGATGTAGATAAGAAATGTGTGTGGATGGATAATAGTTCACTTGCACTTAATGTTTCTGGAAAGAAAGAAGCATAAAAGTGGTACTTTGAAAGGTTACTAAATGTGCCGTCCCAGTGAAGACCCTACAGAGGGACGAGGTATCCTAGTTGAGAACAATATGATAGATAAAGCAATAAAAGGTGCAAAGGCCAATCATGCCCCTGGTCCATCAGTAATCACCACTGATTTGCTTCAAATATCTGGTAGAGTAGTCACCTCTATAGTTAATCAGGTTTGTACAAGAAGGGGTCATATCCGACAACTGGGCCAGCAGTATTATATCTATATCTATTTATCTATCTATCTATCTATCTATCTATCTATCTATCTATCTATCTATCTATCTATCTATCTATCTATCTTTCTATATATATATATATATATACACACACACATACTATGTATATTACAGACATATGTACACTATTTACATGCACTATATATATGTAGTATATACATTGTATATAAACATATAATACACACATATATTTATGTATACAAAATGCTGAGCTATGAAGGTTATTGTGAAGTATAACAGTGTGGAGCTGTTTACTGAGCCAAGATGCTTTTAGTAACATGTGCCTTTCAGTACACTTTTAGATTACGTACACACACACACACACACGCACACACACGCACACACACACACACACACACACCTTCTTAGCTTACAATTTTCTTTCAACAATTAACAACTGAAGTCATCATCATCATCATCATCATCATCGTTTAATGTCTGTTTTCCGCGCTAGCACGGGTTGGACGGTTCGACCGGGGTCTGGGGAGCCAGGGGCTGCCCCAGGCTCCAGTCTGATCTGGCAGTGTTTCTAAAGCTGGATGCCCTTCCTAACGCCAACCACTCCGCGAGTGTAGTGGGTACTTTTTACGTGCCACCTGCACAGGTGCCAGAGGGGTCTGGCATCGGCCACAATCAGTTGGTGCTTTTTTTTTTTTTTTTTTTTGTGCTACCGGCACAGAAGCCAGTCAGGGCGGTGCTGGCATTGGCCATGTTCAGATGTTGCTTTTTATGTGCCACCGGCACAGAACCCATTCGAGGCAGGGTTGGCATCGGTCACGTTCGGATGGTGCTTTTTATGTGCCACCGGCACAGAAGCCAGTGGAGGCTGCACTGGCAACGGCCACGTTCAGATGGTGCTTTTTATGTGTCACCGGCACAGGTATCACAACTACTACTGTTTCCATTGATATTTGGTTCGATGTTCATGTACATACACTTGACTCAACAGGTCTCCTCAAGCACAGCGAGATGTTCCGGGATCCCACAATCGGTTGGTGCTTTTTATGTGCCACCGGCACAGAAGCCAGTCGGGGTGGTGCTGGCATCGGCCACGTTCGGATGTTGCTTTTTATGTGCCACCGGCACAGAAGCCATTCGAGGCGAGGTTGGCATCGGTCACGTTCGGATGGTGCTTTTTATGTGCCACCGGCACAGAAGCCAGTGGAGGCTGCACTGGCAACGGCTACGTTCAGATGGTGCTTTTTATGTGTCACCGGCACAGGTATCACAACTACTGTTTCCATTGATATTTTGGTTCGATATTCACGTGCCACCGGCACAGAAGCCATTCGAGGCGGGGTTGGCATCGGTCATGTTCGGATGGTGCTTTTTATGTGCCACCAGCACAGAAGCCAGTGGAGGCTGCACTGGCAACAGCCTCGTTCGGACGGTACTTTATATGTGTCACCGGCACAGGTATCACAACTACTGTTTCCATTGATATTTGGTTCGATATTCATGTGCCACCGGCACAGGAGCCATTCGAGGCGGGGTTGGCATCGGTCACGTTCGGATGGAGCTTTTTATGTGCCACCGGCACAGAAGCCATTGGAGGCTGCACTGGCGACGGCCACGATCAGATGGTGCTTTCTATGTGTCACTGGCACAGGTATCACAACTACTGTTTCCATTGATATTTGATTCGATGTTCATGTACATGTACATGCACTTGACTTGACAGGTCTCCTCAAGCACAGCGAGATGTTCCGGGATCCAAGGTACTTTGGATGGGCAGGGGGTATGCGGAACTGGTGCCGGGAGCATCCCGGGTCTTAGTACTCACAGCACATCTCCAGAGGTCTCGGTCCTTCGCCATTGCCTCAGTGAGGCCCAACGCTCTGAGGTCATGCTTGACTACCTCATCCCATGTCTTCCTGGGTCTACCTCTCCCCCTGATTCCTTCAACTGTTCGGGAGTGGCACTTCTTCACACATCTCTCCTCATCCATCCGCAGTACATGACCATACCATCGCAAGTGTCGCTCTTGCACACCGCATCTGATGCTTCTTATGCCTAGCATTTCTCTCAGGGTGCTTACACTCTGTCGTGCATTCACACTGACATTACACATCCAGCAGATCATGCTAGCTTCATTTCTTTCAAGTCTACGCATGTCCTCTGCAGTCACGGCCCATGTTTCACTGCCGTGAAGCATGGCAGTTCGCACACATGCATCATACAATCTACCTTTCACTCTGAGTGAGAGACCCTTTGTCGCCAGTAGGGGTAGGAGCTTTCTAAACTTTGCCCAGGCTATTCGTATTCTAGTAGTGACACTCTCTGAGCATCCACCCCCACTACTAACTTGGTCACCCAGGTAGCGGAAACTATCAACTACTTCTAGTTTATCCTCCTGGAGTGTGATGGAATCTGTTTTTTGAGTGTCTGTGGTGTCTATTGTCCCTGTGCATCTGCCGCACATGAAAGCTATCTTATCAGTTAATTTCCCTTTGATGTTGCTGCACCTCTTATGCGTCCATAGCTTACACTGGGTGCATCTTATGGAGTTTCTACCTACACCTTTCCTACAGCTCGAGCAGGGCCACCTGCCCGATGGGGGGGGGGGGGTGCTGAGTTCGCCTTTCTGCATACTATAACTTTGGTCTTCACTACATTTACTTTAAGGCCCTTAGATTCTAACCCTTGTTTCCACATCCGAAATTTCTTTTTTAGTTCCGGTAGTGATTCTGCTATGAGGGCCAGGTCATCAGCATAGAGGAGCTCCCAGGGGCAACCTGTTTTGAATTCCTCTGTTATTGCCTAACTATGATGAATAAAAGGGGACTGAGGGCTGAGCCCTGATGTACACCTACTTCTACCCGGAATTCTTCACTATATTCGTTGCCAATCCTAACCTTGCTGACAGCCTCTCTGTATAGAGCCTGTACAGCCCTTATTAGCCATTCGTCAATCAACAGTTTCTGCATCGATCACCAAATAAGGGATCGGGGAACCCTGTCAAAGGCTTTCTCCAAGTCCACAAAAGCTATGTAGAGGGGTTTATCTTTAGCTAGGTACTTCTCCTGCAGTTGTCGGACCAGGAATATAGCATCAGTGGTGCTTCTACCTGGCACAAAACCGAACTGCATCTCATCTAAGCAAATTCTCTCCCTAATGAGATGGGTTATGACCCTCTCTGTGGTCTTCATCACCTGATCCAACAGTTTAATACCCCTGTAGTTATTTCTATCTAGAGCATCACCCTTACCCTTGTAGCAGTTGACTATGGTGCTGCTACGCCAGTCATTGGGTGAAGTACGCTCGCAAATTAATACTACGAAAACTTAGCAACAGAAAGTAAATTAAAAACCAATTTACCTTTTCTGTTGAGTTATCATTCTAATTCGACCGTCTGATTTCCTTAAATCCGTCTCTTTTCTTCAACTGAACTTAGTTCCTATTGTTTCTTAAAGTCCTTTGTGAAATCTAGGAGTGTTTCTTTTTGTTATTTCTTGAGAAAGTTTTGTTTCCTGGACACTAAAAACTAATGGGAAGTAGACAACAGTCCCAGTAGAATTGGTGTAATATTGTAACTCATAATGTGAGCGGCTAGCATCTACTCACCATATGTCAGTGAATTGTTGCTGTGTGTTTGCAAATGTGTTCGAATGAGAAAGTGAATTGTGTTTGGTGCCTTTTTTACTAATAACAAACACACACGTGTGTGTGTGTGTGTTTGAGTGTTTGTATGTAGTTGTTTGAAACGTTTGTGTTTGTCACTGTCATATATGTATATGTTTGCGTGTCTATGTGTGTAAAGAGAAAGTAGGAGAAAGTGTGGTAATAGGCGGAGTAAAGCCTTTGAAGTGAGAGAGGGAAATCGTAAAATATTGAGTTTTCTCGAATTTTTGCTTAATTGGGGGTCAAATTGAAAGAAATTTATATGCCATGACCGAATGGAATGTACTTCGAAAAATCATAGGTAAATTCCAATTGAAGAAATTGGGTGAGGAGTAAATCGTTATGTATTTATTTGTTTCTGTTTGCTCTGAATTTTTTGAGTAGTGGTTTAAGGTACACTTGCAAAGAGAAAGTAGGAGAAAGTGTAGTAATAGCAGGAGTGAAGCAGTTGAAATTAGAGAGGCAAATCGTAAAATATTTACTTTTCTCGAATTTTTGCTTAATTGGGGGTCAAATTGAAAAAACTTTATATGCCATGACCCAATCGATTCTACTTCGAAAAATCATAGGTAAATTCCAATTGAAGAAATTCTATATTGTAGAATTGTATTAAAAACGAACATGGTAACAGGCAGAGAAAATCTGCCTTTTATCATAAGACTAGCAGTATCGCCCGGCGTTGCTCGGGTTTGTAAGGGAAATAACTATATAAGCATTTTTAGAGAGTTATAGCCAAAAAATAGCAAAAAATGCATTAAAAATGGAAAAAATATGATGGTAAATTTTTTGAAAAATCGTTGACTCATCGTAGACATTTTTAGAGAGTTACTTCCCTTATATAATAGCGAAAAATGCATTAAAATGGAAAAAAAACGATGGTAAATTTTTTTTTAAATCGTAGACTCATGTAGACGCTTTCTTAGCCATTTCTGTTTTGGTGTCTTCAAGCCATGAAGTCGTTGTTCTAAAAGAACGCTGGTCTCCTTGACAACGCATTATGACGTTGATTTCCTTACACTCCCTTCCCCACAGGTGCAGGTGTGAGCGTGGACGCCAACTCCGCCGCCATCGACACACGAAAAATTATGCATTAAAATGGAATAAAAAATGATGTTAAATTATTTTTAAAATCGTAGACTCATCGTAGACGCGCGCTAATACTCAGACGGGCTCGATATGAATCACGACTATAAGCTACCCGAATTTGGTTAAACTGCACCGCAAAATGTGGGAGTAGTTAGGAATCTAAATCGAAGGGGACAGACACTCACACAACTACAGTTTTATATATATAGATATACATAGCGCAGTAGTGGTGAGATGTGACAGCAAAGAAAAGCATACATTCACTCTCTGCATGCAATTAGACTCGGAAAGTTCGTGAGGAACCCATTGACCCAATTTGCTGACTTTTCCGATAGCACACAGGTCTCAATGAATGGTTGAATGAACAAATCCAAGCTTCTCTGCTAGTTCCTCAACAGTTACGATGAGATTTTGTTCCACCAGGGTTTTCAGGATGTCCTTGTCGAGTTCTACAGATCTTTCAGGATGAGGCTCGTCTTCTAGGCTGTTCCAATATAGCTTTGAAAAAAATAGCTGTTAAAATCGAAATGCACTCTTCAAAACTTGCACTATGAATAAGGACAAGATAAAATTACTACCTGCTTTTATAGCAAGTTAATATAAGTAGTTTATCCCATTCCCCTCTGACTTTTAGTTCAAGCTGTTGAAAAAACCGCATTATTATATATACATACATACATACATACATACATACATACATACATACATATACACACACACTCTCTCTCTCACACACATGCACACATTTATATTCTGTTATTCTTTTATATGTTTCAGCCTTGAGGTTGTGGCCATGCTGGATCATGTGTGTGTGTGTGTGTGTGTGTGTGTCTATCTGTCTGTCTGTCTGTATGTATATATGTATATGTATGTGTGTGAACAATAATATTTTCAACAGATGTGTTGCAAATGTATCTGATTGTTCTCAAGCTTCAATACTGTGTGTGTGTGTGTATGTGTGTGTGTGTGTATGTATGTATGTATATGTATGTATGTATATGTATGTATGTATGTATGTGTGTATGTATGTGTGTGTATGTATGTGTGTGTGTGTATGTATGTATGTATGTATGTATGTATGTATGTATGTATGTATGTATGAGTGTATGTTTACTTTATTACTAACACAAGCCAGTACGGTTATTTAATGTAAAGTCTTCCTCAAATCACTATCTCTGGCTATTTACTCTCTTCCAAGAACATTTTCACTCACACTTATGTGTTAGCTTCCCATACATTTTACTCGTGTATCTATCAGCGTGATAGAGAGAAACAAATATTACATCTAGTTTCACTTTATTCGTTGCCCACTGTGTGTGTGCGTTTGCGTGTGGTGTAAACCAGACTAAGAAAAGCATTTGACACACACACCAGAATGTGAGTTTTCTGTAAATTTTGCTTAATTGGAGTTTAAATTTTAAAAACTGGACCTGGCATGACGCGATGCATTGTACTCTTAAAAATGGTAGGTAAATTGTAATTGAAGAAATCCTATATTGTAGATTTGTATAACTCCCAAAGGGAGGCAGATAAAATCTGCCTTTTATAATAAGAGATCATAAGAGACTAGCAGTATCGCCCGGCGTTGCTCGGGTTTGTTTCGACCCACTGCAATTGGAATTTTTGAAAAGTAATTTTATATTATGTAGCTTGTTATTCTCTTCAAGTAAACGTTTTTCTGGTTGAAATACACCGAAAAGTGGCGACACAGCAGTGAAAAAATCGTAAAAAAATAGGGATTTTCATAGAAAAAAGCACCTTTTTGATGTAAATAATTTTTGGTGTTAACATGGTCCGATTTGAATTTTATCTTCTACGGAAAGAAGAGCAACCCTTCTTCTATCATACTCTCAATTTTGGTCAACTTGCGCTGCAGGGTCTTGGAGGAGATAGTGTTAGTTGAAGGTTACCAAACCTGGTACACACAGACAACTTCGGCTTTATATATAGAGAGATAACACACACACATTAATACACATACATACACACACACACACACATGTATGTATGTATGGATGTATGTATGTATATATGTACATGAACCCAGGACCATGTGTTTGGAACGTAGTTTGTTACCACACATCCACACCTGCCCCTATGTATGTGTGTGTGTGTGTGTGTGTGTGTGTGCGTATGTGTGTATGGGTAGATATATTATGCATGTATATATGTGTATATATATGTGTACATATTACATGTACATCTATATATATACATCTACACATAAAATACAAAATACAAAGTTATATCTTGATATCGCTAGTGATAACAATACTCAAAATATATAACAGACTGGAATTGTAGGCCCGTCTCTTGCAATTTCGATCAATTGGATCTTGTCCTCCCTCTTGTATAGAAGTGTACGGCTGCAGTGAAATTCATTTTGGACTTTCTTCTATCGAAGGCATTTTAACAAAAATGCTTCCGTAAAGACGTTGAAAATATTGTCAATTTTCCCAAACAGGGACACAATTCAATTTTTAAACAATAACCAAAGCCCCTTCTCCGAAAGGGCGAGGGTTACGGTTTACAATTATTTAACAAATGCAACACAACAACGTTTCCCTGACGCGGAACCAACAAACGTGATTACAATAGTCAAACAGTAATAATAATAACAAACCTTTTTAATTTATCCCCATTTATGTGAAACCACTTATTCAAGTTCAAGTCATTGATGCAATTTTATACAAATTGCTAATACACACACACACACACACACATAATAAGGGAATACTTTCACTTTAATAGTTTCACACTTGCAAAGAGAAAGTAGGAGAAAGTGTAGTAATAGCAGGAGTGAAGCAGTTGAAATTAGAGAGGCAAATCGTAAAATATTGAGTTTTCTCGAATATTTGCTTAATTGGGGGTCAAATTGAAAAAACTTGATATGCCATGACCCAATCGAATCTACTTGGAAAAATCATAGGTAAATTCCAATTGAAGAAATTCTATATTGTAGAATTGTATTAAAAAGAAACATGGGAACAGGCAGAGAAAATCTGCCTTTTATCATAAGATAAGATATATATATATATATATATATAATCATCATCATCATCATCATCATCATTTAATATCGTTTTCCATGCTGGCATGGGTTGGATGGTTTGACTGAGGTCTGGAGAGCCAGTGGCTGCACTGGCAATGTTTTTACAGCTGGATGCCCTTCCTAACACCAACCCATCTGAGAGTGTAGTAGGTTCTTTTTGTGTGTCACTGGCATGATATACATACACATACATGTATGTATGTATATATATTTATATATAAACTTTCTTTTCAGGTGCTGAATAACATATTTCCTTCCTGTGTTCCTTCCCATATCCCTTTCCCAGTTTTCAGAGTTGGCACTGTCAATGTTGGCACATTGAAATGTAGGTCTAGTGAGATTGTTGAGATGTTTGAATGGAAGCATGTTGATGTATGGTGCATCCAAGAGGTAAGATGGAGAGGAGCTTCAGCCAGATTCCTCACAGGTAAGACACATAGGTATAAAATTTTTGGGGAAGGTAACAGTGATGGAGTAGGTGGTGTGGGCATACTTCTTGCAAAGAAATGGGTCGATAAGGTCATAGAGTTAGTCAGAGTGTGCGATAGAGTGCTTAAGCTCAGGCTAGTCTTGCAGAATAGTATAGCTACAATTAGCTCTGCCTATGCCCCACAAGCTGGGGATTTCAATGAGCTTGTTGGTATCTTCCATGGTGTACATGGGGGCCATGAAATTGGTTCCTGAAACGAAGAGGGAACAAGACTACTGGAGTTCTTTGATGCAAATAACCTATTGATCTGCAACACCAACTTCAGAGAGCCAGCCAGCCACCTGATAACCTATCAATCAGGTAACTGTGCTAGCCAGATCGATTTCATTCTCATTAGACACTGAGATGCATAGTTGCTCTTAAATACAAAGGTTCTCCCTGGTGAAGAATGTACCCTACCAGCATAGACTAGTCAGTAGCAACTTTAGACTCCAGGCCAGAAGGATGCCAAGAAGCAGACCAATCTGGAAAAGAAGGATTTGGAAGCTTAAGGACCCATCATTTGGTCAGAGATTTAGGGACATCCTAATTGAGAAATTTGATGAGAGGGAGGAGGAGGAGCTACAAACTTGTGACATAGAGGGCAACTGGGAATTCATGAGACAGCTTGCTGAGTGCCACAGACCAAATCTGTGGCTGGTGCAAAGTTCCCTCCACACCTAGGGTAATGTGGTGGGGGAACAATACTGTAGACAGGGCCATTAGAGCAAAGAAACAGGCCTGGCAGAGTGGGGCAGCAGGGAACTGTATCAGATAGTCAGAAGGGAAGCTGGGAGACAGGTATATCTAGCCAAGGGAGAAGTAGAAAAGAAGAAGTTTGCCTATGTTCAGTAACATGAGGGCCAAAGAACTGGAATATTTTGGATTGCAAGACAGTGTGTAAAAGAAAATTGTGATGTTATAGGAGAGAAATGTGTTTGCATGGATGATGGTGCACTTGCTTTTAATGATTCTGCAAAGAAAGAGGCTTGGAGATGTCATTATGAAAGACTACTGAATGTGGAGAATGAATGGTGGGAGGAGAGCCTGCCAAATGTTGACCTAATTGAGGGACCAGCTACCCAAATCAACAGTACCCAGGTAGATAAAGCAATTAAGGATATGAAGACAGGGGAAACCCCCAGCCCATCAGGAATCATGGCTGAGATGCTTAAAATATCTGGTGTTGCAGGTCATGGTCTAGTCACCTGTTTTGTAAATCAGGTGGTTCATGAAGGAGTCATACCCAATGACTGGTGTAGCAGCACCATAGTCAACTGCTACAAAGGTAAAGGTAATGGCTTAGATAGAAATAATTACAGAAGTATCAAATTGTTGGATCAGGTAATGAAAGTTACAGTGAGAGTCAAAGCCCGATTAATCAGGGAGAGACTTAGTCTAGATGAGATGCAGTTTGGTTTTGTGCCAGTTAAAAGCTCCACAGAATCTGTACTTGGCTTTTGTTGGCTTGGAGAAAGACTTTGACAGAGTTCCCCAATCCCTTATCTGGTGATCAATGCCAAAACTAGGGATAGATGAGTGGTTAGTGAGAGCTGTACAAGGCTTGTACAGGGATGCTACTAGTAAGGTAGGGTGGGCAATAAGTACAGCAAAGAATTCAGAGTATAAGTTGGGGTTCTCCAAGGATCAATCCTCAAAAGTGCCGATCTCTAACTGTGGAGGGAACATGTGGTGGAGGTAGACCCAGGAAGACATGGGACAAGATGGTGAAGCATGATCTTCGAACTTTGAGCCTCATAAAAGCAATGACCAGTGACTGAGACCTTTGGTGATATACTGACCCATCAAGTCAAGTGAAATCATAGTTGTGTCTGATGCTAGTGTCATGTAATTGGTAACCATACTGGTGGCATGTAAAGAGCATGGAGGTGAAGTGGCTGAGTTCCTTTTGAGTGTTGGCCTCATGGAGCTAATGACTGAGACCTTTGGCATTATGTCGTGCTTGAGAAAAAGACCCATCAATCTGAGCAAAATTGCAGTCATGGCAGATACCAGTATAGCGTAAAAGCACCCACTACACTCTCGGAGTAGTTGACGTTAGGAAGGGCATCCAGCTGTAGAAACCATGCCAAATTAGACTGGAGTTTGATGCAGCCTTCAAGCTTGCCAGCTCTGGTTAAACCATCCAACTTATGGCAACATGAACAACAGATATTAAATGATAATGATGATATATATATATATATATACACACACATGCACTTACATTTGTATGCGTGTGTGCATGCATGTTTGCATGTGTGCGTGCGTGTGTGTGTGTGTGTGTGTGCGTGTGTGTTTGTGTGCGTGTGTGTGCGTGTGTGTTTGTGTGCGTGTGTGTGTGTGTGTGTGTGTTGTGTGTGTTCGTATATGGCATATATGGAAAATTTTACATAAATACAGCTCTGAAAAATGATGATGGTGGTGATGTGGGTTAGTAGTAATTGTAGATTCTGAGTTTTATTTATTTCTATTCATTTATTCTGTTAAATGATGTGAATCAATTTTAAGGCTAATGTTATTTGTGCAAAGTGCAGTCATGTGTGACTGTATTCAATTTAAATAGCTTGTTGGTTGTTATTTTGTGGAAATCAAGATGGTTTTCTAGCTAAAAGAATGAACTGCTCCACTTAATATTGGTTTTTTTTTTTTGATAATGTTGTTGCATCCAATGTAGAATTAATTTCCTATTGCTGTGGTTAGGGGTCTTTGGGATCAAGGGAGATGGAAGTTCGGAATTAAAATGGCTGCATTTAATGTTGAATTTGGAAAAATTGATGCTTAGTGTTATAAGAGAATAGAGTGAAGTATTGTATAGAGTTAGTAGATATAATCCAAAGTGTTGGTGGAGGTAAGGAGAAGCAAATAGACAGATGTTACAGGTAAGTTCAAACGGGTGGAGTTGGGGTAGTTATTTAGCCATTTCTGAAGAACAGTACTAATTAAGTTACTGAGATGTAATCATCATCATCATCTTCATCATATCTACATAGGTCTAGCTGTGTGATTTAGAAATTATTTCCCAACCACATGGTTTTAGGTTTAGCTCCACTGCATGGCAACTTAGGCAAGTGTCTTCTACTATTGCCCCAAGGTAACCAATGTTTTGCTACTGGATTTGGTTGACAGAAACTGAAAGAAGCCCATTGTATATATGCATATATGTATGTGTAAGCACGTGTATGTTTGTATCTCTTTACCTTGATATTGTGTGGTAGTTGTAAAATGAGTGTTACTGTCATACAAGCAGTGTCTTTCATTTTGATACTGTGCAGAAACATGTTTGGGTAATATTTCTTCATATCTGGCCAGGAGGAAATATTACTTTGCTTGGAAATTGGTCAGAGCTGGTGACAAGAAGGGCATCTGGCCTTAAAAAATCTACTTGAATGAACTCCATCCAACCCATGCAAACAGGAAACAGTGGACATTAAAATGATTTCCCATACTTACTTGAGTCAAATGGAATTCATTGAGGCAACTTTTCTACAGCCAGATGCCCCTCCTACATCTGTTTATAATTTCAACATTACAAGATTTAGAGGAAATGAGAGGAAATAAGTTTAGAATAAATGAGATTTTTGTTTAAGTCAATTATATAATCCCAAAAAGAGGGTTCTGTGGTGATAATGAAATGACTCACAGCAGGTGATCAAATGAAGTTGGCATTCTTCTGCTATGTGTGTTGTGAACGAAGGCTTGGTTAACTGAAGTGTTAAGCAAGCAATGCTTTATGTGTATATGTGTTCAAACAAGTAAGTCTTTACAAACGGAATGCATGTACAAGTGAGTCTATGCAGAATCTGTGTATATCCATATCATTTTAAAAATAGAAGACACATCAAAAGATGAAATAATCATAGCTGGAATCATGTCTGTAACTAAAGATGGGGCACTGGATAGTACTTCACCATTACTATTCAATGATGCACCCTTAGATTTAGAAAATACAGTTTACAAAAATCTTCCTGCAATACATTTCTTGAAGTCTGACTAACATGCTCGCTCCTAAGGGGGTGCACTGGATAGCACTTTCCCTCATTATTCAAAGGTGTACCCTCACATTTAGAAGATACAGTTTACAATGAAAAAAAGCATGTATACCTTGTACAGATAAATTTTTTCATAAATTATAGTGTGGCTTACAATGCATTGCTTACCCATGCTTTGTTAGTGTTTGACTAAATGAGAATTAAAAGCCTAAGAAGAAGACAGCTAAAAGTAGACTTGATAAAATATAGCATAGAATTTCAGAAGTGTTTTCAATGTCCTTCAATGATGGCAGGTGAATCAAATGTACTGTAGTTCATTGTAAGATATTAACATGACGACTGCTTATTGGGAAATTTGTAAATTCAATTTTAAAAAATTTTAATTTTTTATTTTTTTATTACCATTTGTACTCTGGTGAAATTAAAAATCAAGTCATAAATTAAAGAAACTCTTGAATCCATCACTGTACACACACACACACACACACACACGCACAGTTGCATATGTATGTATGTAAGCATGAACCCATATATGTCTATGTGCATAGGTACACCATGATCTATACACATACAGATAAGGGTCGGTACTCCATCTGGTGAAGGGTAAATAGTATTTAATAGCCATAATACATGTTTTTATGTGCTAGTAATAGATTCTTGTGCTGAAAACATGCCAAAACGATGCATATCCTGCATGCACTTAAATTCTTTCACAAAAGATTTGCACTGTCAAAGCATTTTGGTTCACCCATCTGCCAGTTTTGAAGATAATTAAACCAAAAATTAATGAGTTTAAGCCACTCACCCAATGAGTATTTCTGCCAAATTTGGTAAAAATCAGTTTGCCCATTTTCCAGTACTTCTTCAAACACACAGACAAACATACTAAGACAAGTAGCTACAATACCCTGCTTTCACTTACATGCACAGGGTAAAAATCTTCCTGCTATACAAATTAGTGCCCACCCAAAATATTCTGAAGCATCCTCAGGTACCAAAGTCTAGTGATAGGTCTGGCTGGAATACTTTTGGTCATTGATCTGTTCCATTAGATCTGCAGAGTTAAACAACAACTGACCCATGTCCATTGAAAAGAGGAACTTTATTCTTGCGTGTATATTTGAACAAAATTTAGTTAGAAACCTGTCCATTTTGGATTTGGGAAGAGAATATCACCATGTTTTGAAACAGGTGAAAGTTGAGAACAGGAAAGGCTTCTGGCTATGGAAGAAAATATTCCTTAAATTTTGTTGAACCCACACAAGCATAGAAATATGGATGTTCAGATGATAATGAATTGAATGGGAAAGGTCATGTTTTAAGATGGAGATGTGATTGCACACACAGAAGCTGTGGGTGTTGGGGATTGCTGAAGTAGCAAATGGTGTAGGCTGTATATTCAAACAATCTTTTATTTTCAATATTTTTGGTTCATTGTGCAGGTGTTCTATGCATGAGCCCTGCATGCATTACCTGTAACGATGTGAAGTGCATAGATTTTTGGTCTTTGTTTCTGTTGTTTAGCCCTAGTTTAACCCTGATCAAAGATACCTTTGATTACAAGCATTCAAATGAGGACTATCCTGTCTTTTTCAGGTATTTAGGAATACAAAATCCAGTGAGTCCTTCCATTTTACTAGATGGTATGTAGGGTGTGATACGAAGGAAATTTGGCTGCTATTTCTTGGAATACAACGTTCAATGAAGGCTTCCTTTTAACAAGAATGGCAGTAGGATGTGATTTAAGGAAATTTTGCTGCTGTTTTGGAGAAACTCAAAATCCAATGAATCCTTGTCTTTTTCAAGATGATAAGTGGGGAATTATAAAAGGGAAATTTAGCTGTTATTTCTAATAAATTGAATGACTACATAGAGGTTCCCTTAATGGCTCATTGTATCGTTTGTAGTTTACAGTGGTTTATTGTGGAGAGATTGGGGGTAGGCAGGATTAGCACAATCCATTATGGATTTGATGTACTATTTTAGAAGGATGATGACTATGATGAAGAGATTGGAGGGAAGTGGTGGCTACAATAGTGTTTATATATAAACATTATTTAATTGTGTTAAAAGATGAATATGATGATGATGATGATAATGATGATGATGAATGTTGTCCTAACATTTTTAACAGTATTATACATACATATGTTAGTGTTGAAAGCTCAAATGCTTAATGTTAATTGTTATGTGTTAGACAGGTTAGAAACTGTGTGTGTATGTGTGTGTATAGATAGATAGACAGACAGATAGATAGATAGCTAGATAGATAGATAGATAGATAGATAGATAGATAGAGAGGGAGAGAGAGAGAGAGAGATGTGTGTGGTGTGTGTGTGTGCGCTTATGTAAATAACTTCCTTTTATGTAACATTATAGCATGACCACTACCCCCTCTACACACACACACACATTTATTGCAGTGTGGTGTTTTGGTGTCATAATAAAAGATTGCGCTGTATGGTGGAGAATGGTTTGGTGGAGTCTGTGGAATCTGTAGTTTAGCCTACTCTTCACACCATACAAAGAATTATTTAAATGACATGGAGCTAATTTTATATTCAATCTCTATTGTTTCATTCCTTCAAACCACTGTTTGAAAGATTGTATAATTTATGCATGGCTATAAAATTTCCCTTTTTATCACACACACACACACACACACACACACACTCACACACACACACACACACACAGTGTGCTGCCTGACATAAATATGCTCGCACAACGACTCATTCATGGTCATCCACACACAAGAGAACACAGACATCATACCTCACACTTCACACAAACTGTGTGCAACCTGACATGCATATTGCTCACATAAGGACACACTAATGGCCATGCACACACTATATGCAGCCTGACATGCATATATAAGGGCACAGACACCACATCATAATCAGAAACATTCATTAATGTATGCACACATGCAGTAATGCTCATAAATGTACATACAAACACTTATAAATGTATACACATACACACACAAATGCACATATACACAAACACTTGCAACTGCACACACCACCACCTACACACATGTTCACATATCACATACATACATACACACAAATTTACATACAAAGATCAATAACTAGCTGGCTATCATTGATTTTTAAGTGAGCTGCATTAGTTTGCATGTATTTGTTGTAGACAAACACAATTCTTTTAACATGTGGATCTGCCAATGATAACTGTTCATGCTGCAGTAAAGATGTTTGTGAGGCTTAAACACAATATAATAAATGATTTGGACTAACGCATTTGTTTATTTTACACAAAACACAGGTTCATAAACTCTTTGTAGTTATTTTATTTAATTGTAACTATAATAACTAGTATTCTCACCTTTATCTCTGAGCGCCCAATATTAGTTTGGTAAGTCGACCATTCTGCTTGGATTAGTGGAGTAGAAATACTTGCATTTCAAGTGCTACATGGTCAGTTTGGTGCATCTGTTGTTACACAAATGATTATGTAACTAAAATGGGAGGACAGAGTACTGGAAAAAACTATACGAAGTTCAGCCATCCATATGCTATCACCAGTATGTCTGTGGACAAACACAGACACAAAGACACACAGATATACACACAGATACACACACACACACCACACACACACCACACACACACACAACACACACACACACCACACACACACACACACAACACACAGAGGATGGTCTTCTTTCAGTTTCCATCAACCAAATCCACTCCCAAGGCTTTGGTCAGACTGAGGCTATAGTAGAAGACACTTGCCTAAGGTGCCATGCAGTGAGATTGAATCTGGAACCATGTGGTTGGGAAGCAAGTTTCTTACCACACATAGTTTCTGTCTACAAAATTCACTCACAAAGCATTGGTTGGCCTGAGGCTATAGTAAAAGACACTTATCCCAAGGTAGCATGCTGTGGTACTGAATATGAAACCACGTAGGTGCAAAGCAAGCTTCTTACTACACAGCCAGTCCTGCATCTTTAAACACAGTGTCATACATTTTGTAGGAAGGTAAAGTGGATTAAACTGGTGTTACTACAATGAATTTTATTAACTCTGGAAGGATGATTGGATAGCCTACTCAGGCAATATTTGACTTCTAAATGTAGTGAGACATGAAGACTGAGATATTGGTCCTTATCATTGCAAGCAAGATTTGTCTACCACAACAGAATTGAGACCCTAAGACTAAGGTGCTATATAAAAAGCACTAGTAATGGTGCCATATAAAAAGCACTGATGATGGTACCACATAGAAAAGCACTCTGTGGAAGGGCATTAAGCCATAGAAACCAAGTCATAACAGGCTATGGAATCTGGTGCAGCCCCTGGCCTTGGTAGTTCCTGTTAAGCTGTCCAACCCATGTCAGGTAGGAAAATGGACATTAAATGTTGTTGTTGATGATGATGTTGACGATGATGATGATGATGATGATTGTCTACTGGCTTATCTGCTCAGCCAGATATTACTCTCCAGGTAAAATAGTTTGCTGGAAATGTGAAACTAGTTTGTGTTCCATGGCAGTGTATTAGCAGTCTTTAGAGCATTGGATAGAATTCTCATCACCATTATTGTTTAATGTCTGTTTTTCTGTACTGACATGGGTATATATATATATATATATATTATATATATATATATATAATAATAATAATAATAATAACAACAACAACAGCAATAATAATAATAATAATAATAATAATAATAATAATAATAATAATATAATAATAATAACAACAACAACAATAATAATAATATGAGGGAATATTATTCCAGACTTACAGGGAAAAATTCAATTTAGAAATACTAAATATATATATATCTATATCTGGACTGTTGCCATAGTAACGAAGCTAAAGTAGGCAGAGTGAAGTCACTTGGCACAGATTGACCTTGAACTCTGCTGTGCATGCACACTAAGTTTTAACATTCTAGCTCACTTTTGCTGTTTACAGCAGTGCTTGGAAGGAAGGTGTGTAGTGTGTGATCATTACATTGACCATGACAGAGAAAGTTGAGCAGAGAACCTGTATTAAATTTTGCCAAAAGCTTGGCGATACCTGTTCAGAGGCCTATGCAAAGTTTTCAAAAAGTTTTTATCATTCTCAACACAATCAAGGAGATCACTTGCAACTGAAACCCGAGTGTCTTTTTGGTCAGCTGAAAGTTTTGGCATAAACTTGGCAGACACATGTCTCATACCCAAATCAACAGTGATAATGGACTGAACTGGACCATAACTAATCTGCACATTCTCTGATAACTCACAGATGGTGATTTGATAATTTCCCCTCACAGCTGCATGCATATATGCAATGTTTTTCTCAGTTCTGTTGGTTGCAGGTCTCCCAGAATGTTCATCAATATCGACATTTTTTTGGCCATCTGAACCTCTTGTACACTTGTGTGTGGCTCATACACTCCTCTCCATACACTCTCTGCAACTTTGCATTGGCCTCTGAGCAGGTGTTGCCATGATAAGTTTCTCTGTTGTGGTCAATGCAATGATTACACGCTACACCCCTTCTTTCTAAGCACTGCTGCAAACAGCAGAAGTGAGCTAGAATGTCAAAACTTAGTGTGCATGCACAGCAGCATTCAAGGTCAATCTTTGCCAAGTGGTTTCACTCTGTGTGCTTTAGCTTTGTTACTATGGCAACAGTCTGAATACTTATTGATCAGAACTCATATAATATATGTGTGTGTGTGTGTGTGTGTGTGTGTGTTTGTCCTACTACTATTGCTTGACAACCAATGCTGGTGTGTTTATGTCTCTGTAACTTAGCAGTTCAGCAAAAGGGACTGATAGAACAAGTACTAGGCTTACAAAGAATAAGTGCAGGGGTCAATTTCTTCGATTACAACCCTTTAAGGTGGTGCTCCAGCATGGCCACAGTCAAATGACTGAAACAAGTAAAAGAATAAAAGGAGTGGCTGTGTGGTAAGTAGCTTGCTAACCAACTACATGGTTCCGGGTTCAGTCCCACTGCGTGGCATCTTGGGCAAGTGTCTTCTGCTATAGCCTCGGGCCGACCAAAGCCTTGTGAGTAGATTTGGTAGACGGAAACTGAAAGAAGCCTGTCGTATATATGTATATATATATATATGTATATATATATGTATGTGTGTGTATATGTTTGTGTGTCTGTATTTGTCCCTCTAGCATTGCTTGACAACCGATGCTGGTGTGTTTACATCCCCGCACTTAGCGGTTTGGCAAAAGAGACCGATAGAATAAGTACTGGGCTTACAAAGAATAAGTCCCGGGGTCAATTTGCTCGACTAAAGGCGGTGCTCCAGCATGGCCACAGTCAAATGACTGAAACAAGTAAAAGAGTAAAAGAGTAATATGTACATGTGTGTCTCTTTGTGTTTGTTCGCCTACCATTGCTTGATAACTGGTGTTGGTTTGCTCACAACCTAGTATCTTAGTGGTTCAGCAAAGAGTTCAATAGAATGAGTACCAAACTTTAAAAAATAAGTACTGGAGTCAAATTGTTTATCTAAATCAGTCAAGGTAGTGCTCCAGAATGGCCACAGTCCAATAACTGAAACAAGCAAAAGGTAAAGTGCATTGTGTTTATAATCATGATCTTAATTATTTTTCCATGCTAGCAAGGCTTGAGAAGGAATTGGTTTCAAGATACAATTTTAAGGCCGAATGCTCTTCCTATCACCAACGCTCACCTGCTTTTCAAGTTAGGGATTTTCTTTTTACTCCACAAATATTTGGAAGCACAGAGAGACTAGTTGGTCATAATATCAACAAGAAATGTAAACATCACCATCATTTTGCTCAACCAACAAGCAAAGTATCAACATTCATGCACCCCCTGCCCCACTATATCTTATATTTCATTCATTTGTTTATAGCCATTTCTTTGTTCATGCAGTGAGCTGGCAGAAACATTAGCACACCAGGCAAAATGCTTACTGGCATGTCATCTGTCCTTATGTTCTGAGTTCAAATTCCGTCGAGGTCAACTTTGCCTTTCATTCTTTTGGGGTCAATAAATTAAGTATCAGTTGCATACTGGGGCTGATCTAATCAACTGGCCTCCTCTCCAAAACTTTTGGACCTTGTGCCTAGAGTAGAAAAATATTTCTTTGTTCATGTTTACATGAGTTAGATGGATATTAGTGAGGCATTGTTTCATGGCCAGATGCCCTTGCTTTTGCCAACCCTTACCTGTTTCCAAGTAAGTTTATGTTTCTTCTTGTTTGGACATACTTTCATGGAAGATTGGTAGAAAATGATATCACTTTTAAGGTGGCGAGCTGGCAGAAATGTTAGCACGCCGGGCAAAATGCTTAGCGGTATTTCATCTGCCGTTACGTTCTGAGTTCAAATTCTGCCAAGGTTGGCTTTACTTTTCATCCTTCCGGGGCTGATAAATTAAGTACAAGTTATGCACTGGGGCCGATGTAATCGACTTAATCCCTCTTTCTGTCCTTGTTTGTCCCCTCTGTGTTTAGCCCCTTGTGGGCAATAAAGAAATAAGAAAATGATATCACTTATATTTCTTTGGCACTTGCAAGCAACTATCAGTTGATGTCAAGACAAAGGGAAACATACATACATACATACATACATACATACATACATACACACACATATGTACACACATGCATACACACATACATACACATTCATACATACATACATGTGTGTGAGTATATGTGTATGTGTGTGAGTGTGTTTGTAACACCCCTACCACTGCTAGTACTTGAAAATCTTTGAGGGTTTGTTGACATCCTCATAACCTAGTAATTCAGCAAAAAGAGGTCAATATGTATCAGACTTGAAATAAGTGCTGGAGTTGTGTTTGACTAAATAAGTTCTTTAAAGCAGAGCTCCAGCATGGCCACAGTCTAATGACGGGAACAAATAATGACGGAATAAAACAAAAGAAAAAAGACTAAAATCTTTTGTAACAGAAACGCACATGCACACACACACACGCACACACACACACGCACACACGCACACACATACACACACACACCAGGTACTTTCATTGCTGAGTTTGATCAAACCATAAAATATAAGTTGACACACATACACATACAATCATCATCGTTTTATGTTCATTCTTTTTCTTCATGATTGTTTGAATGGGTTGTAACATAGTGTCTCACCATCTGTTGCATTTCTCCATTATCTCACACACGCACATACAAGACAACAAAGAAAATCACCTGCCTTTGTTATGTATATATATATATATATTATTTTGGGGGGTTTATTTTAGACACAGATGTTGCTGTGCACTTAAGAAGCTCAGTTTGCGATCACATCATTCCGGGTTCAGTCCCACTGTGCAACACCTTGGGCAAGTGTCTTCTACTATAGCCCCAGACTGACCAATGCATTCTGAGTGAATTTGCTAGATTGAAACTATTGAAGCCTATTGTGTGTGTGTGTATGGCACAATGTAAAAGCACACCTTTGATACAAGTCTGATGAAGTGCCACCTTAATGTCTAACACCACAAATATTACATAAATTGTCATTTTGAATATTGCATAAACTGGCTTTGCAAGCAGAGTTGGTATAGAAACAATTGTAATGAATCATTAAAGATGTGTTAAAGGATTTCTTTGTCTTTTTATTTGGAGTATATACATCTATCTATCTATCTATCTATCTATCTATCTATCTATCTATCTATCTATCTATCTATCTATCTATCTATCTATCTATCTATCTATCTTTCCCTCCTCTCTCTCTCTCTCTATATATATATATATGTATATATATATACCTTTTAATATAATATAATCTTCAACTAGTATAACTCAATATTCTAAAATATTATACCCAATAATAACTATTAAATTAATTATAACACATCAAGGTGTACGCAAATAATGAAATGAACAAATGAAATTAAACATTAGTTTTTCAGTCAACGTACACTTTGTGCATTGTACAAAAAGTATTAAAGGAATCAAAATGGTATAGTATAGCATAGGCATCATGCCAAGATCAGATGATGATCAAAGTGTTCTATACTAGCTGAGCCTTCTCCATTGCCTTGACGTGAAGCTGGTTGCCCTTCATAAACATCAGCCTCTCAAAGTTACCATCTGACAGGGTGACTCTTTTGGCCCTCAAAATATTTTTGCCTGTAGAGAAAAGGCACTCAACTGCAGCACTGGATGAGATGGTGGTGTTACACTTGGTGAACTGATCGATCAAGACCTGCTCACCGAAAAAGGCAACTTCAGTCAGGACCTCCTTTGAGATGGCCTCCAGCCAGGTCTTCACCAAGTTGTGCACCTTGGATTTCAGTGACCTGTGGCTCCTACTCTCCCCGAACCAAGTGATGTTGCTGATGAAATCATCTTCCTCATCTTCATTGCTGGTGGTGCTGCTACTCTTCATATTGGTCTCAATTAGGGCTGTCTCTATGATGGTCTCCATGGAGTTTGTTACTCTGCTAACCTGGCTGTTATTATACTGCACCAGCCAGGACAGGTGAAACTTAACATGGAATGTAGAAGCCAGCTGGTACTCCAGGTCTTCTAAGAGGAGCCCAAACCATTTTGTGATGCTTGCCAGTATCGTGTCTACTAGAGGACTACAGTACATGAGATGTTTGAACTTCAACTTCATGATGGTAGCCACTACAGTTGGCAGAAGGCACTAAAGATAAGCCTGGTCTTCCTACTGGATTTTATCTAAGGCCTTGGTAACATTAGACATCACCTAGGTGTACTCCGTCAGGAAGCCAACATCAAAATAAGTTAAGGTCTGCAGCGGTGTCATCACCAGAGGTGGACTGGGTCTAAAAATATTGGTTGCCAGGAGATTAAGGGGTCCCACTTGCAACTACAAGTACAAGCAGGTCCGCCCACAACTACAATGCTATCATTTAATTTTGTTTGTTAAAAGTATTCTTTTCAACTGTCTACAAACACAGCCAAGCTGAAATAATGCATTCTTCCAGAAGTGAATAAAAGCACTAATTAGCTGTTAGCAGATTAGCGGAACCATGGCTGTTCCTTAGGAGTCGATGTTACTGCCATTTTAACCTCAGGTGATGCCCCTTCCAGCTGGTATCCTCCTGATATATATTACAAGCAGGGGAGCGATATATATACATATATATATATATATATATACATATATATTGCAAGCAGGAGAGTGATACATATTGCAAGCAAGGGAGTGATATATATATATATATTGTAAGCAGAGCCCCTACCATCATCTAGCAGATGATGAGATTACCAGACTGTGTGGCTTCAAACTATTTGTGCTCACCGTTAGTGGTGGATACTTGTCTGCTAGAGATAGCAGTAGTTTGCTCCAGCTCACAATATATAGAAAAATAAAGTGGCAACAGTCACTGATCTTGCAACAGCAAAATAGCTAATAGTCCACCCCTTATAGAGATTTTCTAACTAGCACACACACACACACACATCATCCATCTTCATCATTATGTCTGTTTTCCATGCTGGCATGGGTTGGTTGGACAGTTTGACAGGAACTCACAAGACAGAAGACTGTGCTGAGCTCCAGTTTCTGCTTTGGCATGACTTCTATGGTTGATGCCTTTTCTAATGCCAAACAGAGTCTTCTCAGTGCTTTTTTTTTCCATGCCGTTGGCACTAGTTAGGTCACCAAGTAACTCACAAGACAAGACCTTTCAACTGAATCAGGGTACAGTATTGAGATAGGTGGCTTTATTCTAGGTGCTGAGAGGTTAAAGTGTGATAGAAGGACAGGAACAAGTGTTTTGCTGAAGAGGAGATATATGGCTTCCTCAGTTGGAAAGAGAGAAAAGATGGTGAGACATACCCTCAAGGTATAAGGTGAATATTAAGATAAAGATAAGTGATGGAGAAACAGAAATATAAGTTCATGAGAGTGTGAAAAGACTGATGGTTAGAGACAGACAATTACTGAAGTATAGTACATTGAATTATATGACAACATCTGCATCAACTTATGACCAGCACACACACACACACAGATGGTCTTAAGTATGAGTGCACTTTCATTCTCATTAAGTACTTCCACCACCATCAATAACAACATTTAGGTCCTTGTTGATAACAGCACAATGGAAGACATGACTATTGAGACAGTTGAGCTGTTGTTGTTTAGCCTCATGACTAAACTCTTAATCCAGCATACTTAATTTTATGGCACTGGTGCAATTGAGGTTACCATGCAAAACTATGATCCTGTTTGATTGAATGAGATTACAGTAGAGATGGAGTTGGTATTATGCTAGGATATGAGCAGTTAAAGTATGAGGGAAGGGATCAGAACAAAACAGGTTTCTTGCTGTAAAGGAGCTCATAGCTATTTCATGTTACAGGAAAATTAAGTGGAGAGAGAGATAAATTAGTGGTGGTGAAGTGTAAGGGTAGACTCTCAGGGTACAAGGCAAATAGAAGTGAGTAGGGACAGAAGATCAGGATGTGTTGGTGAGTAGAGGTTGCAAGAGTGTAGAAAATCATCAAGCTAAATGATCAAATTAACCTTATTCTTACAAGAGAAATGAAATGATGATGATGACTGTAAGCTTCAAGTCTCTTTCTAGTGTTGGATAACCCCTTCAACATAGATTTAATGATTAGGGGCTTCATATTCAAGATAGGGAGATTAAGAAACTTTCATATGAAGTAATGTTGTGAGTGCTCTGTTAGGGCTTTGTGTTTATGAATCTTTGAGGTTACTTTTATCAACTGTAATTTTTGTTTCAGTGTGTAATATGAAGACTGTAGAGGGGTTATAGTAATTTTGTTTTCGGTATGTGAATTGTAATATTTATAGTGTTGAAGGTAGTGAGCTGGCAGAATCATTAGTATGCTGGGCAAAATACTTAGTGGCATTTCATCTGTCTTTACATTTTGAGTTCAAATTCCATTGAGGTCGATTTTAACTTTCATCCTTTTGAGGTTGATAAAATAAGTACCAGTTGAACAATGGGGTTGATGTAATTGACTTAATCCCTCCACCGAAGTTGCTGGCCTTGTGCCAAAAATATGAAACCAATATTTATAGAATTGAAACCCAACAATTGGCTGTATTTCCTTGATATTGTTAGTAAGAAGCAAGATGTTAGATTTTGTATGCCTAGTTTGTAGATGTTTAATGTGGAACTGAACCCAAAAGCACATGGTTGGGAAGCAAGCTTTTTAACCATACAGCAATGCCTGGACCTATGTATATCTGTGATTATGTTAGTCTCTGAATCTTGAGCATATTTAGATTTCCTTATTTCTTTTCTGGTACCTAATGGCTACATGGGGCCCAAATCCATTGTGTAGGTGGAGCAGGGGTAATTTGCATTTAAGCTTTTGTCTTCTTTGTGATTAATGTTGTTGAAGCATGAGTATGTTACTTCAAGTTATGACATGAAACATGAATGTTTCATGGTTAATAAATATTTACCTGATTTTCTGGATTTTAGTGGTTTATTCTCTTTATTATTTTCTATGTTATTTTTAATGTTAAGTTTTATTTCTGTGAGGTATTCGCATGTTGTGTATGGCATTATCCTTAGTTTTATCCCTGTATGTGTGTCAGTGACAATTGTTTAGGATGTAAAAGAAGATTAAATGTGATATCTCTACATTATCTCTCCTTCTTTTAATATCTCTTTTACTTTTGTACAAGGAATAATGTGTTCATCATCATCATCATCATCATCATCATCATCATCATTAATGTCTGTTGGGACTGCACTAGTTTCCATCTTCAGTTCTGGCATAGTTTCTATGACCTGATGCCCTTCCTAATACCAACCACTCCACACAGTATATTGGGTGCTTTTTATATGGCACCAGCACCACTGCTTTTCATATGGCACCAGCATCAGTATCAATTCTGCTATGGTTGATGGGTCTTCTTGAAAACATCAGATATGTTGGTACCAGATATCTTGGTCCTTTGTCATCTCCTTTATAAGACTCAGTATTTTGAGATCAACCTTCACTACTTCATCCCATGTCTTCCCAGGTCTTCCTTTTCCTCAAGTTCCATCTACTTTAAGTGATTAGCACTATCCTCATCCATTTGCATCACATGACCACACCAGCACTGTCTTCTGTCTTGCACACTGCATCTAATTCCTTTTATACCAAACTTTTCTCTCAACACACTAGCTCTCTGTCACACTTGTACACAGAAATTGCACATCCAATGGAACATACTTGCTTTATTCCTCTCTAACCTTCATATGCCTACTGCATTCAGAGCCCATGTCTCACTACTATGAGTGTTGTGCATATTAAATTTCCCCAATTATATTGTTTAGGAATGTGCTAAGTAGGGTGTGCAGTCTTGCAGAATGGTTTTATGGTAGTTTTAACTGTGGTTATTGTTATCATTGTTTTTACCTTAAGTCAATCTGATTAAGCAGACCTTTGATTCGCAACTTTCCAAGCATGACCATTCCATCTTTTTAAGTTATCGAGAACCACATTATTCCATTTTTAATATGTGTAAGCTGGTGAGCTGGAAGAATCATTAGCATGTTTATGTTCTGAGTTCAAATTCTGCCAAGGTTGACTTTAGCTTTTCCTCCTTTTGGGATTAATAAAATAAGCACCAGTTGAACACTGGGGTTGATGTAATCGACTTGCCCCCTCCCCTGAAATTGCTGGCCTTGTGCCAAAATTTGAAATCAATAATACATCCACGTAACTAAGGTGGAAAGCTTACAGAATTGTTAGTATGCCAGATAAAATGCTTAGCAGCATTTTGTCCATCTTTATATTCTGAGTTCAAGTTTCCATTCATCCTTTTGGGGTTGATAAAATAAGTACCAGTTGAGAACTGGGATTTTATGTAATCAACTTACCCTCTCCACCGAAATTGTTGGCCTTGTGCCAAAATTTGAAATCAATATTATAAGGGTATGATTCAAGGAAGACTTGGCTGCTATTTCTAGCAGATCAAGTGACTACTTAAAAGCTCCCTCATTGGCTTACATTGATATCTTTACTGTTGCTGTCTTGAATGCCTATATTTCTAGCCTTGTTTACGTCTGAGTAGTGTTTGTGATATCAATGGAATATATATATATATATATACATGGCATTATGTCTGTTATGATGTCTCCACTGTGGCTTGGGCTAATGTTGTTGTTGTTGCGATTCTTGTAGTTATATTGCTGACCTGTTACAGTGACATGTTATGATGGTATTTTTTTAATTAGGTGCCAGGGGCGAGGTGATAGCTGTGGTGATGTTGATAGTGGTGATGGTGGTGGCAGTGATTACCTGTTGTAATATTTTACTGCTTTGCAGTAGTGTTGTAATGATGGTGGTGATAGTGGTGATGATGCAGTGATGGTTGTAGTAGTATTGATGGTGGTGATGTTTGCAAAAGTGCTGATTGTGGTGGTAGTGATGGTTACAGTAGTATTGGTGGTATATGTAATGTAGTAGTAGTAGTATTGGTGATGGTGGTGGTGGTGGTGGTGGTGATGGTTGTGGTGGTGGTGGTAGTGGTGCTTGTAGTAGTAGTGTTGTTGTTGTTGTTATTGGTGGTGGTGTTGGTGGTGGTTGTGGTGGTGGTGGTGGTGGTGATGGTGGTGTTGATGGCAGTGGCAGTGGCAGCAGTGGTTGTGGTGATGTTGGTGGCTGCAGTAGTGCTGGTTGTGGTGATAGCATGTGGTGGTGATGTATGCAAACTCTAATCCCTATCTTTATCTCCTTTCCAGCTACTCTCACTCGCCTTCACATAATGCAGAGCAGCCATCTATTTCCTCTACACTCCCCTCTCAAATACACTCTCCACTCAGTCAAGGTGGATTTTTCCTTTTCTTTTCTTTACTTAGTCTTGCAAGTTACTTGGCAACCTCACTAGTACCAGTGGCGCAGAAAGAACACCCAGTACTCACTGTAAAGTGGTTGGCAGTAGGAAGGACATCTAGCTGTAGAAACCATGATAAGCAGTTATCCCCATTTAAATGTAGGTGTTTTACTAGAATAAACTATACTGTGGAAGTTACCATAAGAGAAACTCTCATATTGACTTTTGATGTAAAATGCACTCTTACGCTTTTACTTGTTTCAGTCATTTGACTGCGGCCATGCTGGAGCACTGCCTTTAGTCGAGCAAATCGACCCCAGGACTTATTCTTTGTAAGCCTAGTACTTATTCTATCAGTCTCTTTTGCCGAACTGCTAAGTTACAGGGACTTAAACACACCAGCATCGGTTGTCAAGCGATGTTGGGGGGGACAAACACAGACACACAAACATATACACACACACATACATGCATATTATATATATATGTATATATATATATATATATATGTATATATATTATATATATATATATTATATATATATATAATATATATACACACACATACATATATATGACGGGCTTCTTTCAGTTTCCGTCTACCAAATCCACTCACAAGACTTTGGTCAGCCTGAGGCTATAGTAGAAGACACTTGCCCAAGGTGCCATGCAGTGGGACTGAACTTTGTGAGGTTGGCGGTGTGAAACGCAGTGGCTGCAGCTGTTGTTGTTGGTGTTTGGGAAAAATTTTGTGGCTGCAGTTGGTGGTAGTGATGCAGATGATTGAATGCAGTGGATGCAGTTGTTTGATGGTGGTAGTAGTGGTGGTGGTGGTGGTGGGTGATAGACTGCAGTTGAGTTGTTTTTGGCATTGTTGGTAGTGATGGTGGTGGGAACGATAAAATGCAGTGGCTGCAGGTGGTGGTGGTGGGGTGGATGATGGGAATAATCGAATGCAGTGACTGCATTTGTTGTTGCTGAGGGGTATGATAATATGCAGTGGTGGCTGCAGTTGTCGTTGTTGGTGGGGAAGATAAAATGCAGTGACTGCAATAGATGCTGATAGATGAAGACTACCAAAATATGCAGCTGCCAGCCAAATGCATTTGATGATATTATCAACAACATGGAGTGACTTGCTCCATTTCAAATGTGTAAGGCAGTCAAGGCCTAGTAGTTACAAAGGAGGAAATGTGTATGTGTGTGTGTTTGTATTTTATAGTCAGTGTGTGTCTGTCTATGAATGTGTGTGTTTGTATTTTGTAGTCAGTGTGTGTCTGTCTATGAATGTGTGTGTTTGTATGTCTACTTGTGTTGGTGGTGGTGTTTATGTTATATTTTTGTTGTTATGTGTCTTCCTGTGTTGGTATAACTGTCTATATGTGGTATTCTGTTATTTTCTACGTATGTGTGTGGGCGTGTGTGTGTATGTGTGTAAAGGTGAAGTATCTGCATGTAATCTATCTTATGTTTGTACTTATTTTGGTGTGTGTGTGTGTCTGTGAGAGATTGTGTCCGTGTATGCATGAGTATGATTGTGTGTGTTTGTGTATCTCGCTGTGTTGCTGTTTTTGTGTTATGTGAACATGGTGGTCTCTGCATGTATTTTTGTTGTGTGTCTAGATGTTAACATGACTGCATGTGTGTGTGTATGTGTGTGTGTGTGTATGTGTGTGTATGTGTGTGTGTGTGTGTGTGTGTGTGTGTGTGTGTATGTGTGTGTGTGTGTGTGGGGGGGTGATGTCGTTGTATATAATTATGTATTTGTGTATTCATGTTAGTGTGTGTAGGACCATTGTATGTTCAAGCATATCTGTGTCTGTGCGAGATGATAATGACTGTATATAAGTCATTGAATTAGCTTGTGTAGCTGGAGGAATGGTGGTAGTGGTTGTGGTGGCAGTGGTGTGTGGTGTGTGTAAGTTGGTTGTGGTTGTG
>NC_042998.1:143937300-143939800 GCF_006345805.1 Octopus sinensis | reverse complement strand
TATACCAATATACAAAGTGTCCCAAAAGTCACTGATGGTTTCAATTTTTAATAACTTTTGTAACCTTACAAATAAATGCATGAAATTTTGATACAATATAAAGGACATAATGGAAATTAATGTGCATAAGTCAAATTTTGCAACACCACTACATCGCATATGAAAAATGACATTACTTAAATGGCAGCCATTTTAGACTTCCCATGCCTGTGCTTTTTCCAAAACTTATGTATGTATGTATGTATGTATGTAAGTATGTAAGTATGTATGTATGTATGTATGTATGTATGTTTATGCACACACACTTATGCATGTATATGTGTATATGCACACACACACATCACAACTTCAAACACTGCCCTTATATCAAGGTATGTTTTGCCATACCTTCCTCACTTTTTCCTACATCTTCCCAATTTTACAAGTTCCACTAACTTGAAAAGCTCAGTATTTCCTTATACAGTAGTCACTCTCTATATGCATCACATGTTCATACCAGCACAGCAACCTCTTACCCAATTTTCTTAGCTAATTTGTATTCTGGCATACATGCACAGTAATATTGCATATTCATCAGAGCATGCTAGTTTCTTTTCTTTCAAGTCTTCAGAAGTCTTCTGCATTAAAGATCCATGTTTCACAACTATACAGCTCTTCAATTTTAATACCACTGAAGGAGAAGACCTTTGTTGCCGGCAGTGATAATAGTACCCTGAACCTTTCCCATTTTTGTACAACTACTATACTACTGTACTTTCTGAAAAACCAACTCTTCTGCTAATTATGTATCCTAGTTAGAAAGACTACCAACTACTTCTAGTGAACCCATCAGGTATTTAAGAGAATGTATACTTAGTGAGTTCTTAGTACATATTGTTCCAGCGCATCTACCACACACAGAGCTTACCATCTCTGATAGCCTGCTTGTGATTTCACTATATCACTTGTGTGTCCAAAGCATACACTGGGTACAGTAAATGGAGTTCCTACCTACACCTTCTTTCCATATCAAGCAAGGCTATTTCCCTATTAATTCAGTGGTCCTGTCGTCTCTTCTACATACTAAGACCTTAATCTTTACTAAATTTACCATTAGGCCTCTCAATTCCAAATTTAGTTTCTCTATCTGGAATTTCATTTCTGATTCCACCATAAATTCAGTTATAAGAATAAGATCAGCATATAGGAATTCCCATGGGCATCCAATCCAAAACTCCTCTGTGATGATCTGTAGGAAGATGATGAATTGTTTGATGACTGAGGACTGAACCTTGATAGACTCCTACCTTCACACTAAATTCGTTGCTGAATTTTCATTGAATCTCACTGCATCATTATACAAAGTGTTCAGGCTGAATTTGAGAATGTTTTATGTCCACTTTTTTCATGAACAACTTGATGTATTGGTAAACAGTCGATGGCTTTGGAGAGCATAAAGAATAATATAGTTGATAAAAAGTTAGCTGACATGAAGGACTGGAAACCATCTGAATATTGGAAAAGAAATACCTGAATCATGATGATTTGCACCAGGTATCAAAATGCCAACATCATGACTGCTACGCAATTCTCTGTGAACACTGTAAAGGCTGAAAGATGTGACATGGACAGCTGCAATGGAGTCTATAAAGCTGTGACCAGCAAGAAGGGACACAACAGGTGTTTCAACTGTGTCTAAACAATGGAATTCATCAAACACATCTTTGAAGAGGGCCTTAGGCTCTATTCAGATTGCTATGTGAACAATCCTTGGCTGGAGAAGGTTGCTGCAGGATTCTATTCCTTGCCATATATCTGGAAAGAGTCAGAGTGGTTTTGACATTACCAACTCCAATTTCTGGCTTCTTAATTCCCCTGATTGTAATCCCATGGATTACTATGTGTAGAGCGTAGTTGAGAAAGACACCAACTACACTACTTGCAGTACCAAGGTCAAGCTGGTGGCCAACATCAGGGAGGTGTTTGAAGAGCTTCCCAGAGACACAGTGAAGGATGCATATGCCAAGCTCTGGAGCTGTTTTGGTGGGCAGCTACTCTGAGTAAACTGTTATCTGCCAGCTATAATCTAGTTGATATTTTCAGATTTTTAAAAAATATTTTATTTTTGGATGGGATGTGTTTTTTTTTCTTTTTATGCTAGCTGTCAAATTTTGCCTGAACATCCTGTATATAGCCTATACCATCCTCACAAGCCATTCATTTACACCTAGTTTCTTTAGTGAGCACCAAATTACTGACTGTGACACTCTATCAAAGGCCTTCACCTCAATGAATTCAAGATATAGTAGTTTACTCTTAGCCAAGTATTTCTCCTGCAGTTGTCTTGCTTGCTTGATTGCATCTACTGGCCATGAAGCTGAACTGCATCTCATCTAGATTAACTTTGTTTTGGCTGGCTCTGTTGTGATATCCCTCTCTTCATAACCTTTATAGCCTGCTCTGATAATTTGATGCCTCTGTAATATCCTCTCTTCTTTACTCATGTAAGTTTATGACTATC
>NC_042998.1:143839800-143924800 GCF_006345805.1 Octopus sinensis | reverse complement strand
GCTTTGGTATTCAGAATTAATCATATCTATTTCCACAGTCTGTCTGTCTGTCTGTCTGTCTGTCTCATGATTGTCTTGTCAATGTATCGCCCTTAAAAGTCTCTTTGCCAATCCACCCTGTGAATGTGCTGATATACCTTACAATGTTTCTTTTTCAACATTTTAAATGTGTGAAAAATCCATTTACAGATTATAAACAGAACCAAAAATATTATCTGAAGACCCACAGGCATGTCCGTGTGGTTGAGAAGTTTGCTTTCCAAGCATATAGATTTGGACTCAGTCCCACTACACAGCACCTAGGATAGGTGTCTTCTGTAACAGCTCCAGGCTAACCAATACCTAATGAGTGGATTTGGTGGATGGAAACTGAAAGAAACCTGTTGCCCCTGAATGTATGTGCATATATATATATACATACATACGTACACACACACATATATATATATCATCATCATTTAACGTCCGCTTTCCATGCTAGCATGGGTTGGACGGTTCAACTGGGGTCTGGGGAGCCCGAAAGCTGCACCAGTCCAGTCAGATCTAGCAGTGTTTCTACAGCTGGATGCCCTTCCTAACGCCAACCACTCCGAGAGTGTAGTGGGTGATTTTATGTGCCACCGACACAGGTGCCAGACGAGGCTGGCAAACGGCCACGCTCGGATGGTGTTTTTTATGTGCCACCGACACAGGTGCCAGACGAGGCTGGCAGACGGCCACGCTCGGATGGTGTTTTTATGTGCCACCGACACAGGTGCCAGATGAGGCTGGCAAACGGCCACGATCGGATGGTGTTTGTTACGTGCCCACAGCACGGAGGCCAGTCGATGCGGTACTGGCTACGGCCACGTTCGGATGGTTTTCTTGCGTTCCACGTGCCACCGACACTGGTACCACAAAGATACAAATTCCATTGATGTTCATCTATTTTGATTTGTTTTGGTTTTCACTTGCCTCAACAGGTCTTCACAAGTATATATATATATAATAAAGGGTAAAATTAATTAATTAATAATTAATAATTTTACCAAATAGTTCAGTATATATATATATATATATATATATATATATATATAATATATATATCTTTTATCTTTTACTTCTTTCAGTCATTAGGCAGTGGCCATGTTGGGGCACCGTCTTGAAGAAATTTTAGTCAAATGTATTGGCCCCCAGTACTTATTTTTTAAAGTCTGATACTTATTCTATTGATCTCTTTTGCTGAATACCACTAAGTTACGGGGACATAAACCCACCAGCACCAATTGTCAAGTGGTGTGGGGGTGGGGGATAAAACAAAGACACAAAGAATCATACACATAGATATGTATATATATATATACATCTATATGATGAACTTCTTTCAGTTTCCATCTACCAAATCCACTCACAAGACTTTGGTCGGCCTGAGGCTATAGTAGAAGACACTTGCTCAAGGTGCTGTGTAGTAGGATTGAATCTTAAGCCATGTGGTAGGGAAACAAGCTCCTTACCACACAGCCACGCCTGTGCCTATATATAAATGTATATGTTATCAAATAATAGACCTGTAATTATGTGGCGAATGTATGAAAAAAAGAGAGTCTTCCTAATGTGGAGCCAACAGAGGGATCAGCTGCCAAACTGCTTAAAGTCTCTGGCAGAGTGGGATATTGCATAATCACTCATATAGCTAATCGGGTCATCCTGAAAGGAGTCATACCCAACAACTAGAGTAGCAACATCATAGACAATTGTGACAAAGGTAAAGAAGATGTCTTAGAAGGAACTAATAGCAAAGATATCAAATTGCTGGACCAGAAAGGGTCATAGCCCAATTAAATAGAGAGTTAACCTAGATGAGATGGAATTTTTTGTGCCAGGGAGAAGCACTGCTGATGCTATCTTCCTAGGGCCTTAGAGTTAATTTAGCAAAGACCAAAGTACAAGTAAACAGGAAAGCAGAAAAATGACTAATCCCTTCAGAGAAATATCCCTGCTCAATATGTAGCAAAGGTGTAGGTAGAAATTCCACAGTGTACCCAGTTGAGGTAGGTGTCTTGTCTTGCTAATTATTTGGTGACCTCACTGCTGTTGGTGCCACATAAAAAGCACCCAGTACACTCTGTAAAGTGGTTGGCATTAGGAAGGGTATCCAGCTGTAGAAACTATGTTAAAGCAGACACTAGAGTCTGGCATAGTCTTATGACTTGCCAGTTCCTATCAAACCATCCAATCCATACCAGCATAGAAGGAGGATATTAAATGATGGTTATTAAATTTAGCAAGGCATATGGGTAGCTGTGTGATTAAGAAACTGGCGTTGCAACTATATGGTTTCAGGTTCAGTCTCACTGCACAGCACCTTGGGCAAGCATCCTTTTATTGCCCCAGACCAACCAATACTTTGTAAATGAATTTGGTAGATAGAAACTGTGTGGAAGCCCATCATATAAACGTGTGAGTGTGTGTGTGCATGTGTGTTTGTGTATCTATATTTACCCACACCCACCTCTGCTTGACAATCAGTGTTAGTTTGTTTGTGTCCTCATAACTTAGTTGTTCAATAACAGAGACCAGTAGAATAAATATCAGACTTTAAAAAGTAAATATTGGGGTCAATTTGTTCAATTAAACCCTTCAAGGCAGTACCCCAGTATGGCCACAGTCCAATGTTCTGTCATCATCATGATTACCATTATCATTGTCAGCATTAAGGCAATGAGCTGGCTGAATTGCTAGCACACTGGGCAAAATACTTAGCAGCATTTTGTCCATCTTTATGTTCAGAGTTGACTTTGCTTTTCATCCCTTCGAGCACTTGTGCTGATGTTGAGTGCTTGGATTGATGTTGAGCGCTTTGGTTGATCAGTTGAGCACTTGGGTTGATGTAATTAACTTATCCCTCCCCCAGAATTGCTGGCCTTGTGCCAAAATTTGAAACCATTATCATTGTCAGCACAAGCATCTACAATATTAACCAAACTAGTTAACGAAAGCATCTCAAAGTGATCCCTTGACCTGCTAGAAACAGCAACTAAAACCACTCTCCAATTACAGCCTACTATCTTGAAATAAAACAAAAGGAAACTATTAATTAGAAAAAAATTCTGGACATTATACATGAAAAAAAAAAAGGGTATAGTCATGGTTGGAACACTTTTGACTATTGGACTGTTGAACTGGAACTGACTTGAGACTGAACAGCAAGAAATCAACTTCATTGCTACTCACCACTACTTTCTGAAAGAATCAATCTGTTGTTCTAAGGTATTTTTCTTCTACTGCCAAATAGATATCAGTACCAATTTAAATAAATAAATAAACAGAAACGTTTTTAGTTTTCCTTTTTTATTATTACTGTCTAAATATAAGGTAGTGAGTTGGCAAAATCATTTGCACACTGGATAAAATGCTTCATGGTATTTCATCCATCTTTATGTTCTGAGTTCAAATCCTGCCAAAGTCAACTTTGCCTTTCATCTCTTTCAGGGCTGAAAAAAAATGTACCAGTTGAGAACTGGAGTCAATGTAATTAACTAGACCCTGCCACAAAAATTTCAGGCCTTGTGCTTATGATAGGATTATTATTGACTAAATTATCCAAAACAACTACCATACTTCACACCCTGTTTTCCAGAATGTATTCTAATCAGCTATATTTCCAATATAGGCACAGGGCTCCAAAGTTTTGGTGGGAGAGAGAAGTATAGTTAATTATATCAATCCCAGGAGTTGATGGGTACATTATTTGGAAGGATGAAAGGCAAAGTCACATGATTTGAACTGAGAATGTATAGCATAGTAAGTAAATACTGCAAAGCATTTTGTCAGAAGTATTAATGGTTCTGCCAATATTCATAGCATTAAGTAATTAGAAACCGTTTCTTTTGGATAAAGGAACAGGGCATCACAGACAAGGCATCACAGACAAGGCATCACAGACTGTTGTTCTTTAGCCCCAAATTAACTCTAATCAAGTTGATCTTGGATTAAATGTATTCCAGCTGTTAGCACCCTCTTTTAGGGTTGTATGGAGCTACATTAACTAAAGTGTTCTTTTGTTACTTAAGATAGTAGGCTATGATTTAACCCTCTAGCATTGAAACTGACCATATCTGGCCCAAATATTCTACCTATTTTATGTTCAAATTGGCCATATGTGGCCTTCACACCTAATCTATAATGTCAATCTAGAAATAAACAATCACATCACTGAAATCTCAACGCTACAAGATAATGAATGATTAAGTCAAAACAACATGGATAAAAAAGCATGCTGCTATTTCTATTAAGTTTAACAACCATATAGTCTCTCTCTCTCTCTCTCTCTCTCTCTCTCTCTCTCTCTCTCTCTCTCTCTCTCTCTCTCTCTTTCTCTCTCTCTCTCTCTCTCTCTCTCTCTTTCTGTTCCTCTCCTTCTCTCTTTGGTTGGTCAAAGGACATAACTCTCTTTGCAATTACTTCATGCCTTCAGTGTTAGCCCAGTGCTACAAAATAATGAACATCTGTTGATTGCTTACTTCTAGACTGAACAATGAAGGAAATTCTTTGTAATCACTTAACTAGCTAGAAATACCAGCCAAATCTTCCTCATATCACATACTACCTCTTTATAGCACAAAAGAGGTAGACAATAGAGTTCTATATATACACTAAGAATATATAATTTAAAAGCTGACCAGAGTAGATAGATTAAGCTATAAGTAAGACATTACAATACTTTTCAGGACTCCAGCTACTATTTTATTTTTTTACAAACCAGGGCAATGTTCTTATTTAAAATTCTGAAATAATTCTTTTCTGGGATATTATGAAGCTGTAAATAATAGCATATAAATACTGGGTTGTAAAACCATTTTGGATAGAAAATGTTGAAAGCAGCTCACAGGACATTGTCTGTTCAAAAGGATTTATCAACTACATATTTAGATGCTATTATTTATAGCTTTATGTGTGAGCTTGAAGGTATTCCAAAAATGAATTATTTCATGTTCTCTCAAAAGTTTTTAAAAATTTTGATTTTCAAAAAGTAAGAATACTTTTGAATATCATATTGAATTATCAACAAAGTAATTTAGAACTAATTTGCTGGCAATCTTTATATGTTTTATCTTTTACTTGTTTCATTAGACTGCAGCCATGCTGGGGCACTGCCTTGAAGAATATTTTTAGTCAAATGAACCAACCCAGTACTTTTTTTTTAAGTCTGGCACTTATTCTATCAATCATTTTTGGCTGAACCCTAAGTTACAGGGATGTAAACACACCAATACCTTAACCTATTTCCAAGCAAGTACTTTCTCATGGCTTGACATATTTCCTCAGAAGACTGCAAACGATGGATACTGCTTGTATAACATTAACAATTATTTTGAACTATCATTCAAAGTTAAAACAAGGAGACACAAGCACACAAATACAGTAGGCTTCCTTCAGTTTCTGTCAACCAAATCTACTCACACAGCTTTGGTTGGCTCGAGAAGAAACATGCTGAAAGTACTACACAGTGGGACTGAACCCGAAACCCTGTGATCGGGAAGTGAACTTCCAAAACACACAGCCATGAATGTGCCCATATTACCTCTGTGTGTGTGTGTTAGCATTTGTATGTATGTCTATATCTGTCTATATTTGTATATATATCTATATTGTATATATATCTCTATTTGTATGTATGTCTATATGTATGTCTATATCTGTCATTATATCTGTTTGAAACAAGGCTGTTTGTGTTTCTTAATAGCAATGTAAATATAAATCCTAAGTTTTAAATAACTGACTGAAACTAGTGTAGTTGAGCTAACTTCTTAAGCTAACTTCTTAACCACACAGCCATGCTGTAAAGCAATGTCTTAGTATCCAACCAATGCCAGCATGGAAAATGGATGTTAGCCTTTCAGCATTTAAACTGGTGATATCTAGCCCAAATATCCTACCTGCTTTATGTTCAAACTGGCCATATTCAGCCTCTCACACCTACCCTACAATGCTGTACTAAATGTAAACAAGCACATCATCAAAATCTCAATGCAAAAAGATAATGCATGAGTAATTCTAAACAGAGTGAATAAATAAGCATTGTATTAGACAGAGTAATGTGAATGCTAAAAGGGTTGAACAAACAAATGAATGCCTCAACATACATTCAAGGTGTAAAAATAACTGTGATAAACTGAGGATGGAACAATATCAGTGATACAACCCCACCATTTCCCCAATTCTTTATTTGTAAACACAAAGCAATAGAGATCAATATTTATTAGCCAAGACGATGAATATTTACAAGGAAGCTTTGTTTTCTTTTTTTTTTTACTATCTGATACTCTCACCTCCACCATCTCCGACAACATCCTGAAACAAAATTACCACTTGCAGGACCAGTAGGAGGCCAATAACTCACTTAGCTCAGGTGCCAAACTTTAAGAGAGGTACCAAAATATTAATTTCTTACATTGGAACAAGGCCACCAAGCAGTAACCAAATAATGGTTTCATTTAATAGCCTATGAGAAGAGAAACTTTATTTTCAATGCCAAAATGATTTGTAGATAAATTAATAATTAAAATTACACAGGCCTCCTGAGTCGCTGCAACATCTTAGATGACCTTGGTTCTTTATCTCAGTCTTTGTCCTTCAAATACTACAGCTTGATCATATGTAAAGCCTATACTCTGTGATATCACAGAATATCAGATTAACATATTAGTTATTCTATTATTCTATGGTATTATGAAAGAGACATCATCATCATTTTAATGTTTAAAGATATTTGTATGGCTCATCTGTTTCCAAGCAAGGTAATTATTATTTCCCTATGATCAGATAGGTTTTCATAATGGATGACATTACTTGTATGACAGTGACACTCATTTACAACTTTCATACAATGTCAAGACATGGAGACACAAACATTCACACACACAGATACAGACACACACACACACACACACACACACACACACACACACACACACACACACACACACACACACACACACACAACACACACACACACACACACACACACACACACACACGCACACACACACACAAACATATGTTTTTATTTAATATCTGGTTTCCATGAGTTGGGCAGTTAGACAGGAACTGGCAAATCAGAAGACTGCATCAAGCTCTGTCGTCTGCTTTGGCATGGTTTCTATGGCTAGAAGCCCTTCCTAATGGCAAACACTTTACAGAGAGTACTGGGTGCTCTTTACATGGCAATAATAGCTGTAAGGTCACCAAATAACTTGCAAGACCCCTCATTTGAGGAGAAAATAGTATTGACAACTTCCTTTCAGTTTCTGTCAATCAAATCCAAACACAAGGTTTTGATTGGCCCAGGGATATTGTAGAAGACACTTATCCAAGGTGTCACATGACTTAACCTGAAATCATGTAATTGAGAAGAAAACTTCTTTACCATGCCACCATACCTGTGTCTATAGATTAACATACTACTTGTTCTGCCATTCAGTAACATTACAGAATATATTAGATTCACCCTTTTGATACCATCCAACCCAAGACCCCCACTCTGGTTCTCTTATACAAACTTTCTGTTTAAAATGATCTAAATTAAAATATTCCATGAAAATTTCATGGTAATTTATGTTCCAAACACCAGCTTAATATTAACAATGTTATATTCCTGAATTCTTTATTATTTTCAAAATTAACAGAAATGAAGGCATTATATTTCAATAGAAATATGATAACAAAAGGATTAACTTATTACTTATTCCACTATTCTCTCATTATCACCGAATAACAGATTAACAAAATACCTATTTTGCTTTTCTGTTTTCTCATAGAATATAACTCCAGCTTAGCTCAGATCAAGCAGGTCTATAATCAAATCCATCCCAACTCTTTTTCAAGACATTTTTGAAGGTGTACTTAAAAAAAAAGTTGGGAAAATTTGGCTACCATTTCTAGTAGATCCAATGAATCCATAGTGTTGTATTATATGAGAAATTAAATCAGATTTATTCTTGATGTAAAAATTAGGTTAATAGCTTGTACTGTGTGTAATTAGTGGGAATAATTTAGATGGTTTTCAAGAAAATAAACCACAGAGATGCTATATGCAATCATAACTGCATTATTTGTTGATTTGTAAAAGTAGGTGAACATTGGTAGTTTGAATCTATTCAGGTGGGGACTTGTGGGGTTCAATTTCTGGGCAAACAATTTGTTTTTAAATCCAACAGTTCTTCCTCTTTTCCTGAGGAGGAGAGGGGAGAAGAGGAAAAGGACGAGGATAGGATGAGGATAGGAGTGGGTGACGACATTATTTGGATTTCAAAAAAAAAATTGTCTCTGCGATCTGCCCATCGAATTTTGAGAGGATATGCCCCTTCTGGGTTCCCAAAGCAATTTTGCTCCACCTAGCCAAATTTCTCTTAGAGATCCTGAAGCCCACCTAAATCAACACAAAATATTAGTTTCCAATTTTGGCACAAGGCCAGCAAGTTCAGGGGAGGGATTAAGTTGATTTCATTGACCCCTGTGCTCAACTTGTATGTATTTTATCAACCCTAAAAGGCCTCAGCAGAACTTGAATTCAGAATGTAAAGACAGACAAAATGCCACTAAGCATTTTGCCCAGCATACTAATGATTCTGCCAGCTCACAGCCCTAATAAACACAGAATATTAATGTCAACTAAGTTTAACAAATAGAAAGACTTTGTGGTTAGACAAAAGTAAATTTCAGAGTCCCCTTCCCTCAACTAAAACTTAAAACTGAAACAAGTAACAATCTATCACTACTCCCACAAATTACAATAATTTATTTACTCCCATCTTTGTCACAAGTGTTACCCTTCAAACAGTTTAAACCAGGGGTTCTCACCCATTTTTATTTACGGACTCCTTTGATTATTTTGTTCTGGTGGACCTCCATAGCCATTCGATGTTTAAAAACTAGTTTTATAGAAACTTCTTTCAAAACTCCTTTCTTTTTCACACATTAACTTGTGTAGGTTGAACTATGTAAAACGTCAGAGAAAGAAACTTTGCTGTTTCTTGCAATACATATATCTAAAGCCAAAGTTTTGTTCAGGGACTCTTAAAATACTATTGTGGATCTCCAATTTACTATTTTGTTACATGGACCCTGCCCCCAAATCTTACATGGACCCTCAGGGGCCATATGGATCCCAGCTGAGAACCACTGATTTAAACAGAACATCAATGGCATTAAATGACTATTCTATGTGGGTCTGCAAAGATCATGGACAATGCCTCTTTCTTGTAGACACAATTATAAAAAGAAAAAATACCTGTTATGTCCTTTGTTTAGCCAATATTTCACTGCAAGGATACATGCTTGTCTTTCTTTAGTCAGCCTTTGTGTTACTATTTTGGAACTTAAGTTTGGTCAACAAATAAATGTTCTTTGATGTCAGTGTTTATTGCATTCTCCAATATGCTAATTCTTCTATTATACATACACCATATTGTGTTTCAAGTATTTTTTCTTTTGGTTTGCAATTGGTAGATTTGGCAAAATTTTAAGCATAGTGACAAAAGTATTTAACTTGTCCCTTCAGTACATTATATCAGAATAAAGATAGGATGATCATGACAGGCAAGTCTTTGCTCCTAAATCTACTCAAAGCAAGAATGTCCTGGGCTATATAACATAACATTAACAACAAAGATAACGATAAAGGGAATAGGAAACATTTTAAAATTCTGGCAAGTGCTTTGTTTAATTTCTTTCTTTCAGGTTAGATCTATTTTTAGCTCAGTTTCGTTATTTCATATTTGCAGGCAAGAACCAAAAAATAGTTAAATAAAAAACAGAACAATAAAATACACCATTCTATTACAACTGCGATGTGTTTTTAGCAGATCCTCTCCCTCTGTTACATCAAACATTTCTTGCCAAAATACATGTAAATATGCCAGACATGCAACATCACTCATTAATTCTTTTCCAATATGGCTGGCTTGTCTCCTCTTTGTTTGTCCCTCTTCCTCTGTGTGGGTATACACACATATGTACTCATGCATGTGAGCACACACATACATACACACACACAATATATATATATATATATATATATATACACACATACATATACATATACATAAATACACACACACACACAAAATTTATATTTATATACATATTCATATACAAAAGCATTTAGTTATATATGTTTTGGCTCTTTGATATCAAATCTCCTGTGGTTAGCTTTGCCTCATAGAAGTCAATAAAACAGGGATTGACTTTACTTGAACGAAAATAGCTAAAATTGTAATTATTATTATTATTATTATGAGTTCTTCTTTCGGTTTTAATTCCATTTCTTTATGGGTGTCTTCCTGGCAGCTAGGGCAAAGAAACTCACTGTATATATTGATAGGCCATTAAAATAAATGCAACAGATTGTTTGTTTACAAAGTTAAGTTATGTGGAAGAAAAAAAAAAGGGAAAACAAAAACAGTTTTGGAGGTTTCCTTTGTCGTATCCAGTGTTTCAATATTGATGGCAGCCTGGGCAAAACAAACTTCTTGTATTGATGGTGATATTTCTGTGGTTGTGCATCATTGTTGTTGCTATGAAATGTTGCACAATGTCCGAAACAATTTTTTTTGTCTGAAAATGCAAAATGTTCTAGTTTTGACAAGAGAGAACTTTGGCAGTTGAGGCCTGTTAGTATTTTGTTTGGCAAAGGCAGAAATATTAGGTTTATTCTTGCATGAGGAGACACTGCCTCTCTTATTTAGCGCCATTAAGAATAAACTCAAACAAAAACTAAAAAGAATTTTTTTCTTAGTAAATAAAATGATATAAAACAAAAACTTGTCTTACGAAGATTTTCTTTATTACAAAACAAATCAAAATTTGTGTAACAAAAGATCATTCTGGAAAAACCTGTATTCCAAATATGAACAACACAAATGAAAGGAAACATTTGTTAAAGCTGACTAGAACAATAGTTTCTAATTTTGACACAGGGCTAGCAATTTTAGAGGGGAAAGAATTAGTCAATACCATTGATCTCATGACTTGACTGGTACTTTATTTTATCAACACTGAAAGGATGAAAAATAAAATAGATCTAGGTGGAATTTGAACTCAAAACATAAAGAACCAGAAAAATTGAGGCTTAGCAGTGTGTCTGACACATTGTGACAGGAATTATAGCATTTAAGTAAATCCCTTTGCCTTCTTGGTCAAACAGACTTTACCTTTTATCTACCTGGGATCAAGGGAGTACCAATAATATGCAAAGGGAAAAAATTCTACTATTACTTCTGTCTCCAAACTCTGGTTGGTGGACTTTTGGAATAGCTATTACTACGTCATGGAAAAGGGAAAGGGGCAAGCAATTGGGTGGTTGTTCATTTAATTTTTAGTATTTCTGTGTATCAGGAAACAGAAATTATGATTGTGAAAGATTTTTTGTCCAAACAATTGCTTATTTTTACTATTATACACCCAACTTGGGAGAACAGGTGTAATAGTAAAAATTTACCTGTGAAGGTCAACAGTATAACTATCTCTGCCACCAATTTTGTGGCCTTGTGTTCATGTTAAATTTCATTAAATTGTGTAAGAGATGGTAAAAGACAGAAATGGTATTTAGTTACATTTTCTAAATTAATGCTGATGTGTTCTTAGAACCTTATGGTTTCCATTAAATAAGTACCTTTATATTATTGCTGAGAGAGCAATTCAATTTATTATACCCCTCAAATATATTTGTGTATAAACTTATAACTGTAACAAACCAAAATTATACATTTATTGCAATAAAGAACACAGAAATCAGTTTGAGAGTTTTGATAAATAAATATTTATTCTTACTGTAAACCAAAAAATGCTGTCATTACTACAAACAAAACTATGAGATAGTTCGGAGGTTACTGGAGTAGTAGCAGTAGCTATCAAAATGCTAGCCGGTTATTCTGGGTTGCTGCTGCTGTCTGTCCATTGTTTCTGTGTTGTCACAGAGCTCTGGTCAACTGCTGTTTTTTCTGTGTCTGGTTTGATGTCTCCTGTCCTTCATTTGTTGTGTGTGGCTAAAGTGCACTGAATATGTAGTGGTGGCTCGACTCAGAAAGAAACATGTCAAAGATGAAATTGTAGGTGGAGCTGATTCCATGTGAAGTCAAAACAAAATATTTTGCACTGAGTACATTGATGAGAGATGACACAGCTCCTGTACAGAAGAGTATTAATGTGTACCTGTTAAGATGGTAGAGCTGGTAGAATCATCAGAACACCAGACAAAAATAAATTTTGGAATTTCTTCTGACTCCTTTTATTTTCTGGATTCAGTTACTGCCAAAGTCAACTTTACCTTTCATCCCTGTGAGGTTGATAAAATAAAGTGCTAGTCAAGTACTGAAGTTGATTTAATCAACTTAGACCCTCTCTTCCAAATTGTTGGCCTTGTGCCTAAATTGGATATAATTAATTTGCATTTGTTAAATACAATTTTGTGGTTTAGCTTTCACTATTTATTTTATATCTGAAAGTATTGTCGTACATTAAAAAAATTTACAAGTCTATGAAGTAGATAGGTAGACATATAAAGATGGTGTCTTAGATGACATTCGTGAAAGAAAAAAAATTGTATGATGAATATCATAGTTCATCATTGTATGTTATTAATATATTTATTTATTTATATTTTACTGAATTAGAAATGCAAGTTACAAAAGAAAGAAAGAAAAATTGAAGTTGACAAAAATTCAGTCTGAGACATATACACTTGGTGAACTTTTGATTTTACAATTTTTCTAGCTTTATATTATTTCACATTGATGTTATAATGAAGCGACGTTAAGTGGGAAACTGTCTATACTGGGTCAGTTTTTGTATAAGTGTGTGTGTGTGACTGTGTGGTAAGAAGCTTGCTTACCAACCACATGGTTCTGGGTTCAGTCCCACTGCATGGCACCTTGGGCAAGTGTCTTCTACTATAGCCACGGGCCAAGCACAGCCATGTGAGTGAATTTGGTAGGTGGAAACTGAAAGAAGCCTGTCATATTTATATATATATATATATATATATGTATAAATGTATTGGGTTGTCTGGAAAGTTCGTGCCGATTTATAGTAGCTTACTTTTCGACTTATTTTAGAACATGGTTGAGTCCATAAAATAGGATTTTACTACACCTCCATTTAGAGTAAAGTTTAAGCTATCTTTTCATGGAAGAAGGTTTATGTTCCTATAACCTGTGTTAATTCTGTAACCTTTTAAAATGGAAGATAAAAAAGTTCATTTTCGGCACTTGATGCTTTTCTTTTTCCGTAAAGGGAAAAATGGCTCACAAGCAACCAAAGAAATATATGTAGTTTACAGTGATGTTTCTTTATCTGATAGAACTGTACGGAAGTGTTTGACAAGGTTCTGAGCTGGAGATTGTAGTCTTATTGATAAAGAACGATCAGGCAGACCATCCACTACAGATGATGACCAAATCAAGTCAATAATTGAGAATAACCCACATTGCACAACCCAAGAATTGGCAGAAAGCCTCAACCTATCAAAATCCGTTGTTTATGAGCACCTGGTAAAGCTTGGGTACACAAATCGCTAAGATGTTTGGGTACCACATGAGTTGAGTGAGAAGAACCTTTTGGATCGCATTTCCATCTGTGATTCGCTTTATAAATGGAATAAAAACGTGCCCTTTTTAAAGCAAATTGTGACAGGTGATGAGAAATGGGTTATCTACCGAAATTTTCAGAGAAAGCAATCCTGGAGTAAGTGACATGAGCCACCCTTAGCCACCCCAAAAGTGAGTCTTCACCCTAAAAAAGTCTTGCTTTGTATCTGGTGGGATTGGAAAGGAATTCTGTACTATGAGCTTCTCCTCAGTAACCAGACAATTAATTCTGAGAAATACTACACACAACTGGATGAGTTAAAAGCAGTATTTCAAGAGAGAAGGGTGTTGTTTTCCAACATGATAATGCAAGACCACATGTTTATTTGGGAATCAGACAAAAATTGCTGCAGCTTGGCTGGGATGTGTTACCCCACCCTCCATATTCACCAGATATTGCTCCTTTGGATTTCCACTTATTAAGGTCTCTGCAGAATAGTCTTAATGGTAAAAATTTCAATTCCTTGGATGATGTAAAAAGATACCTTGATGAATTCTTTGCCATGAAACCACCTCAATTCTGGGAAGAGGGTATTTTCAATTTAAAGGAAAGATGGAGACACATTGTGCAACAAAATGGTTCATATTTGGTTGATTAAAAATGTAATGGCAAGTATTTATTGACCTTTTTCTTTCCTTTAAAAATCGGCATGAACTTTCCAGACAACCCAATATATATATATCTGTGTGAGTGTCTTTGTGTTTGTGTTTGTACCCTCATCACTGCTTGACAACCAGTGCTGCTGTGTTAGCATCACCGTAACTTAGTGGTTCAGCAAAAGAGACTGATGGAATAAGTATTAGGCCTTGAAAAAATATAAGTACTGGGATTGATTCATTTGACTAAAAATTCAAGGTGGTGCCCCAGCATGACCACAGCCTAATGATCGAAACAAATAAAGGAATTTTAAAAATGAAAGAATATATGTGTGTGTGTGTGTGTGTGTGTAGGTATACATACACACACACACAAACATGCATGTGTAATCATCATCATTTAATGTTTATGTTCTATACTGACATGATTTGGATAGTTTCACAGAATCCAAGGACCACATTGTGCTTTACTGTCAACTTTGGCATGGCTTCTGTGGACCTTTCCTAATGCCAACCATTTTACTGTGTAAATGGGGGGGTGTGCTTTTTTCTTGTATGTATCACCAACAATAGTGAGATCCCCATGTAGCTCACAAGACTATGGACCTTGAGAGAGGCAGTTTTATGCAAGATGAAGTGTTCAAATATGAGAAAGAGAGCCAGAGCAGAATAGGCTTCTTGCTGTAGAGGAGATAGATAACTACTCACATTTTAGAAGAGAGGGTGAGAGTGATCAGGAGCAGCTGGAATGAGATAAAAATAGTGGTAATGAGATATCTAGGTAGATTTTTAAGGTACAATGTGAGGGGACAGAGGAAACAGGAATATGGTTAGGTAGAGGTTGCAAGAGTGTATGGGAGAACGAGAGATGGGAATGGATGAAGGGTTAAATTTAATGAATGAAAAACAAGTGTTGCAGGGTGAATGTAATGAATAATGGAAAGAAGAAGGGTGCATGTGGGTAAAGAACAGTAGGATAGCAGTGTTGATACAGTAGACAGGGAAAGAGACAAGGAGAGATGATGGAGGTATGGTTAAGGAAGTTGCCAGACAGTGGTAGCAGAAGAGAGGCAGATGTAGTGGGTGGGGAGAGCACAAAGTGTATGATATATGGTGGGGGAGAAAGAGGCATAATTTGGTGGCTCAGAATGGGATGATCAATGTAAAATGTGGATGGAGAGGGCAATATAAGAATGAATATCGAGTGAAATGGTTCTGGGCAATGAGAAAGGTTAGTGGAAAGCTGCAGTTAGAGAGATGATGGGTGTTAGAGGTGTTTTGGAGAGGAAATTGGGTGAAGGGCTCTGTTGCACATATATATACACATACAGTACTACCAGAACTTAGTTTCACCGATTTGGGTATGCCTTCTCAAGAAGCATGTATCCTCAGTGATCCTGGTCCTCTGTCATCTCCTTGAGATTAAGGATCCTGAGATCAGCCTTCACCACTTTGCACCATGTCTTCCTGGGTCTCCCTCTTTCATAAGCTCCATCCACATTAAGTGATCAGCATGTCTTTATACAGCTGTCCTCATCCATATACATCTCAATCCATACCAACACAGTCTTCTTTCTTGCATGGTACATCTGATTCTTCTTATGCTCAGTTTTTTTCTCAGCATATTCGTACTATGTCATTCAGGCACGCTTGCATTGTACATTAAGTGGAGCATGTTCACTTAATTTCTTTCCAGCCTTCACAAATCCTCTGCATTCATGATGTTGCTAAAATTACAATGCCATCCACCAAAAAGATTGCTTTGGAATAAATGTAGCAACACCTCTACTATGGAATACATACATACATACATACATACATACATACATACATACATACATACATACATACATACATACACACAAACATACATACATGCACACACACATGCATATACGCATACATACATATACACATACATATGCATACATTTACACATACATATATAAAAGTGTGTGGCCTAGTGATTAGGGTGTTGCACATATGACCACCAGATCATGGGTTTGATTCCTGGGCCAGGTAGTATGTTGTGCCCTTGAGCAAAACACGTCATTTCCCGTTGCTCTAGTACTGTGTGGAGACCAGCATGCCAAAAAGTAGACCTAATGTTTCTTCTGCATGTCATAAAAGGCAACTAAAAGAGGCTGAGTTAGGATTTGCACTCCGATCTCATGAAATTCTCATCAACATTGACTACCTTAACAGAGCTATAGGTTGCAGGATTGTTGCCTGTGATGATGTAAAGGTGCCATTCATCAGTAGGGAATCACCAACAAATGGTGGATGCAGTGATGCACTGTTACTGCACATTTTACCAGACTACTACTACTACTACTACTACTACTACTACTACTGCTACCCATTTAAATTTCTACCAAGTGCAAACATAACAGACCAGACATAGTTATTTGGGACAGGAAAGAAAAGTCATGTTAAATCAAGGAGGATAATTACCCTGTAGATGTGGGAGAATATTACAGTGAGAAGGAGAATATTTACAGACAAGTGCTTCAAAATCTGCATCTCCTCAACGCTAATTATAAAATTACATCTATACAAGTAATCACTCACACACTTAATTATACTCTTTTACTTGTTTCAGTCATTTGACTGCGACCATGCTGGAGCACCGCCTTTAGTCGAGCAAATCGACCCCAGGACTTATTCGTTGTAAGCCTAGTACTTATTCTATCGATCTCTTTTGCCGAACTGCTAAGTTACGGGGATGTAAACACACCAGCATTGATTGCCAAGCGATGTTGGGTGGGACAAACACAGATACACAAACATATACACACATACTTACATATGTATAGATATACATACGACGGGCTTCTTTCAGTTTTAATCTACCAAATCCACTCACAAAGCTTTGGTCAGCCTGAGGCTATAGTAGAAGACACTTGCCTTTTTAACCTCGTATACAAGAAGTAAGGTGGAGAGGAGGTTCCGCTAGGTTCCTCACAGGCAAAGAACACAGGTAAAAAGATTTTCTGGGCAGGGAACACCGACGGGGTCGGGGGCGTGGGTATACTTCTTGCGGAGAAATGGGTTGATAAGGTAATCGAGGTAGTCAGAGTATGTGACAGTACTTAAGATTAGATTAGTGCTTCACCTTAGGTCAGCTACCATTATCTTGGCCTATGCCCCTCAGCCAGGGCTACCGGAGGGGCAGAAAGACCGATTCTATGACACCCTACTGCAGACTACCTCGTCGACGAACGACAGAGACCTTCTTTTTGTGGCTGGTGATTTCAATGGACATGTTGAACAACGTGTAGGGGGCTTCCATGGCATACATGGAAGCTATGGTTTTGGTTCCCGCAATGAGGAGGGAACCAGACTGCTGGAATTCTGCGATGCAAATGATCTTATGGTTTGCAATACTAACTTCAGGAAACCCGCCCGTCACCTAATCACCTATCGTTCTGGCAGACACACCAGCCAAATTGACTATATCCTCGCCAGAAAACGGGAAAGAGGGCTGCTTATAAATGCCAAAACCTTCCCAGGCGAAGAATGTACCCCTCATCATAGATTAGTAGTTGGCGACTTCAGGATCGGGGCTGAACGGATGCCCAGAAGAAGACCAGCCCGGAGGAGAAGGGTCTGGAAACATAAAGATTCTGCAAATGGGCAGAGATTTAGAAACGTAATACTCGAAGCCTTTGATAAAATAGAAGGGGATATAGCATCACATAATGTGGAAGACTAGTGGAGGTTTCTACGGGACAACCTGCTGAGAGCCACTGACCAGATCTGTGGCTGGTGCAAAGTCTCCACTCGACCCAAGGTAACGTGGTGGTGGAACAATGTGGTTGACAGGGCTATTAGACAAAAGAAACAGGCTTGGAAGGACTGGAAGAACGGAGGTAGCAGGGAACTGTATCAGACTGCTAGAAGGGAAGCTAGGAGATAGGTTTATTTAGCCAGAGGGGAAGCAGATAAGAAAAAAATTGCCAATGTTCTGCGCCGTGAGGACCAAAGACTTGAGGTATTTCGTGTTGCAAGACAGTGTGTGAGAGAGAATCGTGATGTGGTAGGAGAGAAATGTGTTCGCATGGATGATGGTTCACTTGCGCTAAATGAGGATGCAAAGAGAGAGGTTTGGAGACGCCACTATGAAAGGTTACTGAATAAAGAAAATGAATGGGATAAAGAGAGTCTGCCGAATGTCGACCCAACAGAGGGACCAGCTATCCGAGTTGACAGTTCTTTGGTAGTTAAGGCAATTAGAAGACAGGGAAAGCCCCAGGCCCATCAGGAAATACTGCACTGCAGAGATGCTCAAAATATCTGACAGTGTCAGCTATAGCCTAGTCACCCATATAGTTAACCAGGTGATACACGAAGGAGTCATACCCAATGACTGGTGTAGCAGCATAATAGTCAACTGCTACAAAGGTAAAAGTGACGCCCTAGATACAAATAATTACAGAGGTATCAAGCTGTTGGATCAGGTAATGAAGGTTACGGAGAGGGTCATAGCCCAACTGATTAGAGAGAGAGTCAACTTGGATGAGATGCAGTTTGGGTTCGTGCCAGGAAAAAGCATCACTGATACCATATTTCTGGTGAGACAGCTGCAAGAGAAATACCTAGCCAAAGATAAGCCCCTGTACCTGGCTTTTGTTGACATGGAGAAAGCCTTCGACAGGGTCCCCGATCCCTTATCTGGTGGCCAATGAGGAAACTAGGAATAGATGAATGGCTGGTGAGAGCTGTGCAAGCCATGTACAGGGATGCTGTAAGTAAGGTTAGGGTTGGCAACGTGTATACTGAAGAATTCAAGGTAGAGGTTAGGGTCCACCAGGGTTCAGTCCTCAGCCCCCTCCTATTTATCATAGTCCTCCAGGCAATAACGGAGGAATTCAAGACAGGATGCCCCTCGTCACGACCTTGCTCTAATTGCTGAGTCACTATCAGAACTGGAGGAGAAGTTTCTGGTGTGGAAGGAGGGATTAGAATCGAGGGGCCTTAGAGTCAACCTAGCTAAAACCAAAGTCCTAATAAGTAGGAAGGTAGACAAACCACAAATGCCTTCAGGTAGATAGCTCTGCTCGATCTGTAGAAAAGGCGTAGGTAGAAACTCTATAAGATACACCCAGTGTAAGCTATGGATACATAAGAGGTGCAGCAATGTCAAAGGAAGGCTAACTGGGAAGATAGTTTTTGTATGTGGCAGATGCTCAGGAGCAATAAACACTGAAAATCTGCAGAAAACAACTTCCGTCACTTTCCAGGGGGAAAAACTAGAATTAGTTGATAGCTTCCGTTATCTAGGTGACCAAGTCAGTAGTGGGGGTGGGTGTGCTGAAAGTGTAACTGCTAGAGTAAGAATAGCCTGGGCAAAGTTCAGGGAGCTCTTACCTCTGCTGGTGACTAAAGGCCTCTCGCTCAGAGTAAAAGGCAGACTGTATGATGCATGTGTACGAACAGCCATGCTACATGGCAGTGAAACATGGGCGGTGACTGCTGAGGACATGCGTAAGCCCGCGAGGAATGAAGCCAGTATGCTCTGATGGATGTGTAATGTCAGTGTGCATACTCGACAGAGTGTTAGTACCTTGAGAGAAATGTTGGACCTAAGAAGCATCAGCTGTGGTGTGCAAGAGAGATGATTGCGCTGGTATGGTCATGTGGCGAGAATGGATGAAGATAGGTGTGTGAAAAAGTGCCAGTCCCTAGCAGTTGATGGAACCCGTGGAAGAGGTAGACCCAAGAAAACCTGGGACGAGGTGGTGAAGCACGACCTTCGAACTTTAGGCCTCACCGAGGCAATGACTAGCGACCGAGACCTTTGGAAATATGCTGTGCGTGAGAAGACCCGACAGGACAAGTGAGTCCAGCCCACTTATGCATGTCTTTCCTCCCTTGGACACACAAAGACCTGTTGAGGCCAGCGAAGTCGAAATCGAACCTCATCCGACGACAGGTACCTATGCCAACCTCCCTTCATTGGACACTAAACTCTGCTTGCGAAGACCTGTTGGGGCAAGTGAAATCGGAATCGAAATTGAACCAATCCTATGACCGCTGGACTGACTCCTGTGCAGGTGGCAAGTGAAGAAACACCATTTTGACCCTGTGCTTGAGGAGATCCATTGAGTCAAGTACACCAACATCAAAATCAATGGAAACTGCAGTTGTGATCCCTGAGCCGGTAACACGTAAAAAGCACCATCTGAACGTGGCCGATGCCAGCGCCGCCTAGACTGGCTTCCGTGCCGGTGGCACGTAAAAAGCACTATCCGAATCGTGGCCGATGCCAGCGCCGCCTAGACTGGCTTCCGTGCCGGTGTCACATAAAAAGCACCATCCGAATCGTGGCCGATGCCAGCGCCACCTTGACTGGCTTCCGTTCCGGTGGCACGTAAAATGCACCAATCCGATCGTGGCCGTTGCCAGCCTCGCCTGGCACCTGTGCAGGTGGCACGTAAAAAGCACCCTCTACACTCACGGAGTGGTTGGCGTTAGGAAGGGCATCCAGTTGTAGAAACACTGCCAGATCAGGCTGGAGCCTGGTGCAGCCTCCTGGCTTCCCAGATCCCCGACCGAACCGTCCAACCCATGCTAGCATGGAGAACGGACGTTAAACGATGATGATGATGATGATTATGATATAGTATGCACTAGGGATTTTGACCGTTAAATTTTGGGAAAACAATGCGGATTATACTCGAGGATTTACGGTATGTACATACATAAATATAAACATATGTACATATGTACATGCATACATGCATGATGACTGCTTCCTCGTTTTTGAGTATAGGATGATGATGCTGGTATGTCAAGTTATGCCTGGCATCATGCTTTTTATAGTGAAGTACTAGTCAACATCACTGGCTGCCATCGAGTTACATGTTTTACATCAGAATTTTCCCTCCAGTGTGGTATCCTAACAAGAACTAGAGATCATTCACTCCCAGTAATGTGGTACACAGTATCTACATTCTCATTGTCATGGTTCTTTGCTGACTGAGCCTGTTGTACATGACCATTATTGAAAAGGTGTCAATCCTCTGTGCAACCATGTGTTTTCTGCATCAAAGTCACCAGTTTGTCCACGATTGCTGCAGGAACTACTGGTGTGCGTGGGAAATAGCAAGACCAAGCTTGTGTACATAGCATTGGAGGGCTGTTGACTTTAATGAGTTCATCTCTCCTTCATCCTGCAGATTACCCAGTCACCCTTATCACTAAGCAAGCTAAATGGGGTTGCCATTTAGTTGCTGACGACCTCACCATGCAGCAGGTTGTACTGATATTACATGTTGCCCAGTAACATTCACAAGTGATCTGATACAATTTATGCATACATAGACACACATATATACATATATAAGCCCGTCCAACCCATGCTAGCATGGAAAACGGACGTTACACGATGATGAGGAGGAGGAAGAAATGCATACATAGAAATTTACATACATACACAAACACACATACTTACATACACATACATGCACATATAAACGCAGATACATACATAAATACACATATGTACTGCATGCATACTTACATACATACATACATACATACATACATACATACATACATACATACAAATGCACATGTATACATACAAAGATGCAAACATACATACACACATACTTACATGCACACATGTACACACACATACATATATACATACTTACATGCACACATGTACACACACATACATATATACATACACATGCACACACACTCACACATACATACATACATGCATACATACATACATACATACATACATACATACATACATACATACATACAACATACATACATACATGGTGGCTGCCCCCTCGTTATCGAGTATGGCCATTGCTCGAAGCTTAATCAATGTTGTTATCGTGCAATGCCTGTGCAAGAAGATTTTTTTTTTAAGTGAGGAAAGGCTGTGCACTGAGTCAATTCCACTCACTAAGCAATAGCAGCCATAATCCGAAAAGAAGAACAAGTCAACATCATCGGTAACCACTGAGCCGCAGGTTTTATGTCGGAGTTATCCCAGTTATCTGAGTTAGCTTCTCCTAGAAGGATGCCCTAACAAAGGCTAGGAGTCCTTCACTCCCAATGGTTTAGCCGCGCGATCGGGTATTCAGTCTGATTATTTCTATGTCCCCGCGCATGATACAGCCTTAAGACATTTATTGGATGGCCGTTGACTCTCAAGAGTTCCTCCGGCCTTTGACGGGTTTTGTTTTTCATCCCGCAGGGTGTCCAATAAACACCCTCCTCACCAAGCAAGCTTGTTGGGGTTGCTGGTTTAGTCGACGACGACCCGACCATGCAACAGGTTGTACTGGGTTACATGTTACCAGTAGCATTCGAAAGTGACCTGACATACATACATACATACATACATACATACATACATACATACATACATACATACATACATACATACATACACATGCATGCACACATACATACATGCATACACACACATACATACACACACATACATACAAACATACATGCATGCATAAATACATACATGTATACATACATACATACATACATACATACATACATACATACATACATACATACATAAAACTTCTAGACTTGTGATAGATACATTACATCCTGCCCAGGAAGAGGATATAGCTACTAAACACCAGATAAACAAGAGTGACAAAGATGCCATCAAACTTCCACACTGTGACAGAATATGGAAGATATCACATAAGCAACCTCCCCAAAATGTCTGAGATACTACCTGTCCCTGAGGCATCATATAATTGCAAAGACTATTTACAATGCTATCTGCAGGAAGGATTGCTCTGACGTAAAGCTCAAAGATACACCAGAGCCAGCATGTATTCACACTTCAAAATTAAGGTATACTGGTAGAACCCTTCAATAAAAATAGCAATTAGGTGCCAACATAACAGATCTGATATTATTTTGTGGGACAGGTAACAAAAGTCATGCACTGTTGTAGAGGTCAGCTGTTCAGCAGATGTGAATGTAGCATCAAAGGTCCATGAAAAAGGAAACATTTATGGTGAATTAATTGCAGAACTTACAGCTCCTGTACCCTGCGTATAAATTCTCGTTTGTACCTATTATAGATGCATTAGCCTATGTACTTTGAAATGTACCACCCCCAAAGCCACCCCTACCCTCCGAAAATACTGGGGTTTTCGAAGAAAGAACAAAAGAAACTGATGTAGATTCTCCAAATCCAATCTATTAGTGGCACAGAAAAGATTTGTATGACATTCGAAAGATTCCCTATTCGAGATTCTTTAGATGAATAGATTCATACACTTGCATGTGTGCATCGACAGCTCAACCAACACACTAACTCAAATACATATTTACAAACACTGGGAACCCTCTTAACTCAAGAAGTCTTCTTGCTTTGTTAGCAACTGGTTTGAACTCTCTCAAGAACTTAAATAAAACCCAAAGGAAAAACACCCATACATACATAATAGATGTTGCTTGCTGCAATTGCCCCTGAATTACGTTAATGAAGATAAGAAAGTCTTCTGGCATTCAGGCAACACAGGGTCTATATTTTAAATATTTCATCAAGACATTATGAAATGAAATTACGGTTAGTTAAACACACATTTATTTATATTGGAAAAATATGTGTATGCATGTGTGCATAAATATGTATGGTGTGTGAGCATGTGTGTGTGTGTGTGTGTATATACACACATATACATATATATGCACACACATATGTAAATACATACATACATACATACATGTATACATGCATGCATACATGCATACATACATACATACATACATACATACATACATACATACATACATACAAACATACATACATAATACATACATACATATATTTGTATTGTCAATGTATCATATGTTCGAATGAGAAGCACATTTTAAATTAATATATATATATATATATATATATACACGTACATGTAATATATATCATGGTTTGTATATAATATATATATATATATACATATATGTTATATATTGTATACACACAAACACGCACAAACAACTTTTTAAACATGCACATACTTATTGATATGTATGTATATATATATATATATATATATATATATATATATATATATATATATATATATATATACATATGATTATACATATGTAAATGAAGATATGTTCTCATGCAGGCATGGGCATCTGCAATCTGCATGTACATGTGCCAAATTTGTGTGCATTTTAGTATTCGCTTAGCTCGTAGACTAACTGCCGCCATCTTAGTATTCATTTCATCATTTCCAAAAATCAGAAATCATCAAATTTTTTCTCATTTGTAATATCTGCCATAGCAGATGTTTGTGGCAGAGACATATAGTTCAATGATTGCAACATGTGATTGAAATTTGTATTGTTAAAAAGAAATGAAAAAAGAAAAAAAGTAATAAAGGAGGAATATGAAGATAGGAATAAATATGACAGTTTTAATATTTTGAGCAGATTATTGTACCATCCCTATTTCATACTAAACAACATGACATGGTCATATATACGTAGATATACATACATCTATATATATATATATATATATATATATATATATATATATATAATATATATATATATATATATATATATATATATATGTGTGTATGTGTGTGTGTATGTGTGTGTGTGTGTGTGTGTGTGTGTGTGTGTGTGCGTGCATGTCTGTATATATATATGTATATATATGTGCCATGATAGATCGTTAGCCACTACACACATTTTTTTCTCTCCTTGTTTTTTCTGTGTCCCTTTCTGTAGAAGAGCATAGGCTCGAAACGTAAAAGACTTTTTCTATTCCTGAGCGTTATACTAATACATCTGTTTGTTTTGTACAACACCTGTCTTCGTCTTTTGTTTTTTTCGTAAACTCTCCCTATATATATATGTATGTGCATATATGTGTATGCATATATATATACATATATACATATATGTATATATATATACATATATACATATATATGTCAAGTTAATCACAGAACTTGAGGCAATCCAACGAAGCTACACGAAGAAGATAGCCTCTGTGCAGCATATAAGCTACTGGGAAAGACTCAAGAGATTAAGACTCTATTCCTTAGAGCATAGGCGAGAAAGATATGGCATGATATACATCTGGAAGATCCTAGAAGGACTTGTCCCAAACTTTGGCATCGAGAGTTACACAAATGCTAGAACTGGGCGCCACTGCATGGTGCCAAGGACTCCAAATTTGCCATCAAGATGTAGGGGAAGTTACTGTGATAGCCTGGGCTTCAGAGGCCCACAGCTCTTCAATATCCTCCCGAAGAACCTGAGAGACCTGCATGGGGTGGATGCAGATGCCTTTAAAATAAAACTGGATATCTTCCTGTCAGGTGTCCCAGATGAACCAACTTCACGGCAGGAGGTGCAGATGAGGGCAGTTGCATCGAACTCTCTCATGCACCAAATGACAATTGCTAAAAAGCATTCGTGAAGTAAAATCATGTAGCAACACCAAATGGCGGTGCCCCAGCATGGCTACAGCTCGTGAGCTGAAACTAGATAAAATAAAATAAAAAAAAAAAAAATATATATATACATATATACACACATATATATTTGAATGTATATGTATATATGTACATGGGTATGTGTACACACACAAATATATGTACACAAACACACACACATATATATATATAATTATAATTTATGCACGTATGTACACGACCATGTATATGTATGTATACGTTCATATATGTAAGTATTCGTATGTTGTATATATATATATATATATATATATATATATATATATATTTGTATTTATATATATATTTGTATTTATGTACTGCGTATATTCCACTGATGAGGCTAAGCATTTCTTATGCAGAGCCAGAAATCCGGGATCTGGAATTATCCAGTAATTTTTTTGCTAGTTTATTTTGCCTTTTTGTCTTCTCTCCTGGTGCTGTATGAATATTAAATGTGGTTTTAGAGTCAAGTCTGGCTGCTATTTCCAGCGTGGAGGTATCTCTTAGATACCCTAAGTTATAATTTTAATAATAATTATTACCTCTGAAGTTTTTTATTCCCATGCTAGCCACTAGATAAATTGCTATTTGAATAACGATCTTATCCTTTTATATATATATATATATATATATATATATATATATATATATATATATATATATATATATATATATATATATATATATATATATATATATATATATATATATATATATATAATATATATATATATATAAATATAAATATATATATATATATATATATATATATATATATATATTATATATATATATATATAATATATATATATACACATTAGGAAAAAGCACCTTTTATCAATTCAACAATGAAAAAATTAAATTATACCATATAGAAAAAAAATTACATCCTATAGAAAAAATTAAATATACTATAAAAACATATACCAATAATTAAGTAATGTGCAAAATAATAAATAAAACGTATATATTTGGTAAAATAACTACACGTTGTTTCGAGGCTATATTTAATAAATGATAACTGTAAAATCAGTTCAATTTAAATATAGCCACTCTTCAGGTCAAAGGTAAAAATAATGAAATAATTAGATAAATAAATAAATAAATATACGTATATAATCTTGTAAAATACGAAATATCTTAACAAATATATTCTGGTGTAAATAAAAATAGAACAAAGAGGTATAAATATTTATTATATCTATAAAAATAAAATTTTAACTTTTATAAGAAAAGAATAACAAACTATAATATATCATTACTAAAAAATAAAATACAATTGATTAAATTATTTAAAACAAATATATATATATACGTATATATATATATATATATATATATATATATATATATATATATATATATATATATATATATATATATATATACATATACATACATATATATATATATATATATATATATATATATATATATATATATATATATATATGTATATATATATATATATATGTATGTATGTATGTATAAAATAGAAAATATACATTAAGTGAAGACTAAAATACTATAATTTAATCTATATACATTAAATTAAATTATTTATTAATTAATTTATTTATTTGGTGACTATTTGCTTTGTCAGCAACTGTCACCAAAATCTCAAATAAAAACTCTTTTGTTATTAATACATTTCATAAACTGATACTTCCATAAAACTGTACTGAAACTGTTAATATTGAAATCTGTAACCAGAACAACTCATCAAGTAGAAAACGTCATCCAGTAGCAGTCGACAATTACGGATTTCTACCACGTGAGCTGAACTAACCTATGAGAAGGAGGCTTAGCCATCAGACAATAACGATCAGCCTTATTCAGAAGCCTTATCACTCAGAATCAAGCATCCGAACGATCGTGTTTTTATCACGGCTGTAAAACTTTAATAATGCGACACACATACACACATCTATATGTATCTACATACATACTTATATGTGTGTCGCTCATGCGTTCACGTACTTATATATTTCCTTGATTGGTTTTATTTAGTTTCTTTCTATTGAAGATCTGCTTGATTATATGGTTGTATAGGGAAGGGAAATATCTGCGTTTTGTGTTCTCAAATGTTCCTTTTGCAACCGATTCTTTCCTGAAATGTTCTATATTGTTTCAGATATGATTTGCGTTTATAGTTGAAAAATTATAGACATGTATTTGTTTTTCGTTCTCCATGTTCATCGATGCACATTGACATGCATGGATAAACTTAGGAAATCACTGCAAAGGTAAGTGGAATAAAGCTGAAATTACATTTTGGACGCTGGATTGATAAGGCTCATTATTACCGACCCATAGATACTGTTTTCCTCCAATTTCTTCCCGACAATTTTGACATCAAATGAGTAGCTCACTTCTATGTCAGAGCAATAATACTAAGAATGCAGTGATTGCATTCTGCATTGTCATTTGCTCCGTTTTCATTTTTTGGTTCCACTGTTATTCTAAAGCACCATATGTTATAATGTGATCGTCTTTATTGATTTTTCTTCATTCGTGTTTTCAGAATCGCCTCAAGGAAATAATAATATTCGAGAACATTCACTTACAGTTAACCATTATGTGTTCTGTTGCTGTTGGCCATTACGTGGATTACGTTTTCTCTTTTGATTTTGCAAAGTCTACATTTATTCGCGGACACCAGACAACTGAAGGCATTCAGGATGATGTGCTCCTATTTCTGGTTCAATGATTTTTTACTAGAGTATTATTAAAATTAGTGGGATATGGAGTTATATGTTTTAATTAAGAGTTTATTAAAATTTTTGAGAGGTATATAATTAATATTTAATAAATATAGGTATATAATTACATTGATGGCTGTTTGCTTGTGTGGAGGTTTATTAATTCCTGTTATTTGTGTGAGGACAGAGTAATATAAAGGGATTAATTGCTTATTCTTCTATATGTCATATATAAGAACTATCTTGACGGAATTGAGGTGGAGTTCGTTGTAGGGTGAGAAGGAGCTATATAAATAAAAGTGTATCATAGAATTATTTTGTGTTGGAAATTCATTTTATGAAATACTTAATAGATGAAGGTTGTTTTTGTGTGGATTACTCGGGTGGGTGGTCCGTAGAACGAACGATTCAATTCTGAAGGAGATAAAGTAGACTGAAAATTGATGACGATGGTCAGGCAGTGAGAACTGCAATATCTTTGACCACGTTATTAGAGCTTAGATCTCTGTAACAATATCCTCAGGAACTGGGTTACGGAAAATGGGTCCACGGGCGACAAAGACAAAGATGAAACAATGAGTCAAGGATAGGATAGAGAGGACTTTGGCGGAGTGTACGAAGGCAACACGAAACAGCAGTGCGTGAGGTGATTGTGTTAGATTCTCAACCTTGAGGATGGACATTGCTATCGATCACATTCTTACGTTTGTTGTGAGTGAGGCTTTATGCACAAGGTCGATTTTGTTCGTAAATTACATAGAGTTAACCTTGAATATGATATATTATATAATATAGATGTTTGCAAATATCTTTGAGCAATGCAAATGAAAAGTTAAGCAAAATATGTAAGGTGATATCAATAAATGACTGCAAAAAGAAATGATATCGTATTATCTCATATTAGTTGTTAATGATTCTATTATATTTCGGGAAAGACTCAACTTTTCAAATGTAAGCTATAACATAAACAAAAAGTATGTTGAGATGAAAAACATTGGTGTATTACTGTACATACTGTGATATGATAGATTTTACTGTGCTCCATGTCATGCTTCCCGTATTATTACTTATCGTATCTATAATTTGTGGATTGTTTCAAGGATTATGAACGGTATTCTCATTGAACCTATTGAAACACAATTTGCTAATATTTCTTTATTATTCATTTTAACGTCTTTTTTTTAATGAATAATCTCTCCTAATAATTATTTGTAACATAGTCACAGAACCTGAAATTTTTGATGGGGGAAAGGGTTAGACGATTATGTCAGTCTCAGTGCTTGACGAGTAGTTTATTTTACCATGGGACAGGAGAGTGATGAAAGGTAAATTTTACTTCGGTGGGATTCGAACTCAGAACGGAAAAAAAAACCGGAAAAAATAACGTCTGAACATTCTACCAGTTCACCGCCCTTAGATTGCTTGCATGTCTATTTTGTAAATATTTACTTCAACAAACGTGAAGATGAATCACCTAGTAATTTGGGGGTAGGGCTCAGAATCATACGATTATAGTTCGATAACTGGACCTGGCGGCACATTTTGTCCTTGAGCAAGCACATCATTTCACAGTCTACTCAACTGAAAATGAGTACTGATGCTGTTATATATATATATATATATATATATATATATATGTATATATCTAGCTGCCACATATTCGGTCGCTCTCTCTCTCCCTCTCTTCGTCTCTCTCTGTTCTTGTGTGTGAGCACATTTTTCTTTATGCATATAAGAAGGGGAAGTGTTTATGTCAGCCGTGTTTAATTAATAAATTATGTCTCCTCTCTCTCTCTCTCTCTCTCTCTCTCTCTTTATGTATAGTTCTGAGAGAGCACGCGTGAGTGAGTGCCAAAAAGTACTTTCACTAAAATAGGTTTTATGTCCAGTCAGCCATGCCAAAATCGTTAGCGTCCAGGCAGCCGCACACGATCTTCTCATTCAGAGAGTATTTCAGGTCTTTCAACAATTAGACACCCTCACCCAGGTGACCCAGCCAGAGTTGATCAAGCTCCACTCAATAGCTTTGCCTCTTTCATGGCTCACACTTTTTGATCTCTGTTGCGTCCACTCAATAGCTTTGCCTCTTTCATGGCTCACACTTTTTGATCTCTGTTGCGTCCACAACCAACTTTGATGGACTTCCGCCTACCTGCCTCCGTGATGCCCAGGATGTTGTATGTAACTCTGCAGAGGGGCTGGCCTACAAACTCTTTGCATTCAACCTTGAGGAGATCACACGTTGCTTGCTATCCATTAATAACTGATCATATATATAATAAAACACAATGTGTTTCTCGTCAGTTACGCTTGTAGAGGGAGACTAAAACAACAAAGTGGGAGTGAGTGACAGTGAAAGACGCTAAATGCAGGCAAGTTGTAATAGAGGTATCGCTCTGAAGCCTTTGGTATTTTAATCAAAATAAATTGCAAATTTTTATCGTAAATTATTTTCAATTTATCAATTTAACACACACACACACACACACACACCACACACACACACACTCTGCTTATATACATATAATACAAGGGTGTATACTATATATGTTTGTATACGTGTGTGTGTGTGTGTGTGTGTGTGTGTGTTTCACTGTCTGTCTCCTTGCCTTGACATCAAGCAATGATAGTAAACGAGTGTCGCTGTCTTGCAAGCGGTGTTCTTCGTTTCCAATCTGCCATGTAAACATGTAAGGGCATGGTGAAATATTACTTGAAAGGGTTGTCGACAGGACGGGCATCCAGCTATACAAATGTACAAGATCCATTTTCATATAAATATATAGATATATACCGATGTTTCATATATATATATATATATATATATTATATATATATATATATGTATATATCTAGCTGCCACATATTCGGTCGCTCTCTCTCTCCCTCTCTTCGTCTCTCTCTGTTCTTGTGTGTGAGCACATTTTTCTTTATGCATATAAGAAGGGGAAGTGTTTATGTCAGCCGTGTTTAATTAATAAATTATGTCTCCTCTCTCTCTCTCTCTCTCTCTCTCTCTCTCTCTTTATGTATAGTTCTGAGAGAGCACGCGTGAGTGAGTGCCAAAAAGTACTTTCACTAAAATAGGTTTTATGTCCAGTCAGCCATGCCAAAATCGTTAGCGTCCAGGCAGCCGCACACGATCTTCTCATTCAGAGAGTATTTCAGGTCTTTCAACAATTAGACACCCTCACCCAGGTGACCCAGCCAGAGTTGATCAAGCTCCACTCAATAGCTTTGCCTCTTTCATGGCTCACACTTTTTGATCTCTGTTGCGTCCACTCAATAGCTTTGCCTCTTTCATGGCTCACACTTTTTGATCTCTGTTGCGTCCACAACCAACTTTGATGGCCTTCCGCCTACCTGCCTCCGTGATGCCCAGGATGTTGTATGTAACTCTGCAGAGGGGCTGGCCTACAAACTCTTTGCATTCAACCTTGAGGAGATCACACGTTGCTTGCTATCCATTAATAACTGATCATATATATAATAAAACACAATGTGTTTCTCGTCAGTTACGCTTGTAGAGGGAGACTAAAACAACAAAGTGGGAGTGAGTGACAGTGAAAGACGCTAAATGCAGGCAAGTTGTAATAAGAGGTATCGCTCTGAAGCCTTTGGTATTTTAATCAAAATAAATTGCAAATTTTTATCGTAAATTATTTTCAATTTATCAATTTAACACACACACACACACACACACACACACACACACACACACACACACACACACTCTGCTTATATACATATAAATACAAGGGTGTATACTATATATGTTTGTATACGTGTGTGTGTGTGTGTGTGTGTGTGTGTGTTTCACTGTCTGTCTCCTTGCCTTGACATCAAGCAATGATAGTAAACGAGTGTCGCTGTCTTGCAAGCGGTGTTCTTCGTTTCCAATCTGCCATGTAAACATGTAAGGGCATGGTGAAATATTACTTGAAAGGGTTGTCGACAGGACGGGCATCCAGCTATACAAAATGTACAAGATCCATTTTCATATAAATATATAGATATATACCGATGTTTCATATATATATATATATATATATATATAATTTCAATTTCCGAGCTATCGATGTTGACATACTGCTTGGCGAAGTCCAATGCCCTTAGGAGCAACGTCCTAGATATTGACGGGTAAAAGTCAATAATGTCGAATTGTGTGAAACTACAATTATTCTTATAGCTAATACCTTTAAACCACTCTATAACTGACTTACTATTCTTCCAAATTCTCAAGTCTACTTCACTATCTAACTTAACTAAAATACGGTCCAAAATATTTTTGCTAATAATTCCTATCTCAGTTTTAGCCGGATTTATCAATCTACATTTGGGGTTTCTACTAAAATTGGCTTTATGGTCTTTCAGAGTAATAAAAGCTGGTCGTGGTGAAAGGTATTCAATCCTATCGCTAATCTTAAGATCGTTAGCTATTCCTCTTGCTTCTAAGTTCACCTCTTTGTATATATTCGTGTTGTCTTTTTTGTATGTGTCCGTGACACTATTCGAAATCAGGCGTTTATAAACGTCCTTATCAAGTGCATATAAGTTTCTTGTCTTGTCAGAATTAACGAAGATCTTATTCGAGTCGTTAATCTCCTTAATTTTTTCTCTCATGTTTTTTTGCAATTGGTTGGTATATTTGCGGAATTTAATTTTCCTAATAAGCTCGAAAAGGTCTTTCTCGAAGGCTTCTAATTCCGGAATCGGTGGCGGGTTTCTGGGAGATTTAAATCCATATTTGTTTCCTTCTATTTTCTGTCTATTATCAAAGAAGAAGGCTTTCCATCTCAATCTTCTAATAAACTCTTCCGTTTTCTCTATAAGACCTTTGAGATATTGTTTCCGTGCAGGGATAGGTATATTTTTCTGAGAAAAATCCAGCGGGTAAAGTTCCATCTTTTTCAGCTGTTTGTTCTTCCTACTTGTGCAGAGTCGCTCAAAACTTTTACAAGGAGCGGGTTACACCGGAGTAAACACATAAATGTGAAACAAGGTGGAAAAGAGAGTACTCAAATACCAGTGGTAGAGTAATATGCTTTATTTTAAGCAGCAGAAAATTCAACAAAATCTGTTACTCTGAGTTTCTCGTTGCCGTTCATCAGACAGTTTTTGTTAGAATGGAACTGATATATCAATTCAATCTATACTCTTACAAACGCTACACCTTAAAAAGAAATGGACTTGTTTGATTGGCCCTTTAGAAAAAACGGTCAATCTTCGAGCGATAAACAAAAAGGTCAAAGATATATGTATATATATATATAAAACTTATAAAAATTATATATAAAACTTATAAAAATTATATATAAAAACTTATAAAAATTATAAAATCCGAGGAAAAACCATTGACGTTAATGAAGACAGTGCAAATTAATGCATAGAAATTAAACCTGTTATAAATACTGCAATACATATTTATATTAAAATCTACATATATATATCAACATACACAAAAGGATGCGCGTAAACGCCATACATACATATACAGACGTATGAATATGAATTTAAATATACACATAAAAGCATGTGTACATATATTCACGCAAACCGTCTCGCACGCAAGCTAAAATTCATCTATGTAGCAATTCTCATATACTGGGCAAGGAGGGGGAACGAAAGAAAGGGAGAGAGAGAAAAAAGAAACGAAGGAGGGGTGGGGAAAAAAACGAAATAAGCAGTGTAACGATGTTATTGGCATCTATAGAGGCCAGTATACATACACATGTTTGAATGGATACATATACATACCGTCGTGTATATGTGTGCTTAAGCACAAACATACTTTCACTTACACATACACAGATACGCATGCTTACCAATACATATGCTTTGCTATACACATACTTATATAAACATTCTAATTTTGACAACATTGCTTTTTTTAAAAAACATTGCTTTTAAAAATGGGTGCATTAATAAAAATATATACGAAAGACATATAAAATAAAATATAACATCCTATTTTGGGTCATTTATAAATAATCAAGGTAATATAAATAATCAAGGTAATCCTATGCAATACAATAGCATGAAAACAAAGTTTGTAGGTTTTTCCTAATATATATGTAGAAACATAAGACTTTGCTATACGGATTAAGATCCACGTAGCTTGGAAACAGAATCCAAATTCATCGTAGCGCTCAAGAGTCAAAATCAAAATCAAAAATCAAAAATACAAAATATATACTCTATCCATATGGTATATTTATATTCGACATTTTAAATTTAGCCGCGTGCCTACATAAGTTCATTAACTCACTTCTTTGATTCAAAGAATTATTGTCTTTGAATAAGATATACATTTTCTCTAATAAACAAAGCCTGCACTTGAAATTATTTTTGTAAGCTCCATGCCTATATATATATATATATATATAAAGGAAAAAAGAAAATAGAAATTTTGAAGTTAATAAGAGTTTATTATCAGCAACAAATCGATCATTATCCCTTACAGTTGCTTCATTTATACACAGTGAAGTTAATTAAATATTAAATTCATAATTCTGAAGTTGTCATCATTTCATAGCTTTGCACATTAATAAAGCATCTTTATATATATATATATGTTATATATATATATTATATATATATATATATATATATATAATATATATATATATATATATATTACCTATTTTTTTTGTTTAGATTATACAAATTATCAAGGCCATAGATGTTTTACTCTTTTTGTACAAGTCTAAACCCCTTGGTTTCTGGAGATAAGGTTGGTAAATTGTCGTACTGATGACTGGTACTCAATCAGAAACACGGATCGTCCTCTTATTTCCAGACAGTAAGACTGTCCTTTTCTTCAATGCCATGTTAGTTTTGGAGAATCTTTCATTATCTCAAATGGAGCTGGTCTTAATTGCCATTTGGTAAGTGTGATACATCTTCTAAAGTTGGAGATAGTTCTTATAAATCAAGAATGTATGTTGCATGGTATTTGATATAACTATGTATGTATGTATGTATGTATGTATGTATGTATGTATGTATGTATGTATGTATGTACGTATGTATGTATGTATGTATGTATGTATGTATGTATGTATGTATGTATGTATGTATGTTGTATGTATGTATGCATGCATGCATGTATGTATGTATGTATATATATATGTGTGCGTGTGTACAATAAAATATATAATATAATGCAATATAATATATATAACTTTATATATATATATATATAATTTACAAGATAAAGTCAGAAGAAAAATTCTAATGCCAGATACGCCGAAACAAAAAATTTGTCGATAACCATTAAATTTATGCGTCTCGAAACAAACCGATAGAAATCTCTAAAACATTCGTTATTACCGTATTGGTCCAATTTCGGGGTTTATTCACAAGAAATTTTCCCCTCTTCAGCGGCACATACGCTTATATCATTTATATCTCGCGTATGTGCCGCTGAAGAGGGGAAAATTTCTTGTGAATAAACCCCGAAATTGGACCAATACGGTAATAACGAATTTTTTTAGAGATTTCTATCGGTTTGTTTCGAGACGCATAAATTTAATGGTTATCGACAAATTTTTTGTTTCGGCGTATCTGGCATTAGAAATTTTTTTCTGCCCTTATCTTGTAAATTATGTATAAATTTTACCTTTAAAGGCATTTTTTTGATATGCTGGCCATTGATAAAATTTTTTTCCCGAAAAAAATTTTATCCTATATCAATTATATATATATATATATATATATAAAAAACTGAGAGTGTGTCTGTCTGTCTGTCTGTCTGTCTGTGTGTTTCCCTAAAACTTGAGAACTACGCAACCAATTTCATTCAAATTTTAAACATGCCTTACTTAGGGTCCGGGGAGTGTCATCGGCAAAAAATGTTTTTAACTTTTTGCCTAGAGCGAGCCCACAGCAATATCATATCTTCTCCACTACGATTCCCTAAAACTTGAGAACTACACAACCAATTTCATTTAAATTTTACACATGCCTTACTTAGGGTCCATGTAGTTTCATGGGCAAAAAAATGTTCAACTTCTTGCCTAGAGCGAGCCCATTGCAATATCATATCTTCTCCACTATTTCAGTATTACGTGTTAAAAGTGAAACAAAAATATTTCTCTATTTTATGTCAGATGCTTTCACGTTAACAATAAAAATAATAATAACAATTGAATTATATGTAGTAAGTAATAATTAAAATTAAACTAAAGTATAATATAATCGTAACACAACAAAAGTAAAAATAGCAATTGGTATAAAATTGCATCAATAATTTGAACTTGAATAAGTGGTTTCACATGAATGGGAATAAATTAAAAATAAAATTAGCGTGCAGAAATGAAATAGTCCAGATGGATAATAAAAAATTAAATTAAAGAAAAGACTATTGTCTATAAAGTATACAATGTAGAGAAAAAAGAAGAGCTAACAATTCCAGTCTGTTATATATTTTGAGTATTGTTATCACTAGCGATATCAAGATATAACTTTGTATTTTGCATTTTATGTGTAGATGCATATATATAGATGTACATGTAATATGTACACATATATATACACGTATATACATGCACTAGCACTATGACCCGGCAACGACGGGTCTTTAATGCTAGTATATATATATATATATATATATATATATATATATATTATATATATATAAAAAACTGAGAGTGTGTCTGTCTGTCTGTCTGTCTGTCTGTGGTTTCCCTAAAACTTGAGAACTACGCAACCAATTTCATTCAAATTTTAAACATGCCTTACTTAGGGTCCGGGGAGTGTCATCGGCAAAAAATGTTTTAACTTTTTGCCTAGAGCGAGCCCACAGCAATATCATATCTTCTCCACTACGATTCCCTAAAACTTGAGAACTACACAACCAATTTCATTTAAATTTTACACATGCCTTACTTAGGGTCCATGTAGTTTCATGGGCAAAAAAATGTTCAACTTCTTGCCTAGAGCGAGCCCATTGCAATATCATATCTTCTCCACTATTTCAGTATTACGTGTTAAAAGTGAAACAAAAATATTTCTCTATTTTATGTCAGATGCTTTCACGTTAACAATAAAAATAATAATAACAATTGAATTATATGTAGTAAGTAATAATTAAAATTAAACTAAAGTATAATATAATCGTAACACAACAAAAGTAAAAATAGCAATTGGTATAAAATTGCATCAATAATTTGAACTTGAATAAGTGGTTTCACATGAATGGGAATAAATTAAAAATAAAATTAGCGTGCAGAAATGAAATAGTCCAGATGGATAATAAAAAATTAAATTAAAGAAAAGACTATTGTCTATAAAGTATACAATGTAGAGAAAAAAGAAGAGCTAACAATTCCAGTCTGTTATATATTTTGAGTATTGTTATCACTAGCGATATCAGATATAACTTTGTATTTTGCATTTTATGTGTAGATGCATATATATAGATGTACATGTAATATGTACACATATATATACACGTATATACATGCACTAGCACTATGACCCGGCAACGACGGGTCTTTAATGCTAGTATATATATATATATATATATATATATATATATATATATATATATATATATATGCAGGATGCGATGGGTAAATTGTTGCCATTTTATATTTTTAATTTCGTGCGTGCACATTGTTTGTTTTTTATTTTGTCGGCTACGCAGTGTAGTAGGGTCAGTTGGGCACCATCTGTGAGAAAGCCACCACCATGACGCAATTCACTCTGCCAGAAATTTGTAAACAACATGCTGTACTGCTTCTCATTCGAGATGAAAGTTCCAATGTGAACATTTCAGAGTGTTTGGATGTCATTATGAAGGCTGCAATCTGAGCACATGTATTGAGAATTATAAAAATTAAACATCCAATCAACATCATGGTGTTTGGAGTGATCACTAGTGATGGTGATGTTATGCCTCCATTCATCTTCCCACACATCCTCGGACTCAACACAGAGGCCTACATCAAGTGCGTGGAAGAGGTAGTGCTGCCCTGGGTCAAGAGGGTGGCTGCTGGAAGACCCTAGGTCTGGTAATAGGACTCCGCACCATGCTACACAAGCAGAATAACCCAGTCATAGCTGTCAGACAATTTCTGCGACCGCATCACCCCTAACATCTGGCCACCAAACTTCCCAGATTGTAACTCCCTTGGTTATTATGTTTGGGAGCAATTGAGTGAGGGACCAATAAAATTCCTTGTAACTCCAAAGGATTATGGCAGTATTCAACAACTTAAACAAGGAGACCGTCCAGAAGAGCTGCAGGAGATTCCGAAGTCGTCTGGAGGCTGTGGTTGAAGCCAATGGCAATTATATTGAATTTACTCTTCAGTATTTCAAGATATTTTAATGAAATTCTGGTAAATATATCTGTTACAATGAGATGCCAGTGTTATTTTCATTTTTGCGTAATTTAGACGGCAGTTTATTCACCTCGCCCTGTATTTGTGTGTATGTATACACACACACACACACACACACATATATATATATATATATACATATATATATATATATGTGTGTGTGTGTGTATGTGTGTGTCTGTGTGTGTGTGTGTGTATGTATATATTTGTGTGTCTGTGTTTGTCCCCCCACCATCGCTTGACAACCGATGGTGTGTGTTTACATACTCGTAACTTAGCGGTTCAGCAAAAGAGACCGATAGAATAAGTATTAGGCCTACAAAGAATAAGTCCTGGGATCAATTTGTTCGACTAAAGGTGGTGCTCCAGAATGGCCGCAGTCAAATGACTGAAACAAGTAAAAGAATAGAAGAATATATATTGGGTCATCCCATAATGCGTTTTTCGTTACTTTTATTTTTCAAAATTAAGATAAACAAGGTTCGTTTTCAATCTAAAATATACTCTCCCTCATTTTCTACAATGCTCTTCTATCTATCTGGTAGACTTGCAAAATTCACTTGTTCGTGACGAAAAGTACTCCTCCAGTACTATTCTGACCTCGTCTACAGAATTCATATTTTTTTCGTCCAAATAATTTTGAAGACTGCAGAATAAATGATAAGATGGAGCAATGTCCGGCGAATATGGTGGGTGGGGCATCATTTCCCATTCAGCTTTTGGAATGTCATCCCGCTGTATGTGGCCGAGCATTATCCTGATGGAAGAACACTGTTCGTCTTGAAACCAAAAATGATCGTTTTTCTTCAAGCGCTGACTTAAGCCGCTTAAGCTTCTTGCACTAGATCTTTGTAATCGTTTGGTTTGGGTTTATAAGTTGAAAGTGGACTAAACCTTTCTTCTCCCACTAAACAGATAACAACACCTTACGTAGGTGCAAACCTTCTTTAGTCTGGGGTGCCGGTGTTTCTCCTTTCCCTACCCAATTTCTTCAGCGCTTGATATTTTTATAGAGAATCCATTTCTCGTTACCAGTCACTATTCGGTCCTAAAAAGGTTCATTCGTGAGACGTGACAGCAATGAAGAATACACATTCACTCACTGCGTGCAATTGGACTCGGAAAGCTTGTGAGGAACTCATTAACCCAATTTGCTGACTTTTCCGATGGCACGCAGGTGTCAATGAATAGTCGAATGACCAAATGCATGCTTCTCTGGTAGTTCCTCAACACTTACGATGGGATCTTGTTCATCTAGGGTTTGCAGAACGTCCTCATCGAGCTCTACAGATCTTCCAGGACGAGGCTCATCTTCTAGGTTGTAGTTTCTGGCTCGGGATTTCTGGAATCACCGTTGACACTAGCTTACGCTTATTGTCCGATCCCCATATACTGCATTAATATTCCTTGCACAATCCGTTGCGTTGTTGTCTTTATTGAACTCATAAAGCAAAATATGCCGAATATGCCCCTTTGAAAAAATAACTGTTTAACTCAAACTGCACTCTTCAGAACTTGCACTAAGAATAAGTACAGGATAAAATTACTACCTGCCTTCATAGCAAGTTGATGCAAGTAGTTTATCCCGTCCCCCTCTGACCTTTAGTCCATGCAATTGAAAAAACCGCATTATTTATGGGTTGACAACCCTACCTCTCCAAAGCCCCATTCTCGAGCCTTTCGGCGACTCCAGTCCAACCCCTCCACTTCGCACATCTTCTCTAACCGACCCTTCCCCTCCTTCAAATGAGCCCACAACCCACGAGACCTATCGGTCCACAGCTTCTTCCCTAACCCAATCTCCCAACCCGGCTCGTTCCCCTGCTCCCGCCCACGCTGCCGCACTTGCTCTTACCTTTCCAACACCACCCTACTCACCGGCACCCATCACCGACTCCTTCACCTGCACTTCTACCAATGTCATCTACTGCATCTCCTGCTCTCTCTCTGCCCTTCTCTATATATCGGGCAAACGGAACGCTGCTTGGCTGACCGGTTCGCGGAACACCTCCGAGACATCCGACTCGGCAATGACACCCCGGTATCGCGCCATTTCCGCTCTACCGGTCACTCTTTGCAACATCTGTCCGTGTTCGGGTTGTCCTTGCACAGGGCCCATCCTGACTCCCATTTGCGCCATGAAAACGGATTAATCTTCTCTCTTCGCTCCTTTGTGCCTCATGGGCTCAACTCTCCTCCCCTCACACCTACTTCCTCCCACTCACTTCTCCTCTCTTGCTCCGACTCCTACTTCTTCTCTTCACTCCTACTCTCGTTCTCTCTTCTCTTCACCCCTACCCACCTTCTCCTTCCCTCTTCATCGTCACTCCCTCCCTCGTAACCCCACCCACCCCTACACATTCCAACCCCACCTTACCTATCCTTCCTATCCCACCCACCCCATCCCTTACACCCACTCCCTCATATCCACCTCTACCCCATCTTCTGCCTGCCCACATACCCCACCCTCATCCTAACCACACCCCCACCCTTGCTTTTCCCACCTCCCAACACTATCACACCACACCACACATCACCACACCATACACCACTACAACACATCCCATCACATCACACCACCACGCACACACTAGCACTAACCACTTCCCAGCCCCACATCTTCACACCTACACACACGCACACGTCAAGGTCACCAGCCATACTCTCTTATACACACGCAAGCGCACCATCATTTTGGGATCACCACTACTTTATTATCTCCCCTTCTTCCTAGCTCTCCTGTGTGACCCTTCTGTCCGGCTTTCACCATGATAGATCGCTAGCCACTACACATTCTTTATTTACTCTCCTTGTTTGTTTCTTTCTTTCTGTGGAAGAGCGTAGGCTGGAAACGTTAAAGGCTTTTTCATTTCCCGAGCGTTAAACTAATACATCTGTTTGTTGTCTACACCACCTGTCTTCGTCTTTTGTTTTTTCATGAATTCTCCTTATATATATATATATATATATATATATATATTATATATATATATATATAATATATATATATATATATATATACACACACATATATAGTTGAAATTTACAGAAAACAAAAGAGAAGACAGGTGTAATAGTTTAACGCTCGGGAAGGTGAGAAAGTCTTTTATGTTTCGATCTTACATTCTTCAACAGAAAGGAACACGATGAAATATACAGAGAGAGAAGAGAAAAACTTTTGGAACTAGCGGTCAATCATGGCAGCTGGTTGGATAAAGGTATTTATACGGGAAAGTTAGGAAGAAGGGGAGATAATAAAGTATTAGTAATCCCAGAACGAAGGTGTGCGTGCGTGTGTATGTGAGAGTGTATAAGTGTGTGCGTGTGAGTAGGGGATGGTGGCTTTGACGTGTGCGGGTTTAAGTGGGTGCATCTGTAATGTGTGGGTGTGTGGATGATTGTGTGGGTGCTGGGAAGTGGTCAGTGCTAGTGCGTGTGGAGTGGTGTGATGTGGTATGGTGGTGTGTGGGTGGTGTGGCGGTGTTGGGGGTGTGGGTTTAGGGTGAGGACGAGGGGGTAGGATGGGGTTTGTGGGAGTGGGATGTATAGGGTGGAGGGTATCGATGACAGGAGAATGTGGGTAGGAGTAAAGAGAGGAAGTAGGTCTGAGATGAAGAGAGGAGAGGAGGTGAGTCACATGAAGAGGAGAGGGGAGTTGAGTCCATATGGTACAAAGGAGTGAAGTGAGATTAATTCCTGTTCACGGCGAAGGCGGGAGTCCGGATGGCCCCTGTGCAAAGACAATCCGAACACGGACAGGTGTTATAATGAATGACCGGTAAAGCGGAAAGGGCGCGATACCAGGATGTCGTTGACGAATCTAATGTCTCGGAGGTGTTTCACAAACCGGTCAGCCAAGCGGCGTCTCGTTTGCCCGATGTACAGAGAAGGACAGAAAGAGCAGGAGATGCAGTAAACGGAGGAACTGGGAGTAGGGGATGGAGAGCTTGGTGTGGGTAGGGTGGGAGGAGGAGAAGTTGAGGTATGAGTCGGTGTGTTTGTAGTAGATGGAGGTAGTGAGAGTGGAGTTGTGTATGTTGACCGAAATGTTGACGGAAGTGTTGGAAATGGTGCAGGAGAATTCGAGGGCAACTGTCTTTGAAGACTCGTATTGTTGAATGCCCGAAATAAGGAGTAGATAGACAGCTGACAACTAATAAAGGGTCGTTTCTCTGCGTTTGTCCTGTTTTCGTACTTTTCTCTCATGGTTTACGTATTTAATTCGTTTACGTATTTCAGATTGTTTACACAGTTGATGACGTCCTGTACCCCTATATGCATATCTATCTATCTATATATATATATACATATATATATATATATATATATATATATATATAATATATATATATATATTATATATATATATATATAATATATATATAATGTTATTTAATTGAATGCCAGGTATCCATTTCCACGTATGTGTATACACACACACATTCAAGTATCACTCAGCACATTTGGTTGGAGTTGCATATATATTTAATAACAGTTTGATTCATCTCCACATTAAAGCTTCGTGGGGATGCAGAAGAAGTCCATCCTATCAGACGTTTAAAGACATACGCCTTCCGTAAGAAGGACACATTAGAGAATATAGTCGCAGATATGCAAAATGACAGATGGTTTTAGCTTGAAGGCTTTCTTTAGAGTTCTGCACAATTGCAGCTGATCCGCGGCTCCGTATTTTTGTTTTGTTTTGTTTTCTTTTTTTTTTAGCTTTAGTCAGTATTGAAGGGTTTAATCAAACAAATTGACCTCTATCCCCGTACTAATTTTTAAGTCTCATACTCACTCTATCCAACTCTTTAGTCGGGGCGAAAAAAACAACAACAAAAAACATCGGCTGTCAAGCGACCTAGAGGGGGATAAACACAAATACAAAGACACACACATACACATATATACACGACGGGCTTCTATACAATTTCCATCTACAAAATTCACCTACAAGGCATTGGGCGGCTGCAGTCTATAGTAGAATACTGAACTCGAAACCACGCAAACGACACTGCCATGCCTGCACTTAAACAGTAATTTTATTCCTCTCTATAAAAAAAAGAAAATGTGAAAGCACATTTCTCAGGTTAGAACGTCGGACACACAATCGTGAGGTAGTGAGTTCGATTCCCGGACAGGGCTGTATGTTGTGTTATTGAGCAACTTTAGTTTACGTTGTTCCAGTTCACTCAGCTGTAGGAATGAGTTGCGACATTACTGGTGCCAAGCTGTATCGGCCCTTAGATAACATCGGTGGCGTCGAGAAGGGAGGCTGGTATGCATGGGAGACTGCTGGTCTTCCATAAACAACCTTGTGCCTCGGAGGATAACTTTCCAGGTGCAATCCCACGGTCATTCATGACCGAAGGGTGTCTTGACCCTTTTTATAAAAGGGGTTTATTACATTGAGATAAAACATATCTTGGGGACATGTAATACAGTCGTCTTAATAATTCTTTCAACTATCGCAGTGGTTCTTCACCAACGGATCCCTATGATTCATATTTACTCAGATGAACCCCTATAGCCATTCGATGTTTAAAAAATCCTATTACATATTTATAATTAAATATTATTAGGAAATATATCGAAAAATGTTGAAGTATTGTGTGTATTGGAGGAGTATAAGCACTTTATTGCACATAAATTTTAACAAAATCTTGTATGGGGTCCGGTTGGGAACCACTGTATTACAGCCTCAAGGGACAGGGGACTAGTCGATTGCATCGGCCCCATTGCTCAAGTGGTACTTATTTCATCGATCCCAAAATGATGGATGACAAAGTTGAGACCAAGAATGTAAAATCGGAAGAAATGTTGCTAAGCATTTTATCCGGCGTGCCGATGATTTCGCCAGCTCACCGCCTTAATAATAATAGTAATGGTTTTAGATTTTAGGCAAATTCGGGGGAGGTTGTAAGTCGATTACGTCGAACCCAGTGCTCTACTGGTACTTATTTTATCGACCCAGAAAGGATGAAAGGAAAGTGGACCGCGGCAGAATTTGAACTCAGAACGCATTTTGCCCGGCGTGCTAACGATTCTACCTGCTCGTCTCCTTAATAATAATAATAATAATAATCTTTTCTACTGGAGTCACAAGGCCTCAAATTTGTAGACTAGTTGATTACATCGATCCCACTGTTTCACTGGTACTTAGTCTATCGAGCCCGAAAGGATGAAAAGCAAAGTCGACCTCGGCGGAATTTGAACTCAGAACGTAGCGATAGGCGAAATACTGCTAAGCATTTTGTCCAGAGTGCTAACAATTCTAATAATAATAATAATCTTTTCTACTTTAAGCACAAGGCCCGAAATTTTGGGTGAGGGAGCCAGTCGATTAGATCAACCCCAGTACGCAACTGGTTCTTAATTTATCGACCCCGGAATGATGAAAGGCACAGTCGATCCCGAATTTGAACACAGAACGTAGCAACGGGCGAGGTACCGCTATGCATTTCGTCCAGCGTGCTAACGATTTTAATAATAATAAAGAGAAAAGAGATGATACAGGCAGACTCCAGAAAAGGTTTCAGAAAACGACAAAGCAACCATACTCTGGAATATACCAATATACACAGATAGAAAAATCAAGGCTAATAGACCGGATATAGTTGTCAGAGATCATCAAGAAAAAAATGCCTTCTAATCGATAAATCAAGACCAACAGATGACATTGCATCTCTAAAAGAAACGGAGAAACTATTAAAATACAAGGATCTGGAAATAGAAGTAACTCGAATGAGGAGCCTAAAAACAATTCCTATAATAGTAGGTGCATTAGGTATGATAAAAGAAACAAAACAAAAAAACATTTAGACAAATACATAACCAAAACACCAGAAAATAGCACTACTAGGCATCGCGCACATCTTACGTAAAGAACTTTCAATGCAGTGAAAATAACACCACAACAAACTACAGCACATACCCAAGGCATATAGAGCTGTGCTCGGTAATGCAGTGAAAGCACGTGATAAAAATAAGACTACTGAATAACAGTCGATTTCATCGACCCCAGTGTTTCATTGGTACTTAATGTATCGACTCCCAAAAGGATGAAATGCGAAGACGATCTCAGCGGAATTTGAAAATAATAATAATAATAATAATAATAATATAAAGTAAAGAATTGCCTCCCTTAGACCTGTTTCGTTTGTCTCACTTATACAGAAGAAAGTAAATTTATCTCGCTAAATGTTAGAAATAATCCAAAAAGTATAACTGTATATTAATCTTAATCAATGTCTGACATTCGTAGGCAATGAGACATCAGTTCCATAATCTTCAGGTCTTTGGGTTGTTATTAAGAAGGTACCATTCAATGCTTGTGAGTGGAACTTCTTACCAGCTGTTTCCTTCGACTCAAAGTACCTGAGAAATTTGACCAATGAGATTTTAGGTCCTTTATACGAACAAAATCCATCCGGAGGAGTTTTGGAAAAGATACTACAATCTCTTCAGTTTATTACTTTTTATAAAAATCCTTTGTATTTCTATATTTTAAACATCGGAAATGACAATTTTGCTAAAAAAAAAAAAAAAAAAAAAATGTATTATTTTACGAAAAATGTTTATTTCTGAATCGGCACAGGTGTGGTTAAGATGCTGCTTTGCAATCACGTGGTTTCACGTTCAGTCCCACAGCACTGTACCTTTGATATACGGAAGCTTGTCATATATATATATATATATATATATATAGGCGAAGGCGTGGCTGTGTGATAAGAAGCTTGCTTCTCAATCGCATGGTTCTGGTGGGAGGGAGAAAGGCACTGTGTGACACCTTGGGCAAGCGCGTCTTCTACTATAGTTTTGGGCCGACCAAAGCCTTGTGAGTGGATTTGGTAGACAGAAACCAAAAGAATGCCGTTGTGTATATATACATACATATTTAGGTGTGTGTTTGTCCCCACCATCGCTTGACAACCGATGCTGGTGTGTCTATGTCCCCGTAACTTTGCGGTTCGGCAAAAGAATCGATAAAATAAGTACTAGGCTTAAAAGGTAAATCTTAGGTGGCGATTAAAACCCTCTAAGGCAGTGTTCCAGCATAGCCACAGTCAAATGACTGAAACAAGTAGAAAATATATATATGAATATGGTGTTTGTCACCCAGATCGCTTAACAACCAACCAGTGTGGGTCTGTTTACATCCCTGTAACAAAGCGGTCTGGTAAAACGATAGAATAAGTACCGGGTTTAAAAAGAGAAAAAACGTGATGTTGGGATGGATTTATTCGACTAAGCCCTTCATGGCACCAGCATAGGCACTTAATACCATCAACTGACATTTGGGAATACCTTTAGCAGACTCCACTCATGGAAACGTTTGACCTAGCTCTGGTTTGAAGATGCCTTTCTCCCTCCCACCAATCTTCTGGTATTTGTCTTGGCTCTTTATATTTTGAGTTCAAGTTCTGCCATGACCTACCCTTTTGTTACCATATTTCTGTTGTAATACAATTTTGAAAATGAAAAATTTAATAAAATAACTCTGCCATAAGGCAACAGATGTGGCTGTGTGGTAAGCATGCTTCCCCAACCACATGGTTTCGGGTTCAGTCCCACTATGTGACACCTTGCCAAGTGTCTTCTACTATAGCCTTGGGCTGACCAAAAGCCTTGTTAGTGGATTTGGTAGATGGAAACTTGAAGAAGCCTGTTGTACATATGTATATGTCTTTGTCCCTCGCCACTGCTTGACCAACTGTTGTTAGTGTTTACACCCCCGTAACTTAGCAGTTTGGCAAAAGAAAATACGTATTAGACTTAAAACAAGCAAGCAATAAAAGATTAAGCTGTTCTTTGGAACATAGATTAATGAAATTTTGATGAAGTCCTAATGTAGATCACTTCAACACGGATTAAGGCTAGCTTCAAAAGTAACCATTGCATAGTTTAACACTACTATCTCCCACCTCAGGTACCATAAGTAGAGTCCATTCTGTTGCATATGGACCAGGGTTTCTCTTTTGGGAGTACCTCAATCTCTCCTTCCCACCAGTCTCAGTGATACTGTAAAAAAATTATGAACAGTTTCCCCATAGTACTTATTTGATTTGGCTGTGCCTGGAGACAATGTAATGCTGGTGACAAGACAAAATCTTTTAAAGCTTAGGATAGTTGCAGAAGTCACCTTACCAACTAGTCAACATAGCACTCACACAATACTTGGTCACAACTAAAATATATCTTCCAAGTTTTAGAGAAAAAGAGAGAGAATATGTGATTGCTGTTGTTTTTCTATCACCGGAGAATACCCACCTCTTTAAGTGATGTGTTCATAACATGATACCACTGGTTGGCCAGTGTATTTGTGTGGGTTCTGAACACACAGTGCCTAAAAACATTAATACTAATTCACATTGTATTATAAGGTATTAACAATAGATGCAAGCATGGCGTAATAGCTAAGAAGCACAAGGCCTCGGGTTCTTAAGCATACGACGGCATCTGTTGGTGTTTTTCTTTTTACTGACCCTGACAAGACAAAAGATAGCTGACCATAGCAGGATTTGAACTCAGGGTATAGAGTCAGAACAAATACAACAAATCATTCAGCCTGTTGCTCTAATGACTCTGCCAACTCATCTATCTACCATCTCACCCAAGGGCAGGCTACTTTGAACAAAAAATAGTTAACAATTATCAACATGATAGAAAATGAAATATGAAACAGTAATACAAATTTGACTTCTACCAACAGCAGTTGATGCAAATGTTCCAAATCTGTGAAGAAACAATGGCAGAAGTAGTATTTATTGAAAAAATTAACATTGGTACAACATCACATATTGGCAGTCACTGGCTGCTGCTAAAATACCTACCTTGCAAAATGTCCTCGTGCACATTAGTATGTGATGTCCATATCCACATAACACATTAAATGGAGGAAATATATATACATATATATAAAACTACGTAACAAATGAAGTAGACCTCAATATTTTTGAAATAGAGAAATATAATATATAAACATAAAATGCTCACATATAATACTCAGAGTTTCCTAGCAAGCCAAGGGTATGAAGTTATCTGCTAATTACTGACTGGAAATTTGGTATCTTCATATTTGTTGCTAGCTGGAAACTCCAAGTACTGTGAGCGTTCAATTTTTACATTGTTGAGCAGTATGTTACTGGTTATGGCATATAACTTAGTCAGAATGTTACCACTGGTTTCATGCTAGTAGGCAATATTACTCCTCAGACAGACAGCAATATGTGAATTTGAGGATATGCTCACACAAAAATATTATATACTGAACTCATGATGATGACAATCCTTACTGGTTAAGAATATGTAACTACTTTAAAAAAAAGGGCAGAATAGCTGGTCTTAGGGAAAGAAAAAGAAGCAAAATTTTAATTAGCTAAAAAGAGAGGAACAGAAGAAATCAGATTTAAAATATATAACAATTTTGGATTATAAATGAAAAGAACAAAACCTCACAATTTACCAGATATGTGTGCACAAAGACATTCGTTGTAAAATGAAGAAAAAAAAAGCGACAGCAATTTTGGTTTACTTTTCCATTTTTTATTTTAACATTTTTAAAATTATTCAATCAATTTTCTTTTCGTCTCCCAATTTCTTCATAAAGTTTTTCTTTCATATCTAACAAGACGATGATGATGATGATGATGATTACTGTTGCAGAGAGAAATTCTGTTTTCTGGGATTTTCTTTTTGGAACCGAAAAGAAAAAAAAAGCAACTTTTTTTTTCTTTCTCTTCCACCCATAGTTGTCAAAGAAAAAAAATACTACATGAAATAAAGAATGAGGGGGGGAAAATACTTCACAATTTTCATTTCTTCTTTTTCTTCTTCAGTTCGACAATCTACAGGCTATGTTATGAGAATCTGATAACAGAATTACACATTTCAAAGAATTAAGACATGGAGGAGTGAAAAGTTCAGTGTCACCACCCAAGAATATCCACAGTCAGTTAAAACAAAGACCTGTGCTTCATGGAAATATTTTAAACTAGGAATCAGGTAAAAAGTGTCTGTGAGCATGACATTAAGAAAGTAATTTCTGCTTACCATGTCAAAAAAACAAAAACAAGGACTATACACATAGACACACACACACACACATATATATATACACAAACACATGTCTGCATGTCATGTATGTATGTATGTATGTATGTATGTATGTATGTATATATATATACACACAAAATTTGTGATTATAAATCCTTCATTTGCCCAAGTACATATACATATTCATGTATAAATAAAACCTTCATTTGTTCAAGTATGTATCTACACACACACATATAAATATCCTTCAATGGGTCATATATATATATAGTGTGTGTATGTATGTATGTATTTATGTGTATATATATATATATAAATGTATGTATGTATGTATGTATATATATATATAATATACATATGTACATACACATATACACACACACACAAGCATACATAAAAATCCTTTATTGGCTCAGGTGTATACATGTGTGTGTGTGAGTGAGTGTGTGTATATCATGCATAAGTTTTGCTTTCTATTTGTGCCTCAGGTAAGTGGAGAGGAGAAGAGAACTTAGAACATTTTCTTTTGTTGTGTGGGTCCCCCCTTTCCTTCGTTTTAGGAGCTCAAGCGGTTATGTATGAGGAAATACTTTCAGTGTTTATTTCTAAGCAGACATAAAAAAAGGTGGGGATAAAACAATTTTAATTACCACCACACTGTGTACCACATGGAAAGAGGTGTCTTTCATCTGTTGCAGAAATGACAGAACTAAAACTATATTTACATTTATTTATTTTCTTTTTTTGTAGAAAGAGAAGCTATTCCTGAAGAATTAACTGAAACAGGACACATTATAAAAATGGCATGGTTTGTGCAGTGCAAATGCTTGCAGTATATAATGGAACCACAAGTCTTGGCAGTATATGAAGTAAAAGAAAATATAAGAAATAAACAATAACCTATTATTAATATAATAACTCAAAAATACAGTTCAACATGTATTTTTGTTTTTGTACTCCCTCAAATCCCAAAATATCGATGATAGAAAACGATATCACTTCAGATATGAGACCTTATAATGTGATGATATGTCTGTAGATGTTTATCAAATTTTATTTGTTGTTTTAATCTTGGAACCTTTGCTTAAGCTTGAAGAATTAAAAAAAAAAAACTAACAGGAGCTATGTCATTTCACACAAGACTTTAAAAAAACCTGCTGAGTTTGTTCCTGAAGCAATCTTAAAAAAAAAAAAAAGATAATGTAGTTTAATAGTAAAAAGTTCTAATGGATTAACATGATGCAGCTCTGCCAAGTGTTATTTCTAAATTTCCTTCCATCTAGCAACTGACTTAAACAATACTCCAAACTTATCCACAAAAGTCTAAACAGGTGTGGTTTGTTGGAATTATAAATTAACAATGCTCAGTAGTGTTACACTAGAAAAGTACAACAGCCAACTTCTTGACAGCAAGAAAGAGAAAAAGCAACTCCAAAGCCCAATAATATATTTGTTATATTTTCTTAAAATATTTGAAAAAGAAAACAGAAGTGGGTTCTGGATCATTACTGGACCACATTAGTTTGGTTTGGCTTGGGTTGCTTGGCTGAAAAAAGGAAAATGTGCCATTTCACAGCTGAGTAATTGGACAGTAAGAGAGGCATCCAGTTTCTAATATATATATAAACCCACTTGCTTTAACAACATGCAAATGTATAAATTTGTAGAAACTATTCAACCTACACTAACATAGTGGGGGGAAAAAACCCAAGCAAAAAAAAAAAAACAAACTAAATTTTAAATTGTAAACTGCTGTGGGTAGAGAAACAAATTCAACAACCACAAGAAGCTACAAGACTTTCACATTGGAACTCTTAGCCAGTGGCTGCTTTACAAACTAAAGTCTAATTTTCTAGTGTTTTATAGAAATGTAAAAGACAAGATCCTGTCAGGGTGAAAAGAAACAAAATAACACTTGAACACAGGGGTACAAAATCCAATGTATATGATTAAAGTATAACAAGAAAATTAATACAGTTTGGTTGTTTAAAACATATATACATATTATATATATATATTTTCAAAAGATAAGTGCACATGCACACACATACACATATATACCAGCTTTAATATACCCTCTGCACAAAAACTTATGCTAGTTACTATTAGAGCGAATGGTTCCAAGATGAGTTGCAAAATGGTGGAGGAATAGAGACAGGCAGGGATGGAGTGCAAGAAGGAGGGAAATAATGTACAAAAGGAAGATACAAAATTTTCATAAATATAATAACAAAGACAAAGAGTGACAGAAGAAAGAGATGAGAGTTTTGGGGCAGGGGATGTCTCCTCAGTTACTAGGGAAATAATTCTAATGTAAAAGCAAAACATTTGAGAGATCGTTGCTGAATTAAGAATTTTGCTTTTGAAATCCAAAACCAAAATGATCATTCTGAAGCTAGACTCTATGACTTTATTCTACAGGAATGTGGAAGTTTCCTGGTACAGAGAGGCTCCTAGAAAACACATACACATACAAACACACACACACTCATATACAAACACAAGCACACATGCAAATACAAATTTTCAGCAACAAAGTGATTTTCTTTCTTTTTATTAAAGTTCCCAGTTGGCACAAGCATCATTCCGTGTATACCTAGTACACATAGGTGTACAGAGAGAAGTGAATATATGCATATATCTGTATATGTATGTGTGTTTGTGTATGTACATAATTTTTTCTTCTTTAAATCTATGAAATGACAACTCTACTAACTAATTTAGTTTTAATCTTACTTTTAACGAACTTATTCTTTTGGTCAATGTAATTGGCACAACAAATATTAGCATTTCTTTCATTGATTGTTGATTGTCTAAATTTTGGTTAATATGCCCCATTTATTTTAATTTTATCTTATTTTGCTTGTTCCGAATATATATATATATATATATATATATATATATATATATATATATACACACACGAACATGCAGAGGGAGGAATATAAAAATAAAGAGTGACAGAGAAAGGGTGAGAGATAAGACTTAAAAAGAAAAAAAAAATGCTTGCCTGCTTTGTTAGCCAATCATATTGTTTATTAGTGTATTATTACTATCACTATATATATATATATATATATATATATATATATATATTCACACACACTCATGTTTTTAAGATTTCCATGGCATAGTACCTCTGGGTCTAGGTGGGATCAAGTCAAGCAAATATTGCCGATGAAGGTCAGGTTTTGTGAAAGGTAACTGATAATGGAATGGTCCACGTGCAGTAAATGGCTGCAAGCCAATAGGCTGATTTGGTCGCTGCATCTGGTGGGCATGCATCAATGTTTGGTGATGTCTGAAATGGTCGGTGGTTGGTTTATTGTAAGAATTTGTGAGATTCATGGGTGCTGTGGTCCCCATATTTAGATTATTAGCCACCGTAGTCGGCATGTTTATGCCTTGCGACTGCATTCGCTCGATCTCCTGCTCTTGTTGCAGAGCCTTCACAAATGCACTCTTTAGACGGTTGGTGTGTTCCTGCTTCAAAGCTTTCTTCTGGTTGGACGTCACACACTGTTCACAAATGACGTTCTTTGAGCCAGGTTTTTCTCGTTTCCAGACCGGAGTAAAATCAGTGTTACATTGTACACAACTGAACGGGTTACAAATCATCTTGTGATCCAAATTCTTCTCTCCCCTTGCTATCAAATCAGAATCAACAATGTAGTTGACAACCTCCTCAAGGCCAAGCAGCATTATAAACTCATTGCTGGCAAGGCTAGGTATGAAGTTCATTTCAGGAGGTGGTGGCTTGGGTGGAGGGATTTGCAGAAGGGTCTTCTCCAACTGCTTGCGCAAGGCCAGTTTTGCTGCAGCTTGTCTCTGTGCCGTGGTTTCAACTGGTTGTGCAGGCGGTGCTGGAGGTTGGCTTTGTACTGGTGGAGTGTGAATAGGACGAAAGCCTGACATTAAGTTATTATTTGAATTAGACATTTGATTGTGGTTGGTGCGCATGTTTTGCATGCTGTGCATACGTGGTGGCATCACAAGTGGAGGCGGCCCCTGTTGGTGTTGCATTTGCTGAACCCTCATCTGAGCTGCCATTTGCTGTGAGCCTCTCATGAATGGATGTGTAGAAGAATTAGACTTGGAAGACTGTAGGGGCTGATTGTTGGTGTGGTTACCACGCACCAGTGGTGGAGGTGCTGACTGTGGTTGCTGCTGTTGTTGTTGCTGCTGCTGTTGTTGCTGTTGCTGTCGGTTTGACAGTTGTTTATTGTTGGCCACCACATTGCTCTGTTCCTGCAACTGGTGTGACAACTGGCTTTGGCGTAGTTTTTTTAAGAGCACAAGCTTGGCTTCCTCGTTGCGCAATTCAGCCTGAAGGGTTTTGACTAGTTTTTTACGCATTCGTTTTTCATCAGCAGTAAGTTCTTTTGCACCATTTAGTGCTTTCTTTTCATCATCAGAATCGTCTGACAAAGTGATAATGTCTGGAGAAGATGGAGGTTTTGTACTCAAGTCTACTGGCATATCCATAGCCAAGTTTTCTTTCTCACTGTCTTCGGACTTCACTGGTGAGGCATCATCTTCTCGTTTCACATTACTTCCATCACGTTCTCCTTCCTTAGGTTTCATCAGTGTAGAGAACATAGGTTCCCTCTGACGCATTTTGGCTTCAATTTTCATTGATAAATTCTGAACACCATCTTGGGAAGCTGATAAACTTGTGTTTCTTTCTCTCTTTGGGCTGGATATAACATGTGGAAGTTTGTTCTCCACTAAACTGGGTTCCAGCTTCAATCTAAGAAGAAAAAAAAAAAAGAAAAAGAAAAAAAACGAGGAATATAATTTCATGTTAAAATTTTCAAAAACGAAATAAATTTTTAAAAAACAAACTTAATTTGAAGTAGACTTAAAACAGCTATAAAACCCGTTACTTTGATTTATTCAAGAGAGTGAGGCTTATCTTTTTGCATTCTTTTAGCTATTATATGACACCACCCTACTGGCTGTGTAGGCAGGTTGTAAATACATGTCAAGTCATGTCAAGATGGAAGATGAGTGCCTAAATTCACATGCTAATCTCTTCAATGAAATTGTCCTGCCTGTGTTCTTATATGTAAGTGAAATGTGGTCTTCCACAAAGAAGAAGGAAAAACAGACTGGCTATGACACAGAGGGCCAGGGAAAGATCTATGCTAGGAATATTATTATGGGAATGTACCCAAGAGGTAGTTTGAGAATGGAGTAGAGCAAATGATGAGATTGTGGAATGCAAAAAGAGAATGTGTGCTTTGTCAAGTGGTAGCCAAGAGATCAGAAGGGACAACACAACAAACCTCCAAGATGAATTCTGGCTCAATCGAGAAGAATGACACTCTATTGTGACCAATAATATATAGGAACAGATGATGGTCTGGTAATAAAATGCACAAAATTTAATTTCCTATTCTTAATTAATGTTTAAATGATGACTCTAACCCTTTTAATACAAACCCACTTGCACTAAAATAATCATATTTAAATTAAAGATCTTGATTAAAATCTCAATTAAAGCATGTTGATCAGAAGATTTTGGTTTGTCAACATCAGCGTAACATATATTAATGTGTGTATATATACTTACATATAAAAGTGGTAGTATATTAAGTAACAGATATTTCACTAAACCTTACTCAAATCTTTATGATATTGAAAATTAATTGAAACACACAGGAAATTTACTAATTAGAAATATAACAATAAAAGGGTTAAGAGACATTATAATTTAATTAACCCTTAGTCAAACATGTGAAATGAACTGGAGTTAAATTTAAAAAGTTTTTTTCCAAATAAAATCCTTTGACCACTGTGTAATATAACATTAATTAAATTAAATTATAAATTTAGATATTAAAAGTTACATTCATGCAATACATAATTAAGTGTACAAAACCTGAAACTAGCAAATTAGAACAGTAATTCTCAGCATTCTTTAAAAGGTTGATTAAATTCTAGGTGTGGTTGTATGGGTAAGAATTTTACTTCCCAAATATATGGCTCTGTGTTCAGTTCCACTGTGTGGAATCTTGAGCAAGTATTTTCTACTATAGCCCTAGGCTGACCAAAGCCTTGAGGGTGGATTTGGTAGATGGAGATGGAAAAGACACCTGGCTTACGTTTTTCTCCTTGTCTCAACATCATATGGAAGTTGTAAATGTCATACAAGTCATCATCATCATCATTTAGCGTCCGTTTTCCATGCTAGCATGGGTTGGACGGTTCTACTGGGGTCTGTGAAGCCAGAAGGTTTCATCAGGCCCAGTCAAATCTGGCAGTGTTTCTACGGCTGGATGCCCTTCCTAACGCCAACCACTCCGTGAGTGTAGTGGGTGCTTTTTACGTGCCACCCGCACTGGTGCCAGACAGAGCTGGCAAACGGCCACGAACGGATGGTGCTTTTTATGTGCCACCGGCACGAGGGCCAGGCGAGGCTGGCAACGGACACGAAACGGGGCGGTGCTGGCAACGGTCGCGTAATAACAAGTAATGTTATTTATTTCTAGTATTTTGCAAAAGCATGTCTGGTCACGGGGAAATATTAGCTGACTTGAAAAGAAGTGAAGGTTAACAACTAGAGGGGCATAGGCTTCAATAAACTCTATCCAACTCATGGAAAAATGGACATAAAAAGGACGATGACAACTATTTAATTTGTTTTTAGCAGAAGGTTAGAATTTAATTTTCCATTAACAGTTTTAAATAATCTTAAAGATGATCAAATTAGTTGGACAGTAATCTTGACTTCAGCTGAAAATTTCTCAGCAGCTCTAAATGCAGTTAAACCTCATTAAGTGATGCAGTTGTTATTCTAGTGACACCACCTATAAGTTCTTTTGTAGCAGAAGAAAAAAAAAAATAGGGAAGAAAGTGTTATAAAAAAAAAAAAAAGAAGTGAATACATTAAAGCGGCTATCATGTTAGTTCTAACAGTGATAATAAACAAAGCAGCAAGGATAGATTGCAGAGATATCAAGGCTATATAGTTGATGACTAATTCTGTAAAAACACATTCATGTAATTGGTTACACTTCAAGTTGGGGGAGCTGGATTCTAGTAGTAGCAAAAGCTGGACATAAATTAAAACATTCAATTTGGATGACTGATTGAGCTACTAAAACAGGACAGGATTACAATAGGCAAGTCAGACACAAGTGTTTGACTCATTGTCGTCGTCATCATCATTTAAGTTCCATGTTCCATGCTGAAATGGACTAGATAATTTGACAGGATCCAATGGACCCAAGAACTGCATCATGTTCCAGTGTCTGCTATAGTATGGTGTCTACAGCTGGATGCCCTTTCTAACACCAATAATTTTATAACAAATACTGAGTGCATTTTTTATTTGTGCCACCAGCACTAGTGAGGTCGGCATGCAACTTACTAGACTTTGAACCCTGAGGGTGGGGTCGCATGGCTTTATGCTAGGAGCTGAGGAGTTATAGTATGAAAGAAGGGGGGAAGAGTAGGTTTTTTTTGGTGTAGAAAAGCAACTTGGCTACTCACATTTAAGAAAAGATAAGAATGATCAGGTGGAACAGGAAAGAGCTGAAATAGTGGTGATGACATGTCCATAAGAAACTTAGTCATCGGACCAGCACTGTTTTATTAGCATCGATTCCAAGAGGAATTGATGCTATATTTCATTAGTTTTAGCCAATGGTGTGTGGCTAAGTGATCATGACTGCAGGGTTGTGGGTTTGATTCTTGAATTGGGCAGTGTGTTGTGTCTTTGAACAAAGCACTTCATTTCATATTGTTCCAAATGAGTTGCAATGACTGCTCGCAACATGAGGATCCTAAATGACTAGTAAAAGCACGGTGGAAGCTACCAGGTCATACTCATTTACTTATGACAGCTAAGCCACTGGGAAGTAACGTGAATTGGAAAGATGATTAGAATGACAAATAGAATGGCTTGCAGCATTTGTCTCAACTCTTGGTGCTCTGAGTTCATATCTCACCAAGGTCAACTTTGCTTTCCATCCTTTCACTGACCATTCCCTTGGATGTGTGTGTGTGTGTGTGTGGGAACTTGCATGCAATCTAACAGTTAATCGTCGTCTTAACAAAGAAAACAGCCTGTGCATGTGCAGATGCATAGCCAACACTAATAGAAGAGCCAAGTGTGTGGCCAAGCTGGGGCACTGCCTTCAAAGTTTATACTTGGTTATATTGATCAGTTCAGAAGAAAGGTTAAGTTGACTTTGGCTTAAAGGGATCAAACTAAATATCACAAGGTATTTTTGTTTGGACATCCCTCACTGATACATATACATCTAACAAGCTTCCACACAACAAAACAAGTTTCAAACAAACCACACACCCATGCCTACACACGATGTAAATAAAAAAGAAAATATATTTGTTGTTGCGATTTCATAAAACAGAATAACTTCCCTCCTACCTATTCTTATTCCAAGTAGTTTGAGAATTGAAGAACATCATGCTTGCATGTATCAGATGAGAGCCACTGAGGTAGATTTTCTATGGTTGGATGCCCTGCCTCTCACTAACCCTCATCTGTTTTCATGAAAGTAATGTTTTCACAGGAGATTGTAAACAAACAGCCACATTTGTATGTGGTAAGGTTTACTACTACTGCATCACGTCAAGACAGGAAATACCTCTCCCTACATACACATGTACCTCTTTACCTATATTATATATATATATATATATATATATATATATATATATATTATATTAAAATTATAAATTAGGGTATCTACAAGATACCACCATGCTGAAAATAGCAGCCATGATCCAACTCTAAAACCACCTTATTTTTTCCATGCTGACCACTTGATAAAATTGTTATTATATTTTTAAATTAACAATCTTATCCTTATATATATATATATATATATATATATATATATATATATATATAATATATATATATATGTAATGGATAATTAAAGACAGTAGACGGAATTTACAAGAATTTGTTATTAATCACAACAATTGTTTCAACACATCTAGCATCAATTCATCTTGTGTGGAACACTCAACATCTGGTTCAGGAGCATCCAGTGGTGCAGATGTATCTCGTCGGGTAATAATTAAATACAACTCATTAAAAATGACTGTTCCGCAATGTAACTTTCTGTTTTGTAGAGAGAAAAGCAGCCAGACATAGGAAGTATCTTCTAATATATAGAAGATCAAAAATAAAATCACAGGTGACAAAAAGTGAAACGAGCACACAATCCAGTAAGAAAAGTATTAAAAATAACTTAATAGGTATGGATGTATAAATCCCTTTAAGCCAAAGTCAACTTAACCTTTCTTCTAAAGTGATCAATAAAGTAAGTGTGAAGCAATGTACTGAGATCAATATAACCAAGTATAAACTTTGAAGGCATTGCCCCAGCTTGCCCACACACTTGGGTCTTCTGTTAGTCAGTGTTGGCTTCTTTTCAGTTTCTGCTGATTATATTCACTAACAAGACTTTAGTTGGTCTGGAGTTGTAGAGGATGAAACTTGCCCAACGTGCAGTGCAGTAGGCCTGAACCTGAAACCGCATTGCTGTGAAGTAGATCACCACATAGCATTGGCCATGTCTGCTGTGTCAATGTTATTTTAAGGAATATACGCATGATTAAACTAGTCTATATTGCATAAATTTGCTGACTTAAGATATTTAATGCACTCCACACTTAATTCATTAAAATTTACTTTAAGGTTTAGCAAAAATTTCACAAAAAGTATCTGAAAAATGTGACCTTCAAGAGTTGAAGTTTATATTTTTTCACATCGCTAAACAAGACCCCAACATTCACCAAATTTGTTTATTAGAATTTTTTTCAACTTAGCCTAATTATTTCATGAAAAATTAGGTCAAATACTGTATCACATCCATACATTATTAAAAAGGAAAGTAATGCTACTACATATTTCATGATTTAGTGTTCTTATCAACATGTGGTTAGACATGCAAATGAAATTTAGTAATAAACTTATTTTGAACACCAAACACTATTAAAAATGCATTAATCCTTTGATGTCAATCAGCCTGAGACTGTTTTTAGTTCTGTGATATAATAAATTTCTTGTTTGAAAGTGATCTAAATATCAGTATAACGATAAGTTGTTTTACTAAATTCTTCATTATTTTAAAAATTAAAGCAAAGGTAGTTTTCAACACTGGAAATGAAAGGGTCATATTCAATGATGGCCAATCCCTTTGAGACAGCCTTTAATTTGCTCATATAAAATCATCATTATCATCATCCTAACATTCACTTTTTCCATGCTTGTATTGGGTCAGGTGAAATTTTGCTGAAGCAGATTTTCTCTGGCCAGATTCCCTTCCTGCTGAATCCCAAACTACATGGTTCAGAAGCACACAGCCATGCCTGTGCCTGAGTTCTAAAGATATATCACACACGACAGGTTTCTGCCATTTTCATCTACTAAATCCACTCACCAGACTTTGGGCAGCCTTTCTGTTCCATTTTTAATTTAAAAAGCGAAGAACTTTTCTATTAAGTAATGTTCAAAATACCAATCAATGAACAAGGTTATTTTACAAAATTCTCCAAATTTTTGATTACTTTCAAAATTACTTAAAACATAAGCAGTGTATTTCATCAGAAATATGCTCACAAAAGGTTAAAATTAAGATAGTTTGCATTATATTATGACAAATTTGATAGTGTGATTCATTTTACAACTATGTGATTTTGGATCCCATCCCTAGCATAATACCTTGTAAGGTAATCAATTCTTGTAGTTGAAGTTAAATAATGTGCAGAAGCTTGTCACATGTGTGTACACATGTGTGTTTGTTTACATTTTCACTTCTCTAAAAAAAGTACTGAGCTATAAGTGATGACATTGTTGTCATTTATTCCTGTCAACAAATTGTCCACTGGACGTATGCCTCTAATTGAAAAACAAGAAATGAGGGTTAGTGACATAATGAACTTCTAGCCATTATGCAATATATCTGTCCAATCCATGCAAGAATGGAAAAATGAATGTAAAGGCTAACACACGAATGAATATATATATCATGTAGCATCCATGTTCCATGCTGGCATGAGTTCGATGGTTTGGAAGGATCTGATGAGTCCAAGGACTGCATTGTGTTCCAGTGTCTGCTTAGAGCGAGAAGTGTGTGTGTGTGTGTGCATGTTTCTGCTATCCCATCAGCATTACATTCCATCATTTGGCGCTTTTATATCCTTACTTGAAGAACAATGGTTGGCAACAGGAAAGGTGGCATCTGGCCATAGAATACTGCCTCAATCAGTTTTATCTAACCTTTGTCAGCATGGGATTTAATCCATTATAATATCATAATTTCAAATAATATTTGATAGATCATGCTTAATATTTGTATCACACTCCAACTGCCAAGAAAGTGAATCTTTCAATCATTAATGAAAACCCACACACTTTAAACTTCTTACATTATTGTAGAATTTAACCTCCATATTCTACTATTTTCTAATTTCTGTAGATTACAACAAGAGTTGGTAGTGTTATTCAGCTTGCACCATTGCACTAGAAGTATTCATTGTGGTCAACAATTCCAAGATATTCAAAGACAATTCTTGTGCACCCCTCAAACCATGTTAATGATAACTTATTTCTCTTTCCTCAACATTACACAGAGTGAGGTATCACTGTTGGCCAGTGAAACACCTGACAACACATTTAGCAATATTCCCCATAACTCTCAACAGAACTATTTTTTATTCTACCAGGGCATTAATTTGTAATCATGCCTAGTTTTCATTTTATAGTGTGGATGGGAGAAACGGATGTGGCTGTAAGGTGCAGGCACAGCTGTGTGGACCAAGAGCTTCTTTCCCAGTATGGCACCTTGGACAATGTCTTCTACTGCAGATCAGGGCCAACCAAAGTATGGTGAGCGGATCTGGTAGATGGAAATAAAAAAAGTGTTATGCGTGTGTGTACCATTGACTTGACAGTGTAATGGTTGTAAACAAACACCATTATACAAGTTTAGTGAAAAACATGTCTGGTTGGAGGGAGATATTACCTTCCAAAGAAATAGGAGAGCATTGGTGACAGGAAAGATATTTGGCTGTTGAAAATTCCCCCTCAACAAAATTCTGTTGATTCATGCAAGCATGGAGAAGTGGACATTAAGTGATGACGACGATGATTCCATTGTTGTCTCTCAAAGCAACAGACTTTGTCTACATGCTAAATACCAAAGTTTTTCATTTATAAAGGCTATATTTAATAAGCCTTAAATTCATATAAAATAAATCTATTTAACCCTTTAGTGTTCAGATTATTCTATCAAACATAATGCTTATTGATTCCCATTGATTTGAATTAATCATGCATTATCTCATATCTTCAAGATCTTGATGGTGTAATTACCTAATGTAGAATAACATTGTAGAGTAGATGTGAGAGCCTGGATCTGGTCAGTTTGAACATAAAACAGATTAACTATTTTGGCCGGATATGGCCGGTTTAAATACTAAAGGGTTAAAGTAAATCTAAACTTAAAATATATAATTTCCACATAGATATGCACAATATACACCTTTTATAGATGTATTTATCAACTAAATAAGTGAACATCTTACTTTTTCTCTGGTGGTGGCTCACATGACAGAGGTGAAGGTCCTGTAGACGATTTTGCTAATGAAATAGCCTGTTTGGAGTCATCCAACTTGGTACTTGAGGTTGAACTATTTGGCGCTTTTCTGATAGGTGGCAGGGCTCCCAGTGCAACTGGTCGCTTTTCTTCATTACTAGCTTTTTTATCATCTGTTCCAAGTTTAGTGCTAGAAAATATATAACAGATATATAGCCATAACACATATGATACAATGACACACAAACCTATCAAAAACAAAAATCAATTATAATACTCTCATTGAATAACAAGCTGCTGAAAATTTATAATAATACATTTTATATTAAAAATATTATTTACATAGCATATTGTTATTGTATAGTTTACAAGTAGTGTATGTAGCACATAACTTCATAAAATATGAATATAAAATAATGTAATTTTGATTCCTCATTTAGATACCAAACCTCAGTAAACCTCAATATTTTAAGAAAGAATGAGATTGTGTGATGTTCATACTTTCCTCAGTCATTAATGGGTCTTAATGAAGAGAAACCAATATAGATTGCAATCAAATTGTGAACTTAGATAACTAGTTCACATTATAGCTTTCACTTAATTCTAAATCTTTTGTCTTTTTATTTGGGAGGGAAAGCATTGTCTATGACTCTTTAGAGGGCTTCTGAGACTAGTAGGTGGGAGGGAGGAAGTTACCCTTAACCAGGGACCAGGTCCAAATCCTAATACTTGCAACAGATGCGAGGCTGTAGTTTTAAACCAAGATATAACAATTTCATGTTGCTCTGTGACCACTTTGACATGTGACACATTGTGCACTTGTACTGGCAATGTCAATTTGTTGCAGAGAGTGAGCTTAACGTACACCACAAACATTTGATTATTATAAGCAAATCATCTGTGCAGGTTGTTGGCAAGAAGTTCTGGAACCCTCATCTCTCATTTATGACTAGAGTGACTATCATGCAGTCTTAAAGACTTAGTGTTCTTGCATTACCAGAAATGCTCAAGGTATTTCTTTTTAGAGAGGGAAATTTGCCTTCTATATCATTAGACTGAGAGCAACAAACTACAAATATCTAGGTTTACTCAGTTGACAAGTTTATACTCTATGAAGATCCGACAAATAAACTGTATTACATACAATATGTATATAACTTGATAAACAATTTGATTAAACATAAGCCAAAACATAAAAGCTATTTTGTATTAAGAAATATATACAAAATAAAGTAACAAAAAAAAGAAAAAAATTACACTCACAAACAATAACTATACAAAAAGTAGGAACAATCTGATTAGAATTCAAATACGAATATCATTATGAAATAGATATGAATCTAGTGTAAAACAGCTCTATGATATAGAAGGTTGTAATATTTAATAGATTAGAACTAACTACTAGGGAAATGAACAAATCTTATGCTTATTCAATAATACACTAAGAATAATTTCTTTTAGTACTAGTATTAAACAAAATACAGTACAAGGAAGAAAGACCTTTCATATTTTACAGTCATTGGTGTGATGCTAGTGAAGTTAGGCTGGTGGTAGTATCTTCATGCAGCTGATATATAACCATTTTTTTCATCAGTTACTATCATGGTTTGGACCAGTGCACATGGTGCATTTGCTATTGAAATGTTTATCGGGAATGGTGAATTTGAGGGCTTGTTTTGCTGCAACCTGTACATGCTGCTAAGTTACACTTGCAAGTGACAGCTAAGCTTTCCTATCACTCGTTATTTTTATTACATGTTTCAATTATTTCATCTGAAGCTGTTTTAACTCTCATCCAATTTGAACTTTCTGTATTAAAAAAAAAGTTTATAAAAGAACATTGTAATGTGTTACAATAATACACACTAAGTTATAAGACTTAATCATTTCTGATTTTTAAAAACCTCCATTTCAGATTAAGAGAACACTTAAACACACACAAAAATGAGGTACCCTTAATTTTGAAAATACTGAAGAATTTAGTAAAATAACTATGTCCAATATTAACCCTTTAGCATTCAGATTACTCTGTCAAATGTAATGTTTATTTACTTACATTGTTTTGAATTAATGATGCATTATCTCATAGCTTTGAGATTTCAATGATGCAATCATTTATTTTCCTAGAGTATTTTTCTGGAGCAGCCAGATCTGTCCAGTTTCAACATATAACACAATATCTAGGCCAAATATAACACCAGCTTAACCCTTTAGCATTTATTTCTAAAGGGTTAAGTTGGTGTTTGTAATACAAAATAAATATGAACTTTAAAAAAAAAGCACTCACCTTGATTCTGAAGATTTATCATCTGGTGGAGAATTGTCAGTAGTTTCTCTGGCAGTATCCTCTGAAGGAATGCAATTTTCTGGTGGTGTAGAAGGGGAAGAATTGGCAGAAGATGTTGATGAGACAGTAGCTGGAACAGAGGCAACCTTGCTAGAATCAGTTGTTGAGAGATTTTCTGCATTATCAGATTCCTTAGTTGTGCTTGTGGGAGTTTCTGGTGCTATTGGAGACCCTTTTGAAGTAGCATTTCCTTCTGTTATACCATTACTTTCCCCACTTGAATTTTTTTCCATTGTTATATCTGTTAATAAACAAAATATTCATGAGCTACTTTTAAATAACTTAAAGCAGAAAAGATCTGTTTTATATAGATTTAATTTAAATTTACCAAATCCTTCCACAATACTTGAAACACTCCAACTGTGTATATTAACAAAGTAACATGGACACAAGCATAGATTTGTTGCTAAAAAGTGCATTTCCCAACAATGAAGTCTTGAATTCAGTCCTACTGTGCAGCATGTTCTATTTTGGGTCAACCAAAATCTTGTGAGTGGATTTAATAGAAGGAATCTGAAAGAAGCCTTTCAGGAGTGTGTGTATTTGTGTTTCTAAAAATTACAAGGCTACAAGCAGTGACATTGTTATTTCCTCTTCAAAAGTGTGTAGAATAGGAAATCCCTTACTAAGAAAAGAGGTGAGAATTAGCATCAGGAAAGGCATCCTCCTCCTCATTATTGTTTTAAATTTCACTTTTCTATGCTTGCATGGATCAGATGGAATTTGTCACGGTAGATTTTTTTTTACAGGTAGATGCCCTTTCTGTTGCCAACACTTACCTGTTTCCAAGTAAGGTAATATTTCTCCTTAACCAAACATGTTTTTATGGCAGACAGGAAATGAATGAAATTACTTGTGATTGTGACACTTGCTTACAACCATCATGTGATGTCAAGACAAAAAAAGAGACACAAACTCACAGGTTTCTTTCACCAAGCCCACTCACAAGGCTTTGGCCAGTGCAGGGCAATAGAAGATACTTGTCCAAGGTGCGACACAATGGGACTGAACCAAAACCATGTAGTTGGGAAGCAAACTACACAGATGCACAGCCACACCTGCACCTGTAAAACAATACTTTGATAAGGTATCCTCTAACTCATGCTAACATGGGAAAAGCCATAAAAACTGAACAAACACTGCTTTTGGCTTAATCCTCTTTAACATTTTCTTTCTTTATTGACAAACATAAAGTTAATTATAAGAAAGTGACCAATCTCTCCTTTTGGGGGTAGAAGGAAGGAAAATTATGAGAAAGCAAATGATTTAAAGAAGCATAATTCTTAAGTTTAGATGACAGGAAAACAGAACAAATAGTGGTTATTTCAAATGAATTGCAACAAAGACAGTGTATTTCAGCAGGGATATGGAAACAAAAGGATCAAACATTTTGTAACAATATTTCTGTTAAAATATGCAGATTTTGTTTCAATTCGTTTAGAAAATAACAAAGAATTTAATAAAATTTTGTCATTATAAAGCTGGTGTTTAGAACATTAATTGACATGAAATTTTGATGGAAGATTTTAGTTTAGGTCACTTTAAAGCAGGAAGTTTGTATCATAGGATCAAGGGCGGTCGCAAACAGATTGGTATGATTAGGATTAAATACACACGGGGGGGGGGCATACAACAGGTGTGAATACTTGCTATTCACATCAATGAAATGAAAATTCATTGTAATTTATCATTAAAAATTGGTAGATAATTAAACAAAAAAGTAATGGAAACTAATCAATATATTGTATTTTTTTTACATTATATTGTTTTGTTTGATACTCCATATTTCTAGGCTAAATATTTTTAGAACTGGCCATTATTATCATCATCATTATCATGTCAGACAAAATACTCAGTGGCATTTCTGGCTTTTTATGTTTGAGTTCATATCACCCTGAGGTCACCTTTGGCCAACCCTGGGGCTATAGAAGACACTTGCCCAAAGTGACACACAGTATAACTCCACACAGCCATGACTGCACCTGCAAAACAATATCTAAATAATATATTCCCCTAACTCATGCTACCATGGAAAAACAAGAACAAACACTGCAATATTATATATCAAGTCCTAGGGTTGATGGAACTGACTAACCCCACTCCTGCTAAAATTGCTGGCCTTCTGCCATATTTTGAAGCATTATTTTTAATATTGCTATCAACCCAACTGCAAAATGAGGGGCATTTTAGTTTAACAAACAAAATACAGATTAAACAGAGCTGATTTTTGCCAAAGACACTATGCAGTCACTTGAATGATAAAAAATAGCATCTCAGTTCTTAAAATTGTGCTCTTACAGTCTTAGGAAAGGAAGGATAAATTAGATAATGTAGTGCTTATATATATAATACAAAAAGATGAGATGGTCAAAGTGGGAATACTTCATATCAAATGTAACTGATCAGGGACTGATCTAGATACAACATTAACACTACAATATATGTGACATGCTTCGATATCAGTCTGTGTGACCAGTAGTCTAGCACCTTAACTGCAGAGACATAGTATTTCTTACACATAAAAAAAGGTATCCAGTCAAATGAATCTGGGTTATTACTTAAAATGCTGTCCCAGGATACCCACAATTCAATATCTAAGACAAGTAAAAGATAAAAAGTCGATGATGTCTCCACAAGACCATTTTGGAAACTTTATCAATAGTACGTTACCAAACAAATAAGAAATAAATAACTTAGAAAAACTTGAAGTAGGATTTAGTGATGCAATGTCTTAACATGTGAACATGTAAACTTAATACCATTTACAATCAAACTTCCTATAGGTTTATTAATTGCTGACGCATTAGACATTTTCCTAGTCAATATGAGTCATTGCTGTCTCTCTCTCTCTCTCTTCCCTGCCCTCTATCTTAATTCTTTGTCAGCAGTGTAACTTGATATCTTAAGGGTAGAGCTATCCACTTTTTAAGACACCATCCACATCCACTGTATAGCATACAATTTCACATAACATGTATATGTTTCATTCATATAAGAGTCTGTGATTGTTGGAATCCCAAAGAAAATATTACAACCACTCCTCAAACTATAACTAGTTCCCTTTTGCTATTAATTACTAACCAAATCCAAAAACATTTCCATAAGAAATGACGATTAGCAATCTCACCAGCACAGAGACCCATCTCTGATTAGCGTAATAATCAAAGGCATTCCAGCCATGGCCACACTGTTTTACTTTTCAGCTGTCAAGAACTGCATTATCCAATATATCCTTTTCATTTTTCAAACTGTGGGGTGTATTTTGAGGGAGTTCTGGCAGCTAATTTCAATAGCTGAGCAAGGATGTAGGATCTCTCTTGTTTTGTCTGACTTGGATAAAACATTTAATACTTCTGTGCATCATTAAATAAGATTTTGTGAAAGCAGTCACTATTATTTTCAGTGTATCAATGTATCACAGTTATAACAAAATATCAACTAATTAGTTATAGCACAAATGCAAAATTACATTGACATTAGTTTGTTCACACCTTCATTTAGCCATAAACTTCTACACACCTATTTCACCTAGCTTCTACACTACCCCCTAGAAGTTCAGTTTCTACTCCCACCCACCTCTGAATTTGTATAGCTTCTACACCCACTCCCAAGCCCACGTTACCTTCAATCCTTGCTATACTATGACTGTCTTACAACACACAAAACTTCTCACTTCTAGACCAGTGTAATAATTCAACTTCTGCACTAGTGCCCTCTACTGAATCAACATACTTGACCTACCTTCTCTAAATACAGTTTTATTTTATAAATTCAGGCAAAAAGAAAAACTATGAGTTCAAGAATTTCTAAGAATTGAACATATAAATAAATATTAATGAAACTTGACAGAGCAATAAGAATGAAATAAAACACACCACCACTTCACATATTCCATTTAGCCAAAGCACCTCACACAGGTTAATAAAACTTCAGAAAAATTTGTAAAATGTTCAAGTAAATTTTGATTCATTAATGATGTAGTTTACTTAAATATCTGCACTTAAGTAACCCAAGTGTTTATATAATGGTTTAACACATCTGCACAAATTACTTTACTTTCTTACACAAATTTTCACTCTAACTTAAACAACTTCAAGTTCTGAAATTGAAAACGCTATAGTACAACCCTCCAGGGATTCACATGAAATTTGAATTCTCCAAATGCTTTCAGCAAATCGAATTTGACAGCCATTAAAAGTTCCTGATGAAGAAGTTTCACTAAATATAATTAGATAAATAACAATAAAAACTAAAAAAAAAAAGCAAAAAAACAAAAAACAAACTAAAACACAGATAATGATTATACATATTTGCTTATAACATTGTTTGGAATAAACTTAATGGGTTTTCAGTAGTAATTTAAGATGGCTTAGGCCATTATGCTTCGCTCAACACCAACAGTTTACAGTTAGTAACACTTGCAGCCTACAACCAGACCAAATTAAAGCCAACATATAAAGAGACATCAAACTAGAAAGCAACAATTAAATTATAGTAATATAATTTTAAAACTTTTAAACTGCTTATCAAAAAAGAGGAACATAGATAAGTAAATAATTATCAATGCATTGTTCTAAAGTGGTTCCTTTTCTTTTCTTTTTTTTTTCAATTTTTAGTTTTATGAAACTAACTCTATTACCATATTTCAGTTGAAATACACTGCCTTTGTTTTAATTACTTTTGAAAATAATGGAGAATTTCGTTGAGTATTTAAGCTAGTGCTACGAACATAAATTAACATGAAATTTGGATGAAGATTTTAATTTTAAATCACTTTAAAGAAGGAAATTTGTATCAAACGAGTTAAACATGTGTATCATTGAGAAGCAAATCTTTAATGCATATTTGGCAAGAAATAAAGTATTTTTATACATCATCATCATTTAATTCTATCATCAGTGTTGGTATGGACTAAATGGTTTGACAGGATCCAATGAGCCAGAGGACTGAAATGGTTGCATGCCAACCATTTCAGAGTGTATTGTGTACATTTTTTTGTTATACCAGTACTAATAAAGACACTGAGTAATTTCTAAAAGAAACTCACAGTATGGGTATCATTTAATCTCTTTAATTATTCTGTTGTTAATATCAAAGTCTTTTGCCATACTCCTGTGTTCATAGTCCTTTATACTGAGAGAACTGAGATTAAAAGATGTTAAAGTTTCTAAATTACAATGGCTTCTTTGTTAACTCAGATACTGTTTGGGGACAGAGGGTGTTAAAAAGGACAAATAATAATTAATTTTAAAACTACCATAAATTAAACAAGCATACTTCTAATTGAAAGATGTTAATAAGCATATCCAACAAAATGAACTACTGTATTTGAGGATGTAAGATACACATTTTCTGTGAAGTTGGGCCTACAGTCATGGCTGAAAGTTTGGAACATTTAGAAAAACAATTTAAATTGTTATGCCGAAGTACAATTCAATTCAAATATATACAATGTATATATTTGGGCATTTAAAATAAAAATTCTAATTTTCAGACCTATGTTCCAAACTTTTGGCCAAGTAATAATGTGTCACAAATATAACTTTGGGCATTTAGTATAAAAATTTTAATTTTCAAACTTATGTTCCAAACTTTTGGCCACGACTGCATATTACATGCTTTAATGCACTAAAAACTTTTTTTCCTGAATATGCAGAGTTGAAATTGGGATGCATCTAATATGCTTGTGTATCTTTTATGCTATAAAATATGATACAATTTTAAAATTAGGATTTTACAGGTTGTTAGCAATTTCAGGTCAGTATGTGTGGGCATTGAATTTATATTATAAAATGAAAACCACCATTTCCTCCATACCTATTTTTTCAAACCTTTTTTAATGTTTAGCTTTTTTAACTTTTTTGTTACCATCTTTCTGTTAAAACACTCCTTTTATTTCAATAAATTTTTGAAAATAATGAAGAATTTAGTTAAAAGACTTTGTCATTATTAAGCCAGTGTTTGGAACAGAATTTAACATGAAAATTTGATGGAAGGTTAAAATTTAGATCACTTTAAAATAGAAAGTTTGTAATTTAGAACCAAGAGCAGTCTTGGGTGGGTTGGCATCAAAAGGTTTAAGCAAACTTCAACCGAAATACACTTCCATTATATATATATGATAGATAGAGAGAGAGAGAGAGAAAGAGAGGAGTATACAGCTGACAACAGAATTTACACAAACCTCAATAAGCTGAAATAGTTCATAGAACAGGTTCTAAAGTCTACTAATTTATCTATCTTTACCAAATCACTTGGAACTGTTTGGCCTTCTGTTTCAAGTTGATAGGGTAGGTAAGAAAAAGAAGTTGATAGGGTAGGTAAGAAAAAGAAGTTTCTTTTTTCCTGTTCTCTTTACTTGTATCAATCAACAAGCATTAAGGAATATAGAGATACTAAATTAGCATTCAGGAATATAGATTAATAGTAAGACATGGATGTAGCTGTGAGGGTAAGAAGTTTGCTTCCCAACCTATGGTTTTAGGCTCAATCCAACTGCATGGTACCTCGGACAAGTGTCTTATACTATAACCTCTGGCAAACTATAGTGAATGGATTTGTGTGTGTACACACACATACATATGTGAATGTGATGTTTGTGCTCCCTTATCTTGACATCATGTGATGGTTGTAAAGAGGAGGGAGGAAATTAGTATTAAAGAATGTACCAATGTAATAAGGAATATAGGGGTAATAAATCTCATCTTCACTAGACTTTGAAGTGAAATTAAGTGACCAGATTGTAACAATTTACACTAAAAATTGATGAGATCAGTTACATTTCCATAATTTCATTTTGAAACAAAAACCCAAAATAAATATTTGGTAATGTTTTGTAACATTACCATTTTATCTTGCTTTTATCATTAAACACACCTTGCCTTTGATCTTGTCAATTTTGAAAATGAAGAATTTGGTAGCTGTTATTAAGCTGGTGTTTGGATTTAAAGATGAAAGTTTGATGGTTAGTTTTAAAATTAAGCCCACTTTAAAACAGGAAGTTTATATTATAGAATCCGAGGTAGCTTCAGATGGGTTGGTAACAAAAAAGATAAATATATATACTTTCACAAGACTATACTGTATGATTTTCATAAACACACTTTTGTTATTAAATTCTGGACACCAACTTGGAACATCATATTTTAATGACCTCTTTGCCTGTGTTTACATGGGTTGGATGGAGTTTATTGAGGGAGATTTTCTATGGCCAGATGCTCTTCCTTTTGCCAACACTCAACTAGCAAGGTAATAGTTTACCATAGCCAGACATAATCTTTCAGAATATTAGAAATGAATGACACTGCTTGTATGACAGTGACACTCATTTATAACTATCATGTGATGTCAAGACAAGGAGAAACGCATACACACAAGACTTCTTTCTGCCTACCAAATCCACTCACAAGGTGTCACGCAGTGGAACTGGACCCCAAACCATGCAATCAAGAAGTAAACCATTATATGTCTTTACACTAATAATAATAATAATTTATTTACATAATAAATATCTTCTTAATTTTTGTATGTGGGAAGTGATGTAAGTTATCTATGATGGACAAAATGAAAAACGAAACTAGACTAATCTTGCAAGCCTAAATACATATCTATAAACAGGATATCTGAATACACATTTATTCATAACACTGTTATTACTTTTGTTCTTGTATGTAGATCATAATTTTGAGACTGTATGGAAAGGAACTACTCCTTTTACATGTTATTATAACATTAAGTATAAATGTGATTGGAAAAAAGCTCTCCCTTTACCTTCCCTAACCAAGTATAATCAGACTACAGCAATTTCAATTAGAATTTCATAACTTGAAGAAGAAACAGAACCTTGTCAATGGACTGTAAATTGACAATGAACTAGGAACCTTTGGGTTCTGATCTAGCCTTTGGAAAATGGCCTTATAATATGTAGAAATATATTTACTGCTAAACAAAATAATTAAAGAGGAAAAAATTATTTCAAATTAAAAAAACTTAAATGGCAAAATTCAAAATATTTGTTTTGTTTTTCTACAATTTTACATCTGTTAAATGGTCTAAAACTCTTTTACATGAAAGAAAAGAGGAGGCAAAAATATTGTTTATTTGCAGACTTTTTTTGGGATGGCTGCTCAACCTGCTGAAGATAGCAACAAAAACTCTCACAAATCACAGCTTTAAATAAAGGCTACAGCAAACAATACAGTTCCTGATATACAAAAGATGAGAATGTCACAAATGGAACACTATTTATCATTATTTTTTAACTACAACAAAACCAAAGTTTATCTCAGGCCAATGTAGGTAGGTTTCATGTGAACTGTTAGTCATAGCAACCAAATTTTCCACACATCATACTCTGTTTTAAATTAGGAATGGCTACATTAGAAAATGAAGTCCCATATATACAATATATATATGTGTGTGTGTAGTCCAACCCATGCCAGCATGGCTGTGTGGTTAAAAAGTTCACTTCCAACTATGTGGTTTTGGGTTCAGTCCCATTGCATGGCACCTTGAGCAAGTGTCTTCTGGTCTGGCGAAAGCCTTAACAGATTTATTAGATGGACACTGAAAGAAGCCTGTTGCATGTGTGTGTGTGTGTGTCTACCTGTCTTAACATTGCACAATAGATGCAAACAAGTGTCCTTGTCATATAAATGGTGTAATTCATTTCCAGTTTTCCAAGTAAACATGTCTGGTTTAATGATTCATTTGAATAGCCTATACATAAACGCATGTGTACACCTGAACCCCTCAACCTAGCATCCATCAGTGTATTGCAGTCCTTGGTAAACAATTCAACCCCAGTTCTTAAGTCTGGCACTTATTAAACAAACAAACACTGGTTGTGAAACGGTGATGGGGGATGAACAAACACAAATGTATACATATTAGGCTTCCTTATAATTTCTACCAACCAAATTCGCTAAGGAATTGTTAAGCCCAGGGCCATAAAAGAAGAGAATTAAGATGTTGCATAGTAGGACTGAACACAAAACCATTAGTTGCAAACCATGCAGCCATGCCTGCACCTAATACTTTTAACAACCATTACATTTCAGTGAAAAAAGAAGAGAATTTAAACTACGAATAAACATTAAGTTTCTTGAAAATTTATCTGCAGTACAAGATACGATATTTTGGAGGGCTCTCTACTTCATTAAATGATTTTTATAAAAACAAACTCTAATAAACATGAAATAAAGCAGCTGCAAATTGCATTGAAACCCAATCAACATAAACAAAAATGACTTCAACATTGAAAATATCGTTGTAAGCAGAATCAGAGAGACATATGTTAACTATAGAAAGTAAAACAATGCTTATGAATAATAAATTATTATATTCAACTGAAATATATATATATATATAAATATATGAGTGAACAAAGAGTGATGGAAAGAAGGTACAATGGATCATTTTAGAAATCAGTCTTATTTTATTTCCTGTAGAAAATTAAAATTTGTTACACAATTTCAAATTGTGCATATTTTGTGCGTTTCTGTGTGTGTGTGTATATATTATATATATATTTATTTGAAGAGAAAGTGAGAAAGGGGAAAAAAAGAGGAAGAGAGTGGACACACATCCATACCAAGATTTCAAACACATTAGAAAGAGAAATGAAACTCTCATAAAATACTCCATAATTAGAAATCTGAAATAGCTGAATAATGACCTTTAGAGTAGAAAACAAGGTCATTTCTTTCTCTTATGCAACACAAAACTTGAAGATAGCAACACCATTCTTAGCTGCCAAATTAATGGACATTGAACATTACAGCAATATTGATTCTGCTGGTTTTTCTAGTCCTTGCCATTAAGTGGAGTGGGGAGAGAGAGAGAGAGAAAGAGAGACAGTAGTAGGGTAGAAGAAAAGCTGTAGCAAAGATTACTACGCAAATTAAATTTGGAAAAAGGGAAATTTATTAAATCCTTCTTTACAATTGATGGAATCCATACAAAGAATTACTAGGAGCAGGAAGTTCATAAATACTGTTTCTTTACTCTTTAAAAACTATTATTTTTACTGGGAAAACTTATTAACCCTTTCATTAGTATATTTCTGCCCAAAATACACCCCTTATGTGTTTCAATTAATTTCTAACATAATCATAAATTAAGTCTGGTTTCATTAAACAACTATAACTTTTTTATTTATCAATATATTAACGTGATTTTTGGAAGATAATTTAATGAAATGTTCTCAACCAATTCTATACTATAATTTTTGTCACAAAGTGACTCTAATTGCAAGTAGATACAGGTAAATTCAACAAAATATAAAATTATTAAAATTTTGTTCAAACATCGCTATAGAAAATGGGTTATTAGCTAATATTCAATTGGGTATACAACAAAATTTTACGATAGAATTTGTTATTCTGGGTAACTTTCTGATACCCATAATAATATTTATGGCAAAATAGTCTTAATTTCATTTAAGGTTATGGGAAACCACTAACTATCCTTTCTTTCGCTTTGTTTACATTTAGCGTGACGGTTCGTTTCCACCGTAATGATTTCAAATAGGCTCATTCGAAAAAGTAAAAAGAGATAGTCTAAGGCTTTACTCTTCTGGGAAAGTCTGTGGCTTGGTCCAGTTTCTTCAGAAAAATCACCGAAAGAAACAGTTTTTAAATTTTCACTCCATTCAGGTGCCAATTCATTTTCTTTATCGCTGTTGGAGCTCTCGGATTCACTGTTTTCACTTTCGGAAAATGAAACATCAGATTCATTATCAAATACCACGTGCTTTTTTTTTCAGTCATAGAGTTAGATTTATGAAGGTCTTCAGTAGAAAATCCTTCGAATTCTGACTCGCTGCTTGATATAATGAAATTCGTATCCATTTTTTGTCAGAATTACAAATTTTGAAAACACAATAGCAACAAATTTCGGAAAAAAATCTCCCAAAATTCACGGAATTAAAATTACACTTCGATTGTTGTACAAAACTGTAGTTGAACTGTTTACGAAATATAATACGTGTTTTCACGAATGTACTAAAGAGATTTGCTCTGATATTCTCATTTAAATATGAATAGCTAAATACGGACAGGTTTGGGCGGTTTGGTCACATTAACCAAAATTTTTTTTGGGCGGCTTTGGGCGGTTGGTAAATTGGCAGAATCATTAGAGCATTAGAAAACATGCTTAGTGGCATTTTTTCTGGCTCTTACAACCCAAGTTCAAATACTGTCAAGAACAACTTTGCCTTTTGTCCTTTTCGAAGTTGATAAAATAAGAACCAGTCAAGTACTGAGGTTAATGCAATCAACTAACTATGCTACACCTAACACTCTCCCCTCAAAATTGTTGGCCTTAGCCAAAATTTGAAACAGTTATTATTATTACTATTAACAACTGGTACTTATTTCATAGAGTGCTCCAACTGGTAGTTGACAAAATAAGTACAGTAAGGTAGTGAGTTTACAGAATAGTTACTGTGCTGGGCAAAATACTTTGTGGTATTTATTCTCTCTCTACATTCTGAGTTAAAATTGCCTTTCATCTTTTTAGGGTTGATGAAATAAGTACCAATTGAATACTGGGTGTTGATGTAATCTGACTAGCCTCCTGCCCCAATTTCAGGCCTTGTGCCTATAATACAGAGAAATATTATTATTATTATTATTATTATTATTATTTAGAACTGGTTTTGCAGGCCTCACAAAAAATGTCAAGTTGATCAGGTTTATTTTCAACTTCAACTCCTGGAGGAGAAACAAACATTAGAGAAAAGGTAAGAGAGACAGAAAGAAGAAATAGTGTTTGCACGGACTATTGGTTGTAGTTGATTAGTAAAGCTTTGACAATCAGCCAGATGGTCTTACTTTGCTTGCTGTCTAGGATGCTGTATATTTAGCAGTTATATTGTGCCAAATATGTGTGCAGGACCCCAGTGTAAGTAACATGCACACTTTTAAAGAAAACTAATATTAAACTGTTCAAGGCTGAAGTGCTCATCAAAGTTTGAGATGTAGGTTTGATAATGCTGTTGGTCATTTAAGATTATTATAGACCAATGAGGCTTAATGTTTGCTTAAAGTTGAAGGTTGTTAGCTATGTGTTATCACTGAGGAAGGTGTAATGTTTGGGAGATTTATATGTGCAGTGTGAAAAGAAATTAGTCTTTTTGATATGAACCAACCCAAGGCTGCCCTGAGTTAATGATACAAATTTCATCTTTTAAAGTGATCTAAGAAAAACTTGCAACAAAATTTCATTTTAATTCTATGTTCCAAAAATTAGCTGTTATTTTACTAAACCCATGATTTTCAAAATGCAGCAAAAGGCAGTGTATTTCAGCAGAAATATGGTGACAAAAAGTGTTAACTTGTCATATATATGCTGAAGGCTGTTTTCAAGGTCTTTGCTCATGGAAGCTAAAAGTGCAGGGAAAGGTGGCATCATCTCCATGAAACATCCTTATTGTATGAAACATAATCCTAAAGACACTCCAGAGATGACAGAATGTGGGACAGAGTGAGCACCACTGGTAAATATTGTGAGGGAGAGATTTAATAGGAAACTTCAGATCCAAGACCAAAGGAATAGATGGGACACATAACCAGTACTGTTACATGACTCTTGTGTCAGACATAATCGAGGCCTTTGTTAATGTCTAAGGAAACAATATTGAGAGGAGATAGTGGTGTGCAATGTTGGATGGTAGATCAAAGTTTGGAAATTGTATTTGTGACTGCTGAGAAGGCAAAAAAACTTGAGGTGATAAAATTAGGTGGATGATTTTCATAACTGCTTCTTAATAAGTTAGTTGGACAGGGTCAGAAAAGTCACTCTTCTTGTGGGTGGGACACACTGTTGCACATATTCATGGATTGGTGATGTGGTGATAGGGTTTGTAGAGATAAAAAGATTAAAGAATACAATGGAAGTAAAGTACTAGCTGTAACAAGCAGTTTCATGATAATAGAAGGAACAATCTGAGGACCAGCTAGTTAGCCTTTCCAATACCAACCTACCCAGGGTAGGAAACATGGTGACTTTTATCTGAAATTTGAGGTGCAAAAGAACTTACAAGTTACATGAGGTAAAAAGCTTACAGGCCATGTGAGGTACAAAGATATTTTCTTTCTTGGTAGTTTAACTTGCAATCAGCATTCTTTGGGAACTGCAGACTTATTTTGGAGTTGTGGACTTAGGGTGCATAAGAGTTGTAAAGTGACACACACACTTAGAGTGAGGATATCAGTCATTTACTTAAATGTCTTATGGGTGGCTGCCAAGGGTAGCTGATGTCAGTGAGGATGGTTTTAAGTAAGCATTGATCATGTGATTCAGTGGAGGGAAGAGATGGAAAAGACTTAAGTATGGCAAGATGCATACTGGGTTTAGAAACAAGAATGATGTCACAAGTGTTTGGAGTTGGTGTGTCAGTCAGGGATACAAGTGAGTGAGGAGACTAGCTGATGTAGACTATTCAATTTCACACAATATTCAGTCACAGTATTAGTAGCAATGGGTGAAGGAAGAGTGCAAGCAAGCAATAAGAACAGTTATGTACTTTAAAGTGATTGAGAACGATGACTTATAAACAAAGTTGAGATAAATGTCCTTGATCTAAGAAAGTTGAAGAGACAGCAGAAAGAAAAAAAGAAAAGAAAAAGAGGAACAGAGAAAGAAAAGACTTTGGTGGTGGCTAGATACTAGCTGTAGCAAATTCACAAGGATAGGAAGAACACACAGGTAAGTTGTTGTTGTTTAACCCACAGATAACCTGAATGAATAGGCTTATGTATGATTAGAGGTATTTTAGCTGGGACCATTCCATCTTTTTGTATATCTATAGTGTTGAATGTGTTCTTCCTGTTTTTAAGATAGCAGGGTGTAATCAGGTCGCTATTTCTAGCAGGTTGAGTAAACATATACAAGCTCCTTCAGCTTGTGTCTAGGTAAGTTTCTGCACGTGACAACTGAGTGCATGACGAGAGCAAGTGTGGGTGTGTGTGGAAGAGGAAAGTTCAGTAAAATCAGTGACTAAAAGTCATTTGTTACAGATGTTGAGTTGAGAGAAAAGAGTAGTAAGAGGAGTGGACTGTACATATAAGCAGAGAAAAGTAGTTGAGATACAGTGTAGTTGTGACAGTAAGAAAGAAGAGTAGGTGCAGATCTTGTAGAGGTGGTGGTTAGAACGCCTAACTCTGACCAGACACACTTATAACCAAACATATATCAGCATATCAGCTATGACCACTACATGTTTTGGGGGCAAGTAGGATTATAATTATCTAATGTGTTCTGTACTTATACAAGCTGGTATGGTCATATCTGAGGGTTATTTCTACTAGATCTAGCAATCATATAGAAACGATTTCAGCAGAAAGTTGAACTAAGACCATAATGATGGAGTATATATTAACATGGCAAGCTGGCAGACTCATTAGAACATGGGGAAAAATACCTTGCGGTATTTCTCCCAAAACTTAACATTCTGAGTTCAGACACCATCTTAGTCAATTTTACTTTTGTTCTTTCAGGCTTGATAAAGTACTAAGGTTATTGGTAGTGACTAAACCCCTCTTCCAAATTACTGACCTTGTACCTTAATTAGAAATAATAATTATTGAGAATACATACATACATACATACAATATAGACAAATAATACTATTAACTATATGTAAGTGCATCGTTTTAGTTATGATAATTAGGACTAATTAGTTAATAATCATATTTATATAAGTATAATTAATTACATACATCTGAATAAGTGAAATCATCATCATAATTTAACCCTTTTTCATACTTGCATGGATTGGATGGAATTTGTTGAAAAAGTTTGTACAGTTGGATACCCTTCCTGTCACCAACACTCACTTGTTTTCAAGCAAGGTAACCTTTTCCCATACTCATACATGTTTAGATTGGAGACGAACAACCTTGCTTGTTTGACAATAACGATAATTTACAACCATCACGTGATGTCTAGACAAGGGTATATATGCACATATTAAACATGTTCTACTAAAAACACTGACAACTCAGGCATATAGAAACCAGATATAGAAACCACCATACCATATAAGGTCAGAGTAAATGTATCACTGTGGAGAGGTGGGGAGGGGAAATAAGACTATTTTTTTGTTAATAGAAAAAGCAAGTTTAGTTGAAGGTAACAGGTGATGTACTTCCTAGTTGAGATGAACACTGTCCATTACCTGGAACATCTACTTTTCAAATAAACAATGACTAACTAAATCATACATTATGTATGAATGTGTGGGTGAGTGTATGTATGAGAATAGTGTTGGATACTATAATAAATGCAAAAGCCTGTGTAAATCTAAGTGTAGCCAAATATTAACCCAACTTAACCCTTTCAAAACAAAGATTTGATGGACTATAAATATATCATCATCATCGTTTCAAGGTTCACTTTCCCATGCTTGCATGGGTTAGATGGAGTTTGTTGAGGCAAATTTTCTATGGTTAGATTCCCCTCCTTTCACAAACTCTCACCTGTTTCCAAGTAAGTTTATATTTCTCCATGGCTAGACATGTTTTCATGGAAGATTGGAAACCAAGAATACTGCTTGTATGATGATGACACTTGCTTTACAACAATCACATGATGTCAAGAGGACACACACACCACAGGCTTCTGTCAGTTTCTGTCTACCATATCAACTTAAAAGGATTTGGTTGACTCAGGGCCAGAGAAGACAGTTGCCCAAGATTCCACACAGTGGGACTGAATCCAGGACTAACTGGCGGGAAAGCAAACTTCTTAATCACATAGCCACACCTGTGTCTATAATATATATATATATATATATATATCATCAAAATATTATGGCCAGAATAGGGTCTAATCCGAGTGAGTGGTTATTAAGTGAGGAGAAGCAGTTAAATTTGTAAAATAATAAGTTTACTAAAGAAATATAGTGTAAAATAATATCTCAACAATCGTTTTCCAAAATCTTTTAGTCAGGAATGAAGGCAGTGCCCATAATCTGTTACAGAGTTTCCAAGACTGGTGGAAGGAAAGGAGGGCAGTATCCTCAAACCAGAGATCAGGTCCAAATGCTTGCAACAGAATGGTTTCTGCTAAAGACACCCAAGGTGCCTGACAGTGGTGGTGTTAGAACCACTAGTATCAATTCCCTTTCAGATAAGATAATTTCATTAATTATAAGATTTCATATGACCTGAAAGAATTCTTTAAGCTGTGAGGCACTATTGAAATGATATGAAATAAACAGATCTTTTAGATTGAATCTGCTGTTATATAAAATGGACCTGTGTGTCTACTTATATCCAAATAAGTCTTAAAAAAAAAACCCAACAAAGTTTCAGAATAAATCATCTTGTTTACTCACAAATATATAGATATTACAGAGATGGTTGTTTTATGTGACCATTACTAAATTTTAATCGTATTCAGAGGCAAAATGAGAGAGAATTTTGTTGAATGAATTTAATAGAAATAAAATCAATTGCTATTCAAGGTATTTGTCTGTCTACCTTAGAATGGTGTTCTAACAACTTGTGAATTATATATTTTAGAATGCATCTTCAACAGAAGAACAAGTCAGTCACTAAACTGATTAAATTGCATTATGGCTAAACGTGTAGCTCCTCCAAACATCATGGGCAGGCAACTCCCCCATTTGTTTGGACAGTTTTCTACAGGTTTTCATAGAACTTTGTAGAAACGTAGGCATTTTAAAGAGACTTTTAATGGTAAGAACAGTAGAAGTTTGTATACTGGGAGAAGAAATTGTAATATGTTGGGTATAGCCCTCATCGAACATGTTGAAAAGCTGTAAAAGGGGCTGAAAATTCTGCGTGTGTGTTTGTGTAGTGGTGTATCCCAGACAGAAAAGTGTATGGTCACAATACCAATGTACAGAAGGTACAAAAGGATAAGTGAAAATAATTGAAAAGCAAACACACATGCATGCATGCACACACACACACTGTAAAAAGGTTAGTTGTCACTTGCAAGTATGACCTGGTAGCCAGTACCACACTTTTGCTTACTTTATGAATCCATGTAGTCACAAGCAGGCACAGACACCCTTTTAGTCTTCCCACTCAGTGGAACATTGAGAACATGGCAGCTAGAGAGAGAGAGAGCTGAAACAAACAGTTCAGCTGGCACTCATTTTTAGCTGAGTAGACTGGAGCAGCAAGAAATGATGTACATTTCTCAAAGGTAAGTGCTACTCAGTCCAGGAACTGAACACTTGGGCTTATGATTGTGAGAAGGCAAAACACACAGAAGGCAAAATTGAAATGAAAATATGAATCTCTTAATTTTAACAATAAGTATTCAAATTGGACAATCAAATGAACCTGAACTATGTACTTATTGAATTAAAGAGGAAGTGGTTGAAAATTCCACAGACATTTGCAGTGTTACAAGGTTGGCCCTTTGAATTACAGGTACAATCTATTTGATGGGCTCCCAGTTTTTGTCTACACAATTTCTCTCACAAAATTTGGGCTGATCTGAAACAAGAGATTTCATGATTGCACAGCAAACATATTGATCATTTGGTTATTGCATGTGTCCGTGTACATGCACACACATATCAATTTGCTTTCAGTATGATTTAAAATATTTATCAGAGTTTGGCACAGTCCTCTGGCTCAAACCACCCAACCTACACCATCATGGAATAAAGAATATAAAATGATGATGATGTTGTTTGTTTTCAAATCCATTCATAGACAAAGAAAACACAAGAGATGTTAATTTAAAAATCTAAATTATTGAATTTTGTGTTATGACAGAAATACAGACATATCTGAATCATAGATGACTTAGAAGACTGAGAGGCCATTTCAACTGCAATATATGACCTTCAGACATAGTCCCCACCCTAACCAAATGGAGGTGGTGAATGCCAACAAGTTCATTCAATGTTGATATTGGTGCTGCTATCTAGAAGGGTAGAGGAAAGGGTGTTATGTTCAACAAAGGTGTGATATTAGATACAAGTGAGGAAACAAGATTATTTGTCTTGTAGGTTGCTGGAAACGACATTCTGCCAAAAATAAATATTCACAGAAATTGAAATTAAACAAGACTGCAGTTTGGAAATAGATGTTTTGGAAGGCAACATTCTTGAACGTGTCTGCTTCAGTTAACAGATAAGAGTTCTTTGGTTCAAAAAAAAAAAAAAAAAAACCCATGGTTAGGTAAATCTAATATATAGGAAAATCTAACCAAAGTTCTGTAAAATGAAACCATATATTCTTCAGACAGGAAAAAAACTAGAGAGGAAGTAAAATGCAATAAAGTTAAAAAGAATTTTGAAGTTTTTGCAATCTCATGTGATTTTGTAATTCATGAGAGAGAGAGAGAGAGAGAGAGAAAGAGAGAGAAGGGAGGGAGGGACAAAGAAAAAAATTTCAAAAACTAATTGAGAAATAAAATTGGTTTTCTTTGAATAATATCTGGATATACTATCAGAGAACTTAGAATTTCTTAACTTCTTTCCTTTGTTGTATAAAATAATGCTGCAGCTGCATAAAAAAAAAAAAACCCAACAAATCTTCGATATCTTGCAATAAAATCAGTAGCACTATAGATAAAAGAGAAATTTAAAGATTAAGAACTGCATACCAGCTTCAATGAAAGCAATTGGGAAAACGCAAGGTAATATATCTTCAAGGTTAGCAACATTAGTGAATCTTAGTACAAAACTATTGTTTCAGAACAGATGGCTACACACTAATAATCACTTGGAATAAATATAGCATTCAGAGTTTACCTAAATCTACTTTGAAATTCCAGTTGTTGAATGAAAATAAAATTAGATTTGCTCTGAGCCATTAACTTGCTTTTTAAAACATTCCAGTAAATAAATATTCAGATCTATTCACATAGCCACCAGCCTTATATTATTAAAATGAGGAATATATTTGTTACATCATCAATCACCTACAGAAGATAGAATCATACCAACAGAATTGATTTTTCTAAAAAAATATTTTTTTAAAATAGTTTTACTGAAAAGCCAAGCTTTAAGGTACATTCGAAACATTAGTTAGCTACTGTTGTTGAAACAAGATTTGTATCTGAATCACTTCATAACAAATTATGATCCACAGCACTACTTCAGCTTAAAAAAAAAAAAACCCTTAACACTGGCAGAGTTGTTTAGCAGTATTTTGTCTGTCTTGACATTCTGAATTCAAATTCCGCTGAGGTTGATGTTGCCTTTCATCCTTTCAGGGTTGGTAAATTAAGTACCAGTGAAACACTGGAGTTGATGTAATTGACTAGTACTCTACCCCCAAATTTCAAGCCTTGAGCATTCAGCTGAAAGGATTATTATTATAAAGCTAAGTTTTATTTCCATAAACAGAAAACTTAGTCACACCATCAAATCATTAGGTACTGACAACACAACCAAATTTCGAGCATGCTTACACATACCCATCCCCAAAATTCGTCTTTGCATGACATAATTTGAAATATCCAAACATGAACAGAAAAATCTCAGTATTTTATATAATATGTCCAGTGTTTAGTAAGACCAGATGAGAATAGAAAGCAAAATATCTATATGTGTGTGTGTCAAAATATTAGCAAATTTTGTTTTTCTAACCCATTAAAATATACAGACTGCTTAACTTTGAAGCAAACCAAAGCTGAATAGCTACACACACATGCACCCCCCCCCCCCAAAAAAAAAGAAACCTGCTAACATAGCTCTCTTACTAACAATTAGCCTTTATTTCTACCATGAAAATCTCATTGACATATAAAAACATGATGCAGATTGCTCAATAAGGTTAACTGGTTGAAAGATAAGTACAAAAGCAGTGGGTCAACATTATAAAGAATATCAAATCACACAAAAAAAAAAAAAATCCTAATAATTAGTGAAAAAAAAATGAAACCTCAATTGGTCAAACAAACAATTGTAATTTAAATTAGGAGCTCTAGATATAAACATTCTTTATATTACCTAATTTCAAAACAAACTAAAATAGTTGGCTTTCTCAGGGACCATCAATAAATATGAGGCATTTTCTGAAACCAACAACTTGCCATCAGCAGTCACAACTTGGATATGACAGAAGCCAATTAACTATCAAAAAAATGTTAAAGAAAATGTCTAAATCTTATTGCAATGTTTACTAAATTCATATGTCATATCACTTTACATTGACCAGACCAGAACAAATAAAAATAAACACAAGTTATTCAGAAGCATTAGGCATTGGGTTTTTTTTTTTATTCTTGGTAAAAAAGTTATGTATTTTTGGTAA
>NC_042998.1:143802300-143834800 GCF_006345805.1 Octopus sinensis | reverse complement strand
TGATGTTGTATAGATTAAGGCGAGTGATAATGAAATGCATGGATTTTCAAATACCAGCATTAAACTCTATGTGAAGGATGATGATGATGATGGTGGTCAAGTCAAATCATAAGATGCAGAAAATAAATCTATTTTTAAATAGTATAAAAACACTGACAGAAATACAGAAAAAAAAACCCCCCATTAAGATTGTTTAGTCATAGCTTATAAATAATAAGATCATCATGCAAATTATATATTGGTTTTAGGGGTGAATAAAGAAGTGTCTAGGTATTGTTGCCAGCCCTTATTTTCATATTTTGTGAATAGAATTTTAACATAACATAAAATAAAGCAGTAAAACTCAAAACAAAACCCAATCATGGAAACAATGCAATTTAGACAAGTGATGTATGGCTCTACTCCTATTCTCCCCTCTTATACCATCCCGTCTACTCCCAGCCACACAATTTAATAATAATGGTGTCGGTTATACACTCTCTAATACAGAAGAAACAATTAAATGGTGCTATATAGTAACACACTCCCCTTCTTAAATACATAACAATTAAGAAGTGTTGTGGTGCAGCAGCAGACATATTCTTTTACTCAGACGCGTAAAATATTTCTTTTTTGTCTTTCATTTCTCATCTCTGCTAGACTACATCTCAGTCAACTTTTGTCTTTAATTTGAAATTCCCAGCCTGATGAAGGTGACTCATCCACCAAAGAAATCTAAATAATAACTTTGGCTGACTGGGTTGGGTTGGGAGTTAGGGTTGGGGTCTGGCTGTTTGTTCAGGGAGAAAATAATTTTCAGCATGCAGGGAGTTAGAGGAAGGCGACCAAGAAGCAAGGAAGCAAATTAATAACTAACACTGATATAAGAATCAGAAATAATAAAAACATGGTAAATGATGGTATCACATAAATACTGTCACACCATGCACCATACTCCATTGCTACTATTTTAAAACTTAAATTCCTGAAGATTAACACCTCTAAATTAATTAGTACTATTTAACTTAGCACATCTTAAGGAGTTAATGAGCACAAATAGCAACATTAATGTCAAGACAGAGTCCAAGTGATTAATAACTGTGACATACATAAGCTGCTAATCAACTAAAAGATTCGGTGAAGGCTTACATATAACTCCATATTTCTATGATTTATAAATAGCACTATAAATGAAAGATGCTATCTCAGTAACTATCAGAGAACAGTTAACATGAGGCAAATGGCTAAGTTTGAAATGTGAATAGAATCAACTCTGCCTTTATTGATCAACACCTTACCAAAGCAGACATATTTTGGGGGTTTAAGCATGGAAGTTACTTTGATGAATAAAGCAAAGTAATGGCCTTGAATTTTGCAAACCATCCCAGGCTGATTATATTGATGATGGAATTGAACTTAAATCTCCTTTGTTGATACATCAATATAATTGATTACTAACTACATATATCCCATGTCTTAAAATGTACACAGGTCTAGCAACCAAAGTCTTGTGCCTTCTCTGTAGCTGAGTCAAGAGTCATAATGCATGTAGAATTATAAGTTCTTTCTAGATGGATGAGTAACCTGCAGTAGATTCAAAGTCAACTACCAGTCCAATAATTTATCACCATTAAGTTTAGGTAAATCTACCAAACATAACAACCCCACAAAATTAACAAAAGTAAAATCAGAGAAAAGGCTGGCTGAAAAAGCTTAGGGGGGAAAACTTTAAGTGGGGATGAATTTGACAAATGTAACATTTGACTGAGAACAAATCAGAATATTCATAATCACTTGAGTGCAAAAACTGTACAAGACAATAATTACAAATGATTACCAATCAAAGAAACACTGAACTTTTGACTATTCAACAAGTAAAAGATTCTATATTTAAGAGATGGGGAATTATGTACATTATTTACATTTGATGGATATTTGTCCTCATCTTGTTTGTTGTTAACACAACGTTTCAGCTGATATACCCTCCAGCCTTCATCAAGTGTCTTGGGGAAATTCGAAATTTCCCCAAGACACCTGATGAAGGCTGGAGGGTATATCAGCTGAAACATGTTAACAACAAACAAGATGAAGACAAATATCCATCAAATGTAAACAAAGTAAGTAAAAAGATTGTTTGCTTTCCTCATCACTAAATAAAATTAGTCAAGATGTATTAAATCGGCAGGAGAGAGTGGAAAAAGGTCAGACATCTCTCTGGTTCAACATTATTATGGTATTGCCACTTGTGAGGAATGATTGATAGAACTGAAATATTATATGTAATAGTATATTTAAAAAAAAACAGAAACAAATATGTCAACAAGTCAGAAACACAGATGGGAGCAAGAGCAGAGACTGACTGAGCTTACATTGTTGGACAATTAACTAAGAGGTTACAAGTTTAGCATTATTTTCTAAACCCACTTACTCTGCTAGTCTAGATATGACACACCTCTACTTCATAATTAAGCGGTTTGTAGTGGGAAAGATGTAATTTTAAAACAACTTATTCCAGCATTTACATAGGTTCAGTTTTTGAAATTCATCCTACCCATGCCTGTATGAAAAAATAGATGTAAAATAGCAACCAATGAAATTTTATCAAAAGCATAAATCTTAAATGGAGATAGATAAAGAAAGCAAAGTGCTTAGATTTGCTTCAATATCAAAACTATTGAATACAAAGTTTATACAGATGGACTAAGAACAACGTAAAACAGGTGAAAAACTAGATGAAGTAAATCTTTTATCAATAGTTTGTCATTGGACTGCAGCCATGCTTGGACATCACCTTGAAGGGTTTAGTCAAACAAATTGACTCCAGTACTTATTCCTAAGCCTGGTACTTATTCTATCAGACTCTTTTGATGAATTGGTAAATTTTGGGGATGTAAACAAGTCAACACCTTTTAATTGATGGTAGGGAGCAAGTGTAGATACACACACACACACACATTGGCACGTAGTCGGTTATGACAACGAGGGTTCCAGTTGATCCAATCAATGGAACAGTCTGCTCGTGAAATTAACATGTATGTGGCTGAGCAGTCCACAGATACGTGTATCTTTAATAGTTCTCAGGGAGATTCAATGTGGCACAGGATAGGACAAAGCTGGCCCTTTGAAATACAGGTACTACTGATTTTTGGCAGCTGAGTGGACTGGAGCAATGTGAAATAAAGTATCTTGCTCAATAACACAATGCATCACTGGGAATTGAACTTGTGTTATGATAGTGAGCAGAATATCCTAACCACTAAGCCATGTGCCTTCACACACACACAAAAGCTTCCACAGTTTCCACATACTCAATAAAAAACTAATGTAACAAAATAGTAACAATCTTCATTTTGCTATATAACTATTAGTACACCAATCAATAATGAAATGCAATTGTCATTTTTTAAAAACATGGAATAACATTTTGTGAAGTCATGGTAAAGTATATAACCAGTATTTAAAAAAAAATCCATGAAACGATTTCTTCAGCACTTCTTGGTTATCTCACCCCCATTAAAAAATTGCCATTAAAAAACTTGGGTTATTTCCCCACTAAAATTCTGAGTTTATGTGGCGACAAGAGATTGGATTAAAAGAGTTAGATCCTTTTGATTCAATACTTCAACACATTCTTGACTTTTGGCCTCCTCAATAGGCATGGTATGATTTGTTTAGATTCAATAAGATGTTTAATCTTTTCGCTTGTCCTGTTTATTTTTTCATTTTTTGTTTTGTTTTATTGAGGGTTAAACATTTTTTTTCAGTTGGGGGAAATAATGGCGGTGAGATAACCAAAAAGTACCATTTCTTCTCTTAAGATGCAAGATCATTAAAGAACTAATTAACAAAAAACACCAAAATGCAATCATTTAATCCTTTTTTAATTGTGTATCAGTTGAAGTACACAGCATTTGCTTCAATTAATTTTCAAAATAATGAAGTATTTAGAAAAATAACTCATTATTAAGCTGGTATCTGGAACAAATTAGCACAAAGGAAGTTTGTATCACAGAAACAGGGATGGTCTCAGGCAAGTTGGTGTCAAAAGGTCAAACATTTAGATAGGTGCAGGCATGGTTGAAAACCTTGCTTCCTAACCATGTCGTCATGGGTTCAGTTACACTATGTGACACTTTGGGCAAGTGTCTCCAGATTCTTGAAGGATTTGGAGGCAGAAGGTGGAAGAAGCTCTTTATGAGTGTGTGTGTGTAAACAAGCATCATACAAACAATATTGTTTATTGGAGTCTTCTATGAAAAGCATGTCAGGCTACAGGGAAATATTACCATGCTTGGAAATAGGTAAGGGTTGGCCATAGAAACAGTTGCTTCAATAAATTCTATCTGACCCATGCAAACATAGAAAAGTGGACATTAAATGAGAATGATAATGGTTCAAATAGCCATTTGCTGATCAGATTAATCCTTATAATTTAATAGCAACCAACATGATGGTGATCAGTTTAGTATTTCACTTTAATACTGTGTTGCCCTGTATCCTTGACCCAGACAATTCCATGTAGGTCATTTAAGTAAGCACTATAGGTGGCATGATTCATTGTTGCAGGCAACAAATGCACTGTAAAGCTGATAAATATTTTGTTGTCTTACAGTGCTGAGTCAAATTCTTTCAATGGGAGAATAGTTACTGTAGCAGTGCTGCATCATATATAAAAACACACATGCTCCCTTGTGGGTAACATATTGAAATGAATTCAATTAGTTAAAGCACTGATTTTATTTGATGAAGGAGTGTTACCTAGTGGTTAAAGTGTTGCATCACAATTATAAGGTTTCAACTCCTGGATCAGGTGGTGCAGTGTGTTCATTTCACACTGCTCTCGTCCACCTAGCTGTAAATGAGCTCCAGCAAAAAAAAACAAAAAAAAAAAACACTGGGAACTTAACCCTGCAACTGATCAGTGTCCCATTTAAGGGGGGGGGGGTGAAGGTGAGGTGGTAATCTCAGTGACTTATATTCCATGAAAATCAGGTTATGAGTCCTGGAGATAATGACAGACCCAAGTTGGAAGCTGATTTCTTTAAAAGATTAAAACTATTTCCAAACAGTAGCAACCCAAATGTAAAATACAGTCCTGTCTGATGAGCTTCCATCTATTCAATGGATGACCCCACTCCCAACATAGGGCCAACAAATATTTAGCATTGACTGTGGACAGAAATACTTGAAATGGGATGAACAGACATGCTTAGACCATTTTGGGAGTGTTGGGCCCCTAGTTCTTGTTAGAGCACCATTCTAAGAAAAGGGTACTCTAATGTGTAAAAGCTGGGGATCGATGTTTCTGGTGGTCTCAAAAAATGTTGGGACACAGGAAGGAAAGCTTAACTGTCTGAAAAGTGAATAGCAGTTCTGATGCATGCTTCATTCACTATAATCATTTTCATGTGCAGGATGATCTTTTAAACAGAGCTTGTTTTGGTATTGTGGATGTGCGTGATGATGATAAAATACCACCCATTCAATAACTTCCTGACTTGTGGGATATAAGTCAGGTGCAGCAGAGTTAAGTGGTAGCAATCATGATTCTCTAGTTTCCCCTCATGTCTGTATTCTCCATTATTACTGCTTTTTAGAAAATATCAGAGTTTAACCCTTTTGTTAACATATTTTAGTAGAAATACACTACTTTATTTCAGTTCATTTGGTAAAATAATGAGGAGTAACTGTCAATATTAAGCTGGTGTTTGGAATATAAATTAACATGAAATCTTGATGGAAGGTTCTAGTTTAGATCACTTTAAAACAGGAAGTTTGAATCATAGACAGATTGGTCTGAACAGGATTAATAAGTGCTTGTATTCAGACACAAGTTTACTTAAACACACTCACGCATTCACTGTTTAATTCTATAGAAATGTAAGACAGACACCATGTATATAGGGCCATTACAACCTGGAAAGGATACATCAGTTTTTCTGCACTACTTATACAAATTCAATAATACCATAGGATACAAGAACAACTTTTATAGGAAAGGTAGTGACTAAGTGAGAAAAGTGATAGTTTTATTATTTTATTATTGGTCCATAATAAATCTGGAGGAATGAAAGGTCAAGGTTAAAACTGATTTCAGAAGAACCTGAATTTAGAATAAAGAAATTTAATAGTTTAAAGTAAATTGGTTTGGCCTGCTATTATTATCTAAGTTACAATGGTAGGCTGTTTTGATCAGCAGTGTACCATTGCTGTTACTGTAAAGAATTGCTTTAATCAAATGAAATTATTTTCTGGAATTTAGAGATAGAATATTTGATTTAACTCCAGTACATCAGTAGAATTTGTTTTATCAAAAGCAAATCTGACCCTGACAATATCAGCTCAGTATGTAAAATGATGACATTAAATATAGTTAAAATATTTAATTTGGTGCTCTTCTATGTTTGCCAGCATACCAATGCTTATAAAAAAATAAATAAAAAAAACATTGACTTATGCCAAGAATTGTGGCTTACTCAAAGATATACATCTTGGTTAGGATACAAATCTGTAATCTATACATCAAAGAAAGTACAAATGTTATGTCATAATGTAAAGTGGTTGATGACTGCAAGGGTATACAGCAGAGAGAAACACCATTTAGGAATGTAACCCTAATACATAATATAACAGCAAAGATAACTGATATTGATTCTCTTGTTGCTGTTGTACCACATGATTGCAACAAATGACAAATTACTGTGAGACCTGTCTAACCCATGCCAACATGGGGAAATGAACCTATGATGTCACTGATATTTCTTTCTAATTTTGGTATAAGGCCAGCAAGTTTGAAAGGAGAGGGTAAGATGATTGCATTAACCCGTGTTTAACTGGTACTTATTTTATTGACCTGAAAGGATGAAAGGCAAAGACAACCTTGGCAGAATTTGAACTCAGAATGTAAAGAGCTGGAAGAAATGTCACAAAGTATTTTGTCTGATGTGCTAACATTCTGCTATTTTCTCAAAAAAAGAAGAGAGAAAAAATATTTATATCAGAAAAATGGCAGACTATTTAAAGAAATTGTATTAATCAAACATAATTTTATTTGACTGAATAAAATACAAGGTAAAATGCAAAGATTTCCAAGATTCAGCTCGAGGATTTAACATTGCTAGCCATTGTGATGAGTGCCATTAGACACAACACCTAACTTGCCACTTTTACAATATAGATAAGTGAATAGGAGTCAAAGCTTATGAAGAAACCCACATTTGTCCTGCTGAGAAGGCAGGACAAAGATGCAAGTGTACAACAGTGGTAGACACTTCTACCTCAACATTGCTTGACTGCAGGTATTATGTTGAATGTGCGTAAGACTTATCAACTATGGAAGGTGCTCTTTGAGAAGAAGTTAAATGACATAAGAAATGAAGTTAGTGTTTCTGCAATACAGCTGACCAACGAAGGAAAGACCAAAGACATGCAACAAGGAATTTAGTTTTCTTGAAATAAAAATCAAAAATTCAAATTATTTGACACTGGAAGAGTTGAAGAGAAGACCTTAAATCTTAACCTTCCATAACCATACTTCCAATGATCCTAATTCAAGACCATCTACATTTAGTACTTTGAAACTTAACAGAGTTCTTACATAAAATTATGATATAAAGAAGGCTTAAATTTATGATCAATTTAAACCAGAAGTTGTTTGTATCAAAGAATCAGAGGCTGTGCCAGACAGGATGAAAAAGGTTATTGAAAATTCTACATGTAGAGCAATAACATTCATTTTCCAGTTCCTCTTAGATTTCCCCATCTGGTCTAAAATTTACAGTTATAGTTATTAAAAGATTATAATAATTATATAAATCATCTATAAAAATGTAAAATTTCTAATTTCTCCATTTTCTGAACTGCCAGGAAAGAATGAGGCCACAACTGTTTTAGATTAAAAATTTAAGTTGAAGAAATAAAATAAACTAAAGAAAGAATACGATCAGTCAATAACTAAACATTAAGAAAAGAATTGTTTTTGCCAAGTGGTAAAGTTGTGTGTCTTAATTCTTTAGTCATTGATTTAACTTTTACCCAACATACCTTAACAAGTAAGACAAAACACAAAAAAGAGAATGAGTTTGAAGTGGATTGTTAAGCTAGCTGGAAACAGATGTGTAGTGTTTGTTATTGTTTAGTTCTAGTGGTAAGATCAGCTCCTATTCACTGGAGAAAGTATGAATCACTACTCCAGAACTGTGAGTGATATGAAACAAATGATAGCAATCAATGATATTTTAAGTATTATAAGTCACCTCACTGACTCACTACTATGTATTACTGTTGTCAGTTCAGGAACAAAATTAAGTACATGATTACATCCATAACCGAAAATTTCAACCATTTTGAGATGATACCAGGTTATAGAAAAAAAAACCCCAGTTATTTTGTAGAAAAGGTATCTCTCAGTAAGGTGTGATTGTATAAATGTGTATATGCAAATGAGAGAGAAAAAGAGGAGAGTCTAGAGAAGACAAGGTATAAAATTTAAGTTACATCAAGAATGCTGAAGATAAAACAACAACAAAAACCAAAGTTACCATATTAGCTTTACATCTGGCAACATTCCATTATTATATTTCTAAAGAATGTTAACCATTTCTGGGTCATGAGAGAGAGAGAGAGAGAGAGAGAGAGAGAGAGAAAGTGTGTGTGTGTGTATGTGTCTGCAAGTTCTAAGATTTCTTTCACTTATATAGTAGCGGAAGACCTAATCAGACAAAGTGCAATAGAAAGATACAAAGAAATATGGATGAGGTAGTTAGTTTCTATAGAAACAATAAGGTGTATGGTACGATAACAGAACATACCTTTGTCAGTTAAGTGTATATGCATATATACAGATGTAGCTGTATGGTTAAGAAGTTTGTTTCTCAACCATATTGTTTCGGGTTCAATTCCACCATGTGGCACCTAAAAGTGTCTTCTACAGCCCAGGCCAACTAAAGTCTAATGTATTGGATAAGGCAGCTGAAAATCGAAGGAAGCTTGTTGTGCTTATATGTATGCAGATGTGTCTCTTTGTCTTGATATTGTATGACAGTTGTAAATGAGAGTCAATGCCATAAAAGCAAATGGAGCTTATTAAGGTAGATTTTCTATGGTCAGATGCTCTTCCTATCACCAATCCTCACCTGTTTTCAGGGAAAGGTTATATTTCTCCATGACCATGCATGCTCACACAGAATATTGAAAATGATACTGCTAGTATGACAGTGACAATCATTTACAACTACCATGCAATGTCAAGGCAAGGAGGCACAAACATACACATATATATCATGATCATTTTAGGGATTCTTTCAGTTTCAGTCTACTAAATACTCTCACAAGGCTTTGGTCAACCTGGGGCTGTAGTAAAAGACACTTGAGCAGGAGGCTACACAGAGGAACTGAACCTGAAACCATGTGGTTGGGAAGCAAACTTCTTAACCACATAATTGTGGAAGAACTGTTAATCTCTTCCATCACATCTAGGTTGTCCCATAGGACGCCCCAATAGGGGTTTTGGTTGCATGTACTATAGGAGTCACAGGGCACTGCTCCATGTGATCCTACAGTTTCCTTCTAACTAGGAATATTAGGGTCTCATCCATTGTCTTGTATTCAAGATCCTCTGTGTGACATCCTGCTAGTTCAAAGCCAGGAATCTGATCTGTTAGGTCCTGCCAATAACTAAATCCATTCCCTGCTGCCAACGCTTCGATTTATTGTCGTTAAGGTTTTGTCTGTCTCCTACCCTTCGACCTGTCTGGCCTGGTAAGACCTGACTGAAGATTTCTTTCCCTCCAGCATAACTCTCAATGGAGCACACAGGCACTTCACTGTGACAAGGTACTTGTTGAATTGGCCGTTGACTACACTGAAGTTCTTCCATCCTTTGGCGGGTCTTATTTTTGTTCCGCAGAGTGTCCAACAATCATCCTCCTCACCAAGCAAGCTTGATGGCGTTGCCAATTTAGTCGCCAATGACTTGACCATGTGACAGCAGCACTCAAGAGTGACCTGACCTAAAGAGCAGTTAAATTCACTTCAATTATTTTTATGCAGTATCAAAATTTTCATTACACAGCTGTGACTTGATCACTGACATAATTCCACTATGTGCTATGAAATAACTCATCTATCATGTTGTTGCTCTAGTTTCAGTTGCATCAGACAAGCACAACCTTAGAATGATGCCTTGGGCAAGTGTCTCCTTTCATAGCCTCGGACCAAAACCAAAACCTTCAGAGTAGATTTGGTAGATAGAAACTGTAAGAAGCCTGTTGCACATACATCCATCATATATATATATATATATATGTATATATATTATCAGTTAATGTCTATTTTGCATGCTGGCATGTGCGGGATGGTTTGACAAGAGCTGGCAAGCTGGAGGGCTTTGCTGAGATCTATTGTCTTTTGACATGGTTTCCGATGGTTGTATATATATATATTATATATATATATATATACACATACATACACACCACATGTATGTGTGTTTTTGTCTTGCACCACTGCTTGACTACTGGTGTTGGTGTGTTTACATTCCTGTAACTAATTGGTTTGGCAAAAGAAACTGAAAGAATAAGTATCAGGCTTAACAAAAAGAATAAGTGGATTCATTTGACTAAAATTCAAGGTGGTGCTATAGCATGGCTGCTGCAAAGATAATCTGGAACTTAACTGAGGAAAGAAAACTCTGAATGACCAGTCCTTGTTTTCTTTGTATCACATAGCTGTCTGGATGTTTTGCGCTCTTGTCCCATTTTTGTATTATATATATATATAGGGGGAGTTTACGAAAAAAACAAAAGACGAAGACAGGTGGTGTACAAAACAAACAGATGTATTAGTATAATGCTCAGGAATAGAAAAAGTCTTTTACATTTCGAGCCTACGCTTTTCTACAGAAAGGGACACAGAAAAAACAAGGAGAGAAAAAAATGTGTGTAGTGGCTAACGATTTGTCATGGCGACTGATGTGAGAGTTTGTATAATTCTGAGTGGTCTAGGATAAATGAGAATCAAACACTATTTACATATTTTAGTATACTCATAGTATCTTTAATTTATAGCAATAAGCAAAAATGTCTCAATTCTCATTTTGCTTATTAAAACATCTTTGGTTTGGAGATCTTTCAGTAGTCTAAAAATCAGTATTTTTTTTTATAAAGTAGCTTGCATTTCCAACCTCAGCCATGAAAGGTTCTTTAAATGAGATCTTATGAATAAATTCTTAACTATGAGAAATATTTATCACATTAAATCCCTATTAGATACAGCAGTTACAGGTCGATATCACAACAAGGTCATAGGATCTTCTGTGCATGACACATTTGTTCTAATTTTACTAAAAAATTCTACATAGATGTAGTTTTACTGGACACTTACAAAAAAACCAAAACCATTTTTGGGAAAAATTAATAATAATCAAATTACAAACCTTTCAAAATTGAACTATTTTTGAAATTTTAGCCAATCAGATCAATACATTCTCTCCAGGTTGTGTTGATATTAAGGAAAGTGCTATTTCTTTTTGGTTTAGTCAACCTAAACCTATGATAGTTTCAATAGGTTGCTATGGCAATAACAATTGTGATTGTCTGCTGGACGGGATGTCAAGAATAAATAAACTTAAATGGTTGAAGATACAAGAAATTTCTCTGTTTGACCCTTTTGAAACCAACCTATCTGAGATTGCCCCTGGTTCTTTGATCTTTATTTTAAAGTATACTAAATCAAAACATATCAAGTTTCATGTTAATTTATGTTCTAAAACACCAGCCTATTAATGACATAGATATTTTACTAAGTTTGTCATTATTTTCAGAATTAATTTGAAAAACAAAGTGTATTTCAACCAAAGAGTTGAAGTGAGCTAAACTAAAACATCAACATTTCATGTTAATTTATGTTCCAAAACACCAGCTAAATAATGGCAAGATTATTTTGACTAAATTCTTTGTTATTTTTCAAAATTAAATGAAACAAAGGCAATGAATTTCAAAAAGAATTTGATGACAGAAGGGTTAAAGACTCATTATTATTTTTATTTTTTCCAAAACATGTTATTTTTGAACTTGGCATGGAAAACTACATTTGTGTAGAAATCTTTGATAAAATCAGAACAAATGTCAAACTAGAAAAAGCTATGATCAACATAAAAGGAAAAAAAGAAAAGAAAATGATTGAATAGACATTAATTTTAACATGAATAAAAGAAAGTTGAGAAGCTGCAAGTTCAACAATAATGTGTAATTCTTGCATTACTGGAAAATATGTTTTATCTTTTACTTGTTTTAGCCATTGAACTATGGCCATGCTGGGGCAGTCTTGAAAGGTTTAAGCCAAACAAATCAACCCCAGTACTTTTTTTTTAAAGCCTGGTACCTATTCTATCAATCTCTTTTGTCAAACTGCAAAGTTATAGAAATGTAAGTAAACCAATACCAGTTGTCAAGCAGTGGGAGTTAAACACAAAGACACATACATACACAACAGGCTTCCTCAGTTTCTGTCTACTAAATTCACTCACAAGGGATAGATTGACCAGAAGCTATAGTAGAAGACACTTGCCTAAGGTGCATGCAGTGGGACTGAACTTGAAACTAAGTGGCTGCAAAGTGAGCATTCATAATCATGTCTGTGCTTATGCATAAAATCCTCAAAACAAACTATTTCTTTGTTGAAGCAATAGTCTACAAGTCAAAAATTGGAACTTGTCTAATTTTACTGTAGTACATTTTGTCCAAGGTGCTGTGCTGCAGGACTGAGTCGAACTTCTTAATCACAGAGCCGGGCCTGTATCAAACACTACTGTTTTGTTACAAACAAGTTTCCTATACCTCCAGTGTTAATTCTATATTCAATTAATATGCAGACCAAAGCATAACCATACATATTTAATCATTCTGAAAACTTCAGTCCTTTCAGCTGCTTGGAATAAGGATCAAGTTCAATAGGATTCACTGATCTCTCCTCCTTAAGATATTGAGTAATAGAGATTAAATATGAAACTAGCTAACTTTGGGAGAAAAAAAAAAAATCACAGCAAATTTTGTTGTTCATAACTGTTAGATCACAGTCAATCTGCTTTGCATGTTAAGAACATCACATTATTCCAATACATAACATACAAATTATCAGAAGTGTTGTGCCTATTTTTGTGTAACGAACAGTGAACTTGTCAATGTCTTGAAAATTTTTTAGTGGAGAAAGAAAGAAAAAACTTGAACCACCACAATGTCAACATCCAATACTTTTGTTTGAGTCATAAAACATCACCAACTATTGAATTGTGCTAGGGAAGAGAGAGAGAGAGAGAGAGAGAGAGAGAGAGAGAGGTGGGGGGAAGGAGTGGGGAAATAAATCAAACTCCACTTTGGAAACTGTCTACTGTCTAGCAATTCCTGCCAGAGAAGAGCAGTATACACAACAGAAGTGTATTGTGAACTGAACAAAGAAATTATTTATGAAGTCTAACAATATCATCACAATGAACTACACATGTTCATAGAATTAAATTTGGAAGAAAAATAGCATTTACTGAAATATTCGTTACAAAGCAATGGACCAAAAAATTAAAAGTGCTAAAGATACCAAGGCACCAGTGTAGCTAAGGAGTTTACCAACCATGTGGTCTTGGGGTTAGTCCCATTGCATGGCAACTTGGGCAAGTGCCTTTGACTATACCCTGAGGCCAACTGAAGGCTTGTGAATGGATTTAGTAGGCAGAAACTGAAAGAAGCCTACTGCACCTATGTATGTGTGTTGCATTTTACTGTTTTGATATCATGCAATGACATTGTAAATGAGCATCATTGTCAATGTTGTTGGTTTCCAGTCTACCATGGAATAATATTACCATATCTGGAAATAGGTGAGGGTTGGTGACAGGAAGAGCATCTGGCCATTGAAAATCTGCCTCAACCAATTTTATTTCACCAATGCAAGTGTGGAAAAAGCAAACACTGAATGATGATGATTATAAATGTACCTGTATCACATCATGGAATACTGAAACCAATATCACTTTAAAAAAAAAAGTGACATGTTACAGTTGGTGTGATTTATTGTCAAACAATATCCAGTAAATGGTTATGGATGGAAGCATTAAGATCTCTATCTTATAACAAAGAATGTCAGCAATTCTACAAATGGTAAAAAAACAAATAAATAAAAGCACGCACACACACAAGAAGAAAACTCATTAAAATCTCTTTGAAATAAATCTTATCTAATTAATTTTGCAAGCAATTCATCTGCATTACTCTATTCATCCAACCATAGTATTTACCTTGCCATCAGGGGATGAGACAACTAGTTAACAAGACCCAGATAAGGCCATTTGGCAAGTACTAAATTCCAGATTTAACAAGGCACTATTGCTATAAACAGCTTTTAAAAAATGCAATTCTAAGGTGATGGTGTGGGTATGTAGGGGCTGGCAAATGAACATGTTGAACTATTCACCAAGCTAATGTTATTTATGAATCACAATCTCTAACACAACCAACCATATCTCGCTGCACCAGTGTGTCGCCTCCTGATAATAAAAAACTAAAATGTAGAAAAAGAAAGATAAACAATAATCACTACCATCGCTTTAATGTCCACTTTTCAAAGCTTGCATGGGTCAGACAAAGTTTATTGAAGCAAATTTTCTATAACCAGCTACCGTTTCTAGTGTCAACCTTCACCTGTTTGTAAGTAAGATATTTCCTCATGATCAGACATATTCTTACAGAATACTGGAAATTAATGGCACTGCTTGTATGACACATGTTTACAACAGTTACACAATGTCAAGACAAAAGGAGACAAACAGACACACATACATGTATGTATACACACACAATGGGCATCTTTCAGTTTGTCTACCAAATCCACTCACAAGGCTACAGCTGGTCCAGGGCTATAGTAGAAGACACTTGCTTAAGGAGTGCTGCACATTGGAACTGAAACCTGAAACAATGTGGATGGGAAGCAAACCTCTTAACAACACAGCTACACCTGTATATATACAAATACATAAATATTTAACTACACCATTCAAAAATGCTGTTTAATATAAATCATAGCCATTTCTCAGGGCTAACACCTAATTTCATATCAAAGTAAAAATCTCACCTTCTTTATAAACCCTACTAACAATATCCTCATCATTGTTTTAATGTTCACTTTTCCCTGCTTGCATAGGTCAGACAAAACTTGTTGAGGTAAATGATCTGTTACCTATCCTCTAAGCAAGGTAATAATTTTTCTAGTTCTTTGAACATGAACAGCACAGTGGCTGAACAGAAGATTGTAAATGGACTACACTGCAAGTATGACAATGGTATTTGTTTAGAACTAGCACATGATGTCTAGATGAGAAAACATGATCACACACACACATATATATATCTCTCTATATATAAACGGCAGTTTGTCTGTGTGTGTTTCTGTGTGTCTGTTAGGTTGTACCCTCACCCTGACCACGGCTTTCAACCGATTCTGATGAAACTTGACACACACATAGCCCAATGTCATAATTCAAAACTAACGCAGCGAAAATTTTGAAAAGTTCTCCCAGTTCTGAAAAAAATCGATAAATTCGACATGGGGTCAACAATCAGAAACACAAGCCACAGACTGTCTAGGGGACGCAACTTGACCTTTTTAACTAAAAAAAAAATTTACCATCATTTTTCTTCCATTTTTTGGCTATAACTCTCTAAAAATGCTTTATAGTTATTTCCCTTACAAACCCGAGCAACGCCGGGCGATACTGCTAGTATATATATATATATGATTGGTTCCTTTCAATCAGATCCACTCACAAGGCTTTGGGCAGCCTGGCGCTAATGTAGAAGACACTTGTCTAAATTGCCAGTAGTAAAAAAGATTAAAACAATTAGCACCACCCCACAAATGGGGGTTGCAATATTACTACCATGTCATGTAATCCAAGAAAATTATTGAAAAGATATACAGGATGCGATGGGTAAATTGTCGCTATTTTATATAGTTAATTTTGTGCATGTGCAGTTTGTTTTTGATTTTGTTGACTATACCGTAGGGTCAGTTGGGCACTGTCTATGAGAAAAACTGCACCATGACACAATTCACTCAACCAGAATTTTGGAAACGACATGCTGTACTGCTTGGCATCCATGCTAGAAGCCTCAATATGAACAGATGGTGAATACAGAGAAAAACCATTGGCTTGCAGTATCCCCAAAACACGTACCAAGAGTGATTAAAATCAAACACCCAGTCAATATCATGGTGTTTGGAGTGATCACTAGTGATGGCGATGTTATACCGCCATTCATCTTCCCACACGGCCTCATATTTAACATGGAGGCCTACATAAAGTGCCTGAGTAGTGCCCTGGGTCAAGAGGGTGGCTGCTGGAAGACCCTATGTCAGGTAAAAGGACTCTGCACCATACTACACAAGCAGCAGAACCCAGTTATGTTTTTCAGACAATTATTACATGTGGGGTGCAGTTAAGTGAGAGACCAACAAAACTCCTTGTAAAAACCAAAGATGAACCGAAGGCAAGGATTATGCAGCATTCACCAACTTCAACAAGGAGACTGCCCAGAAGAGTTGCAGGAGATTCCGAAGTCATCTGGAGGCCATGGTTGAAGCCAATGGTGATTTTATTGAATAAATTTACTCTTTAGTATTCCAAGATATTTTAATGTAATTTTGGTATATATATAAGCACAGGAGTGGCTGTATAGTAAGAAGCTTGTTTCTTCACCACATGGTTCCAAGTTCAGTCCCACTGCGTGGCACCTTGGGTAAGTGTTTTCTACTATAACCTCGGCCTGACCAAAGCCTTGTGAGTGGATTTGGTAGATAGAAACTGAAGTACACACACACACACACATATATATATAAATATATATATATATATATATATATATATATATATAGGTGAGAAAGTTGGTGTGTGAAAGCACGTGGTTGAATATATAGAATATAGTAAAAAGTGAAAAAACTACAGAAGGCTTGTTTTAAAAGGTTAAAAAATATATTTGAGTCATTATGTCAGAAGAATGTTATAAAATTTTTTCATACAGTGACATAGTTTTTGAAGAAATATCGAAGCGAACGCCGGCGGAGCGCCAGTCGGCATCGTTTACAGTCGGAACTACAACAGTATCTGATCGTCTTCGAACCTCCAACTTTCACTTCGATATTTCTTCAAAAACTATGTCACTGTATGAAAAAATTTTATAACATTCTTCTGACATAATGACTCAAATATATTTTTTAACCTTTTAAAACAAGCCTTCTGTAGTTTTTTCACTTCTTACTATTTTCTATATATATATATATATATATATATATATATATATATATATATATATATATAATGTAATATATATAATGATGATCCGGTTTCTGACTGAAGATTAAAGGCTTCGAATGACCCGTCTGTTTTCTGTGTTCGTCCCTTTGTGTATTTCACGTTCTTGTTTCTTTATATATAAATTTTATTCCCCTCTCTCTCTGTCTGTGTGTGTGTGTGTGTGTGTGTGTTTGTCTCCCAACTATCACTTGACAACACGGTGTGTTTACGTCCTCATAACTCAGCAGTTCAGCAAAAGAAACCGATAGAATAAGTATTAGGCTTACAAAGAATAAGTCCTGGGGGAGGGAGGCGATTTGTTTGACCAAAGGTGGTGCCCCAGCATGGCTAGTGTAATGACTGAAACCAGTAGAAAAAAAAACTGTTGAAATGAGATGTCAGTGTTATTTTCATTTTTGCATAATTTAGGCAACAGTTTATTCACTGCATCCTGTATATATATATATATATATATATATATATATATATATATATATATATGTGTGTGTGTGTGCGGGAGAGATTAGCTTCTTTCAGTATCAATCAACAAAATTCCCTCACAAGGGTCTGGTAGAAGACACTTACTCAAGGTGCCAGCAGGGGGACTGAACTGGAATCCACAAGGTTGGGAAGCAAACTTCTCAACCACATAGCCATGCCTGCACATATCCTAAGTAATATATTACACAATGAATTTATGGTATTCTAATTAATTTCAAGAGAGGGGGAAAACAAAGCTATTAAATGTTTTTTTTTTTAAAGATTGTGTCAAAATGGGATGGAATATTATATAATTTCTTCTAACCATAAATTTATATCTTATTTTCACTGGGTGGGAGTGGGATACAGTCACTGAAATAACCTTGATATTTTAAACTGTACATAAAGATGAGAGGCTAAAAATCTACTCAGGTTGGGTTTTAATTCAGAAGATAAAAGACAAAACTGTAATGTACTCAGTTCAGTGTTCTACTTCTCCAAGGTCTTTATAATTATATCTACAGTAAAACCACTATCATTTCATTTGTTAAATCGTATTCTCTAACAAGGATAAAAATCAATAAAAGATTAATAATTCATTTTTCACGTATTCATGTTAGTTTTCTAGATCATTCAAAGGAAGAATACAAATAGCAAACTCTACTACTACAGGTAGTTACATAATTATAGGTACTATGTAAGACAATACAGAACTGAATCTTACCAAGAAATCTTAAAACCAATTAACCCTTTTGTTAGCATATTTCTGTTGAAAGACACTATTTCAATTAATTGTGAAAATAAGGGAAGACTATAATATAAAATAACAACATAATTTAACATGAAATTTTAATTTAAATCACATTTAAAACAGGAAATTTGCATTACAGAATTGAGGGTGGTCTCAGGCAGATTGGTATCAAAAGGGTAAAGCTGAGATTATTTCAGTTTTAGTTTATATATCATGAGATGAAGGCTTAGAGAACTTATGCTGAAAAGCAAATACTATTACAAAATTGAGAATGTCAACATGACCCATTTCAGTGAAAGCTTGTCAAATTAAATTCTTGGTACTGTGTCGACATCATTCAAAACATAACACATCAAAAAGATTCCTTTTGTTTTTTGTTAATATCACAATCAAAACAAAGGAAATATTCCAAAACTTCAAACAGCTATCTATGTATCATATTTAACATATATACATTGTTGACAGGCAAGATACTGCAGTTTTCATCAGAGATAAAATCTCTTAAAAACATGCTGTATCCAAAAACTATATATATCAGAGGGAGATAACTTATATAGCCTTTTTAAGGCTGGTACTTGCTTCTACACAGTTTTTAACTATCAAATTTACTTACAAGGCATTGATTGGCCCAAGTTGCTGTGCAGTGAAACTGAACCTGAAACCATGTGGTTGCAAAATGAGCTTCTTAACCATACAATACAGTCATGCCTGCAATATTATTTTTTTTAACACAGCACGTCTATCAGAGACTTTATCTCCGACAAAAACCATAGTAATAAAAGGAAACCAAGGAAATAAAAAAATGCCTAATGACCTTTACCTAACAGAACTAGTACTGAAAATCAGTCAAATAATCTTCTAATTGTAAAAATGTGTTGGCTGGTACTTTATCTTAGCCCCCAAAAGGATTAAAGGCAAAGTTGACCTCAGTGGGATTGAACTCAAGAAGAAATGCTGCTAAGTATTTTATCCAATATACTAATAACTCTATTGGCTTGCCACCTTACTGTTAATAAAAAGAATAAACAAGAATTTCTAATTTTGGCACAAGTCCATGCATTTATAGGAAAGGAGAAAAGCAGCTGGTATTATTATTTTATTTACTTCAGAGATATGAAAGGCAAAGTTGACTGTGGTAAGATTTGAATGCAAAAGCACAGAATTGAAACCAAATGTAAGGCATTTAGTCTAACACTATATCATCTCTGTCAATCAACCACCTTTTAATTATAGTAATAAATGAAAACATTCTAAACTCCTCACTGAAAAGAAGGAAAACTATGTCAAACAAGTGATTATTTAAAATTTTTTTTGTATGTTTATATCATGTTTTTTTTCCATTTAATTTTCAAGCATAAAAAATCAAAAAAACCCTAAGTTTTCCATTCACCCATATATTATTTTATCATTCCACTGAAGGCATAGCAATGTGGTAAGAAGTTTGTCTCCTTAACCACAAGGTTTTGAGTTCAGTCCACTGCTTGGCACCTTCAAATGCCTTCTATTTTATAGCCTTGAGCCAAAGTTTTATAAGTGGAATTGATGTATGTGTGTGCTACTGTCTCCTTGCCTTGATACCGTGTGATAGTTGTGAGAGTCACCATCATGCAAGCAGTGTCCTTCATTTTCTAATCTTTCATGTAAACCTGTTAGCAAACAGGTGATGTTTGGCAACAAGAAAGGCATCTGAATGTAGAAAATCTGCCTCAACAAATTCCATCTGACCCATGCAAGCATGGAAAAGTGGACATTAGATGATGATGATGTAATAAAAAAAAATCCCAACTCTACCAGTTTCCCTATCCATGTATTCATTATATTATTACCATTCCATTGAACATAAATGATTGATTTTATACAGCAGCTGAAATGCTATAAAAAGAACTGAACAAATAACTCACTATTGAATAATACTATAAACAATAAAACACTTTAAATTGAAATTATATTATTACACAACCTTTAGAAATTGAATGCTAAAATGGAGATACTATATTGAAACATAACCATAACCTCAAAGGCAATGTTGACACGGATATATACACTTTCAATATTTAGAGTAATTTATTGATAAATTATTTGGAATAGATCAAAAATTCAGTTGTGATGATGCTTTTCAGGAATTGATTAAATCATTTAGATATTTCCTAGATTTAACTTGGTTTCAAATAAGATATTCATTTATCTAAACTTTATCCAAAATTAGAATAACTGTATTTTAGCTGATGCTAGCAGTCCATCAAAAGGTTTAAAACAGATTACATAATACTGCCATTTTAATCAATTTTTCTTTTATTGAAATTATTTAATATTTAAATATGATTTATCTTGCTACTACATACATGACATGAATAACAATAATTCAACTGAAACAATAGCTTATGCTTATTTGAGAGAGTTTAGCATAGACAAAATGCTTAGTGGCATTTCTTTTGGCTCTTTACATTCTCAGTTCAAATTCTGCCAAGGTCTTCTTTGTCTGTCATCTCTTTGAGGTAAATTAAATAAAGTATCAGTCAAGAATAACTTGCCCCTTCCCCTCAAAATTGCTGGCTTTGAACCTTGCAAGGGACTGGCATCCCATTCAGAGAGAAAAGTTGTGACACTGATCACTCGTATGCCATTTGAGTCCTAAGGCTTTTAGGGGAAGAAAACATTGAAGGGATCTAACAAACATATTTTTATTTTTTTTGTTTTTGTAGTTGTCAATACAAACAAAGAACAGTTATACACAAATTTAGCTGTATAGGTTTTCAGTCACATGCATAAAACACTTGCTTCCTGGTCAGCAATGGATTTCAAGCTGCTTATGTTAAAAAAGATACTTTACCTTTCATACAAATGTAAGTTCAAAGAAGGTCAGAAAGCTTTTATTAGTTGCCATGCAGTGAGATGCAAACAGAAAAAGTCACAGAGGAAAAAAAGTCTATTTTCTTGTTTGTGTTGAAATGAGCATCACATCCTAATCAATGACTCATCATTGAATGAAATCTGGAACACCAATACTGAAGGTAAGCAAGAGTGTTTTGTTTAACTAATTTCCTTATATTTTTTCAATGGGAATTTCACAAGATTACTATCAGCTCTTTACCATACATATCAATATATATTCATACACACATATACATATATAGCTATGTATATGTGTGTGCATACACATGCATATCTACACACATACATACATGTATATATACATCAGCGGCGACTCCAGCATACAGGCTGTCTGGGCTTAGCCCAAGTATAAATTTAGTAAAGTGAACATGTATTTGGAAGCAGATTTAATTTCTGCCAACACTGACTTGTAATTTCAGCCAATAATTTGGGCTCCTTTTATTGAACCTGGTGGCAGTTTATTTATTTTCATTCTGTGTGTGGTGGTCATCTTAGAGGTGCCCTGTGTCAAAAAATATCATTTGTTGCAGACATTCTCTCAACATCGTTCACACATGCCTGACTTGGGCTCAGGAGTTACAGCTCGAGTTGTTATCTATAATCGTAAAAATTAAAAGTAATTCAAATTCACTGTTTTCTGGAAACAATAAATTTCTATAGAAATTAGGATTTAAATTCCAATCTATGAAAAATTTCCTTTCTACAATATCCTTAAAGGAATGAAAAATATCCAGCAACTCAGGCTAATATGAACGAGCCAGGTAGGTGTAAAAGACTGTCATATCTTGTCAAGAGTACAGGTGACAGATCACTGATGTTTGTTGTTATTTGATTGCTGTTATTCTGTGCGTTTGGGTGTAAAGATCAGTTATGTTTTGCAGGGTTGCTTATTTTTACTCTTAACATATAAGTGGAGAAAGACATAGTGCTAGATATAAAAAATAAGCCATTTGAGGCAAGAAATATTGCAGAAAAACGTGAAATACTTCGAGCAGAAATGTATCTTATGCGAAATCTGTGATGAGCTCAAGTGATGCTGATGACCTGGAGTCGCCTCTGATAAATATCACACACACAGAGTATGTATAAAAAATTCCATCTAATGACGCAACGTAATAGGTATGTACAGTAAGTGCTCAGTTTGATTTACCACAACTCTGACTTGAACTGCAATTAAAACAAAGGTGGTGTTGTAGCTGCCTAACCAAGAATGGTTATTGGTAATTATCATTGAACAAGTAGACATATAGAAGAAAGAACAAACAAGTAAAATGTGGTATCACTTTACAGTATGTAATTTATAATTCAAACATAATTGTACAGTAGTTAGAGTAAATAAGGGATTAAGAAATAAAGTCTCTTACAGCTGTTTCTAGAATAGCTGTGCATACGGTGTATATGTGATTGAGCAAAAATTTTCTCACTCTCTCTTTAGCCCTTTAGCATTCAAATCATTTCATTAAAAATAATGCTTAATTATTCACATTGTTTTGAATAAATTGTGCATTATTTTGTAGCTTTGAGATTTTCATGAGTTAATTTAATTTTTAGAATGATACTGTAGGGTTGTTGTAAGGGGCCAGTTTGAATGCTAAAGGATGGAACTGGTAACTACAAATATTGTTTATTAAGGATATTCCTTAATTCTTCTTCTCTGAAGATAGGTCAGTTGACTTATATGGAAGTCTTTGCTCAATGACCTATACACTATATGGACAGCTATTCTAGAAACAGCTGTAACAGACTTTATACATTATTTTTTTAATCTCTTGTTTACTCTAAGTACTCTGCAATTATGTTTGAGTTATAAATTAGATACTCTGAATTGATACCACATTTTGCTTGTTCATTCTTTCTTTCTAAGATATATATATATCTACACACACACACAAACACATATTCAAGCACTCCACTATCAGCTCACAAACCACAACTGGAATACACAGGACCAGTGGGTAGTACTATCCCAGAGTCAGAATCAATGTATAACCTGGGAACCCACATGAGTAATATTGCAACATTCCATGTGCGTATTACCAGGATGGCAACATTGCAAGTGAGTATCTGGATGGACTCTAAAATCATCCAGAACAAAGAAAAAAAGATGCTATGCTACTTTTATTGAGAATGCTTGTTCTCACTTGTCCAGTCTAGCAATATAACATAAAGACCAACTTGGTGACTGGGAGAGGCTAAAGGAACTGAAGCTCTACTCCTTAGAGAAGGCATGAAAGATATGCAGTGATATACATATGGAAAATCCTGGAAGGTCTAGTTCCCATCTTTGGAACTGAAAGCTATACCAACTACCAAACTGGACAGCACTGAGGCGAGTAAAAGATATATATATATATAATATATATATATATATATATACACACCCACACACATATATTCCTGTAGGCCTATACATTCAAAATGTAATCTTACAATTTTAATTCCCAAAACACCATCGTACATTTTCATATTACTGTAGTGTTCTGTCACAAAACCTTTCTTCCTCCTCTTCTGTATTCTTGTTTTGGTGATAAGTACTATAGAGGCAATAGCTGTTCAACCACCCAGTCTATAACATTGCACAAGTGCACAGGGAGAGACTTTAGCAAACTGGCCTAGTCTTTGACAATGATGGGATTATTTTAAGCAATACATGAAATTATGGAAATGGGACAATTACTTTCACACCTCATAAAAAAATTTGGACAACAGTGTTCCTAATATTAGTTATAAGGTACAGAAAAGACATCATTAATGTGAGAAAAATTGTTAAATTTTTATGGGAAATGTTGAAGTAAAACATGTCCAGTTTCTATACATATAAATGGCACACACACACACACATATATGACCTGAAAAGAAATTCTATCAGAGAAGCTTTTTTCTTTTCCTCATCTGGTTTAGATATCTGCATATTAATTGTTGGAATGAATATTTTCACACTTGGATACCCATGTGAACAACCAACTTGTTGAATTTTATAAGTGTGTGTGTGTGTATATATATATATATTATATATATACACACACACACACAAACACACAGCAGATAGACTGAAAAAGCACTATACATCTCACCTAGGGGCATAATGTAACTTCAGTTTGAATTCCAGTGACTTGAGTTAGGCAACAGACGATCTGCCATTGAGTAAAGATTACCTTTACGACTTCTGTGGTTATTGGAACAACTTTGTTTCCAACAGTTCACAAGATCCATTCTGTAACTTGTGCTAAAACATTGCCAAAATATGAGTAAATGTAACAAGTGACTCAGAGTTGTTGTTATATAAATGTTTACATATATATTTTTTACTTGTTTCAGTCATTAGACCAACGGTTCTTAACCTTTTCACTACTAAGGACACCTTTTAATATGTCTATCCTTGTGTGTGTGTATATATATATATTTGAAATTTTGAATTTAGTTCACGGACCTTCAGTACTGCCTTTGCGGACCACACGTTGGGAACTACTGTATTAGACTGAGGCCATGCTGATGCACTGCCTTGAAGAATCTTTAGACGAATGAATCGACCCCAGTACTTATTCTGCTCTAGTCTCTTTTACGGGGACACAAACACACCATCAACGGATGTAAAGAGGTGGTAGGGAACAAACACAATATACGACGGGATTCTTTCAATTTCCGTCTATTAAATCCACTTGTCCAAAGTACCACGCAGTGGGACTGAACCCGGAACCATGTGGTTGGGAAGCAAACTTTTTTTTTACCACATAGCCACACTAGTCTTGGGAGCTTTTAAAATTTTATTTTCATATATTTTTTTATAAATTATTGACAAATTTTTCAGTACAAAAAAGGTAATATTAGTGCGATCGGATAAGAAGAAAAAAAAAAACTGTACACCACTCCAAAACAAAAACTGGAAATATTAGAAGCAGACCTATATTTTGCGGGCCGCCCCGTGTTGCTGTAATAGGTTACAGCGACCTGATTTGGAACTGCTTCTTTTTCATTGCTAGAAAAGTACAAACCACCCTCAACTTCCCTCCAAAGAGAAAAACCCTAGATTTGCACCCTTTCTTGAGAAACCATAAACGTTGTTTGCATTACTAGAAACGTTAAGCAGTTTAGGATGATAACAGTGAGATTTTACACAGCTTACACCTAGCATTCGATTGATCGAATAACAAGAGCAGAGCCGGTCTAAGACGAAAAGTGTAGCTAAAGGAATGATCAACTAAAGCAAGTCCTTTTCTCTCTGTCTCCGAAGTATTATATCACTTGGTGACATGACGAAGTGCAACAAGTTCCACTTCCTACGGGTTGCCGTTGCGCGCGCACCGGAGGTGGATCGAGAAATGGCGGCACTAGGAAATTGGTAATTAAAGACGGTACTACGAGACGACGACCATTAACACAAGACACCACAGTTCTTCCAGGCGAAATTAGACCAAACATGCAACAGATACGTCACATCGCAAATGGCCAGCACAAATTCTAGCAATGTTATGAAACAAATTTTAGGAGCGGAAAATGGTAAAAAAAAGTACTGCCAAACAAATTTGATATGTAAACAATGTAAGAATTATTTCAAAGTGTAATAGTTCTATAATACAGTTAACCTAAAAATGCAAGATATATTATATGTATATATTTCTTTTACCTTTTGATGTTTCACCCGCCATTCCAGTAGCATTTTATGACTGGGAGGAAGAACGTGTGTGTATGTATGTGCGGGTGAATGTGTATGTTTGCATTTATATATTGTGTGTGTATGCGTGTGATGTGACGTGTTTGAATATATAGATTAATTATAATTAAAACATATCTGAGTATGAGAGAGAGAGAGAGAGAGAGAACGTGTGTGTGCGTGCATGCGCGTTAGAGAGAGGGGGGGATAGACAGAGAGAGCGGGAGATGACATATGAGGAAAGCAAAAATGCTAAGTAATATGATCAAACCGATATGTATTACGGGGGAGTGCGCCAAGCAACAAAAACGGCAACAAAGGACAACGCGAGAGAGAAAGAGAGAGAGAGAGACGTAAATACAGGGAGTGTGTGGAGCAGCAATAACAGCGAGACGTTTAATCAGTTTCTGACACCTTGGTAATACAGGAGAAGGGGAGGATCTCTCTTTCTCTCTCTGCCTTAAGCAGAGAAGAAACATTCATACCGCACAGCTTCCACTATCTCGAGATGGAAAAAGAAAGAGGCCAATATTACACGGATTGTTTGCTACATGTGTTGAGTGTATGTGTGTAAATGTCTGGTCTGATGTGTGTAGCCGGCTGCTGGCAGAGACCTAAAGAACTACACACCACTTCGACGATACTCACGGTCGTTCTCCGCCACCACCACCACCTCTTGCACACACACTTCACGCCATCCATTAAAAAGAGTATTGAACCATTAAAAATGCAATACATCTAATACGTTACTAATATTATATCGATATATTTTTAGATTTCACAGCTGCTACTACTACTGCTGAAGACATGCCTGCATACATACGTTACATGATGATGCAGGATAGGGAACCTAATAATAATAATAACTAGAATAATTTAAAAAGCAGACTAGAGAGCGTAATTCTTGAAGAAAATCGAATCATTAAAACGACCTTAAATCATGATTAGTGGAAATATGTTGAAATAAAATATTAAATGATACTTGATCATAATAAACTTGAAGGCAATTGACGCAAGGTGGGAGGAAAAGGATTAATATTTGCACACAAATACACGTGTTATTGGCTGAATAGTGTATTTAATGCTATTAAATCTATAAACACCGATACAACTAAGAAAATATCAACAGTGGAGGCAAAAAACAAATTCGGAAAACCTTTAAATACAAGGGAAATTATTCATACAATGTATGAAACTTATAACGAGATATTGGTAAAGTATTATTAGACTATTCAAAGATTAATGAGAAAATAGCTCGACATCAAGTAGTATATCCACTTAATTATCAGAAATACGCATGAAATAAATAAAAGGAATGTAGTCTGAAGTTATTTTTAAGCTTCCCCACGGGTGCAATCGAATATATATAAATAAGACGTTAAAAATTGAAAGCTACATCATGACATGTCAACTTGTACAAAAAGTACATTTAGGCAGAGATCAGTGGATAAAAAAGACGACTCAATATCAATTGTTAATTATGAAAGCAATGTAGGCTTTAATAAAAAGAAATAAAGCACACAATGTGTATGTGTGTGTATATATACACACACACATGAAAATAGATATAGGCACACACTAAAGTTTATATATATATATATACACACATTTAAAATAGGCATACATATATGTGCACACACACACAGAGGTACACACGTGAAAAGTCCATTGTTAATTATATCATGGCTGCCATTAATTATGCAGAGGAAAAATGTACTGAAGTGAATAAAATTTTTATCGGCGAATTTAGAAACAAAAATATTCAATAACAAAAAACAAAAATTCATTATTTTTTTTAGATAACAACGTATTGTTAAAAACGAAATAAAGAAAAAAACATTCGCCAAAACTTTTCGCTTTTACTTCGAATCAATTTTTTAAATATTAAAAAAAAAATAAAAAAATCAGAAATATGTTGAAACGAAAGAATATCCAACATTTCTGCATCGTTACTAAGAAGCTTTGCACGAAATGTAAAAGCTAGATACACAGGAAATTAAGACATAAAGTTATTTGTAGCAAGAAAAGAGGGTGGAAAATAAGAGAAAGTTAATTTATATATAAAGAGAGAGAGAGAGAAAAGGAATGGCGGGTGGCCACATGTAGCCAAACCCGGTCGGTCTCGATAGTAGAGAGGCGGGCGAAATGATTTATTTAAAGCTCTCCATACAAATAACATCACCTTTTTTAAGAAACAAATCTTTGAAACCACAACAAACATTTGTTTATTATTGTATCAATACAATATGACTAATATATCAGAGTAGTAATGCTTAGTGGAACTAACTAATGGTATAAGGGTCCCCCACCACATCATATGAAATGTCGATGGCAGGTAACAAACATGACCCGAATTGCTTTTTTTAAAACTTTTAAGTGAGGGAAGGAAAAGACGGATGGCTTTTAGAAGGAGAAAGACGAAAATGTGTCAAAGAAAAAAAAACAAAACAAAGACGAAAAAAAAAAAACGTTAGGAAGAGTGACACAGATAGAGAGATGGTAAAAGAATTTAGCTATATTCCACAGAATTCAACCCAAAAATAATAAAATAAGACTTGGTAAGTAAACAGGAATTAAGTCCCAATGAAGTATATTTAGAAGAAAAAATGGTGGGAGGGATTTTCCAAGTTTAGCCAGCTATCTTTATCACTTATTTTCTGCCTCCCTATTACTTTTATCTACTCTAGTGATAAGTCAATGAATAGATCAAATGCATTGTATCGTCATTTTGCACCCGTCTACATACACTCACACACACATACACATATATATATATGGTCGCAAAAAATGTAAAGGTGACAGGTTGACTTATGTCAACTAAGCCGAAACTTCGAACTCACTGTCAACCTCGTAAAACATGGTACTCTACTGAAAAGTACTGAGTGATCCACATACTTAATGTTCAACTCAATTTTACATAAACACAATTATATGTATATACATACTGTATATTCCAGTGAACGGTTTGTGCAGTATTTGTAATGTCATAACTATTAGATCAGATAAAAATTACACAGATGTTTAATAGCAACAACACCAATAACGAAGCAATAACAACATTTTATAAAGAAACCAAGAAAGAAACTATACATGTGTGTGTGTATTTAAAAAATTTTATATGCGTATATATATAAATCACAAATCACCGTTTCGACCAGCTACGGTCGGGTATGAGTCAAGTCAACCATTTTGGTACACCAGAAAGGTAGGAGGGATAGTGTGAGAGAGAGTAAAGAATAACCGAGGGTGGGGAAAGAAAGAGTAACGAATACCGTAGGAGGGGGACGGAGAGAGAAAGAAGATTACGAAAGTGAAGGAAAAGGAGGGAGGGAGAGAGAGAGAGACAGCTTGGAGCGTGTCTCCGTATTATGAAGACATTATTACTAGAAATGTATGTCTGTGCGTGCACGGATTAATGTTACATTAAAAGCAGGATGTAAAAGATACTGCTGACATCAAGCAAGTTTTTAAAAAGGCCAATGAAATAAAAAATCCAAGACTAATTCATTTTAACCATTTACCCATTCCCAAATAGCAAGAAATGGCTGTAGAGAATGATAGTAAGAATTTCTCAGGCATAAGAGCAGAAATTTTGACGGGATAAAAATCGACTTTATTTATTTTTTTAGGTTTGTGTCTCAGTTCTGAAATCAAATGGAGACGAGGTGGGAAAATAAATATCAGTAATAAATACTGTGGTTATCTCATTTTGCATCAATAATTTGGTGCTTGGTACTAAAAGACCCAAGCGCCAAAATAATGGACGTGCCAGTTAATTTAATACAAGACTTTTTTTCTTTTTGTAATTTGGAGAAAATATATTGTGAATAGAGAAATGAGTATAAAAAGTATAGTAAAGTACTTTTTTTTATCAACGCTATCGGGATTTATTGTCAAAAATAGCGAAGGATTATATTTGGAAGAAATTTCGACAGTTTGTTGTCTATGACCGCCCTACAAATAAAATTTGTAGAAATGGCTGAAAGGATTGTTTGATGATTAGTGAAGCATCGCTAGGAACTACGAAGTACATATTGTGATTGAGAGATCGAGAAAGAGAAGAAAGATTAAAAGATAGAGAGTGTGAGTGAAAATGAAAGGAATCGACGAGAGAGTGACCAAGGAAGATGAGAGATACAGAAGACTGAACGAGAGAGGAGAGATAGAGTGAAAGAGATGAGAGAGGGATAAAGAGAGAGAGAAAAGTGTAAGATTATAGGTTAAACACTGCAAGAGCTAAAACACCAAATAACTAAATCATTAGCGATCGATAGCAATAAAGATCATATGTATACACACACACATACATCCATATAGACATATCTATTATATGTATACATATATCTGTATATATGCGCGATTTGGTGTCAATCGATTACTAAGATTTGATGATTTCGGCGTGTAGCTATATATATATATATATATATATATATATATATATATATATATATAAACATTCATGATTGAGTATATATTGCTATTATCGTCATTATTATAGATGAACACCCCAACACCATTAGTTTGGCAAGGATGGAGAGGATATCTAGTGTGTGTATAAGCATTGGGGACAGTTAATATTCAGAAGTAACTGAATTAAAATTCGACATTCACAATATATATGTATATGTACTTATTTATACTTATATATTAACAGTATATAATATTAATAGTAAAATAAGTTACATATAGATTACACATGAATATTCATCTTCGGTGATCTCTCCAAAATCCAACCACAAAGAAAAGAAAATACAAAACAACTACAATAATCACAAGGATTAATATAAAAATACTTAAAAATTTGCTGAAAGAAGACAATCAATGAATAGTTATTATTATTTTTTTATCAATAACATTTTATAGTCTATAAATACACGGTTCAAGAGATTACAAGTTTTCACAACATAACCAAATCGTCGGCTAAAAAATGTAAACAAATCTGTAAATTTTAAATATTTTAAAAGTTATTTTCGTGCTTTTTTTTTTCTTGTATACATATTTTTTGATAAATATTTGCTTTAGAGAATAATCAGTAACGGGTGGATATGCAATATTCCTAGATTATATACTCAGATATATACCCTAACGATAAGAATCATCATTATGTCACCATCATGCATGGTTAATAATCAGCCTTCCTAACAAGTACCGGATATTTTCCGTCTGTTTTTTAGAGAGAGGGTAAAAAAAAGAAACATTAAGGATGTTGTGGCCTTCCTCCAAGGCATTAGCAATGTTAATGAAGTAAAAATGATACTGTTCCAGGCGGAAATCGAAACTGTTACAGAGTCGATTCGCCGATATCTTCACATTAACCACCCCGCTCCGTTGCTCGTCACTCAAGAGAGTGAGAAAGAAGAGATAGAGAGGGTGAGTAAGAGAGAGAGAGAGAGACATCGTATATATAAATATATTTATATATAACACAAATAAGACAATAGTGAAATAATACATAGAAGAGATACCTTTTTTTCTTTCTGGTGTTTTTAAATAGAGTCAAGATTATTTTCATAACACAAATAAACCACCGAACAGGAGAAAAATTAAATTAATTATAATAATAATGAAAATAATAACAACGGGTGGTCCAGATATTGTTATTATTATTATTAATAATAATAATACTGGTGGTGGTATGTGTTATAATAAATGATATACAAGAATCCTTGGTTCGGGTGATTAGAAATCCATAAATACAGTTTGGGGTTTTTAAAAAAAGAAAAAATGTGAGAAGGACGAGGTCGGTCTATCACCGAACCTGTCTCAAGCTGTGAGTGAGTGGTTTGAGGGAGAGATAGAGAAGAAGTAGGAGTAGAAACTGATGCTGTCCGTAAGAGACAGAGCGAGGGGGAGGAGAGATTGAGTGCAAGGATAATACTTAGGAGTGGGGAGAAAGAGGAAGGAGAAGTTTTGTAGTAGAGGGAAGAGAGGAGAAAAAGAAAACGTATTACAGTTTAAAAGAGAGGGAAAATAGAAGAAAAAAGTTAGAGGGAGTAAAAGATATGGAGAAAGATTAAGAAAAACAGAGAGGGGAAAAGAGGATAGTGGGAGGGAAATATAAAAGAGAAAAAAGAAGATAGATAAAAATATAGAGGGGAGTTGAATGAGTGACAAAGGCATGTCTATATAAAAAAGAAAGGGAGAAGGGAAGAAGAAAGAAAATCAGTGTTAGGAAGAATAGAAAAGTGACTCTAATATACATACATATATAATGCACTAACATATACATAATGTATATGCATATAATATATATTCATATCTATCTATCTATCTATTATCTATCTATCTATTACTCATCTATTATCTATCTATCTATATGTATATATATATATATATATATATATAATATATATATATATATATATATGCCTTTACATATGTGTGACTGTGTGTATCTCTCTCACACACA
>NC_042998.1:143764800-143797300 GCF_006345805.1 Octopus sinensis | reverse complement strand
ATATATATATATATAATATATATATATATATATTATAAATAATACTCGAAATGAGGAGTGGATAGACAGCCGACAACTGATGACGAGTCATTTCTCTGTATTTACTTGTCCTGTTTTCCATTTTTTGTCTCGTTCTTTGCGTATTAACTCGTTTATTTACGTATTTCATGTTGTTTACGCACTTTGTGACGTTCTGTACCCATATATGCATTTCATTTGCATGTACCACGTCCTCGCGTTGTTTTTTCTTGTGTTTGTTCTTCGTTTTTTTTTTTTTACTACATACATACATACATACATACATACATACATACATACATACATACATATAAGCGTGGCTGGGTGGTAAGAAGCTTGCTTCCCAACCACACGGTTTCGGATTCAATCCCACTGCGTGACAGCTTGGGCATGTGTCTTCTACTATATCCATGGGCCGACCAAAGCCTTGTGTGTGGATTTGGTAGACGGAAACTGAAAGAAGCCAGTCGTATATATATGTATATGTATGTGTGTGTGTTTTTGTGTATGTGTTTGTTGCCCCATCACCGCTTGACGAATGGCACTGGTGTATTTGTCCCCGTAGCTTAGTGGTTCGGCAGAAGAGTCCAACAGAATAAGTATTAGGCTTTTAAAAATGTCCTACGGTCGACTTGTTTGACTAAAACCCTTCAGGGCAGTGCTACAACATGGCCACAGTCAAATGACTGAAACAAGTAAAAGAATAAAGGAACACACAAACACACACACACACACAAACAACTTCCAGATACCAGTGCTACCAGTTGAAAGCCCCGCATATTAGAGACTAGCATGCCTATGGCGTCGTCAGGGAAGAATGCGCTCTGTTTTGGGGACCCACCTCTTGGCGGCATTATTGTACACCGGTGCCTCTCACTGATATGAGGCCCCGCTTGCTAAATCAACTTGTTACTAGACTTCGCTCAATATTCTTCAAGCCTTTGCACATCCTCTCTTTTCAGCCAAAGTCAGTAGCTTATGCAGATACAGATTCATATATAGATATAAATATAGACAAATACGCGCACACGCACTATATATATTATGTGTGTGTGTATATATATACTTACATACATACATACACACACACACACATATATATATATATATATATATATATATATATATATATATATATATATATATATATATATATATATATATATATATATATATACTACGTAAATATAAGAGAGTACCGTTAAGTGGTTAACTCTAGTGCTAGAAATAGCTCCTTATTCTGGTATAGCCACCGAAGTTGTTCAGCATTAATTTATCTTTTCGTTGTATTTCGCTTTCCATACGTTGGAGGTAATGTTATTTCTTTTGTGGAAACAACTTCGGTGGCTATACAAATAAGGAGCTATTCTAGCACTAGAGTTAACCACTTAACGGTAACTCTCTTATATTTACGTATAAATTTGTATTGTTTCCCTGTTTTTTTTTATGTGCTAAGCCACTTGGTGTTAACTGATGGTATTATTAAATTAATATCTAATTTTTCACCTTCATTTATGAATGTATAATATATATATATTATATATATATATATTATATATATATATATATAATATATATAATATATAGATATGTACGTATGATGTTGTGTATGCATGCATTATGTATGTATGTATGTATGTATGTATGTATGTATGTATGTATGTATGTATGTATGCATGCATGTAAGTACTTACTCGCTTGCCCTTCAGAGATTTATACCTCGCTTATTATATATATATATATATATATATATATATATATATATATATATATATTATACTAGCAGTATCGCCCGGCGTTGCTCGGGTTTGTTTCGACCCGCTGGAATTAAAATTTTTGAAAAATAAAAATTTTGCATTATGTAGCTGAACATTTTGCATTATGTAGTGAACATTTTTCTGGTTGAAATACACTGAAAAGTGGCGACACAGCAGTGATAAAATCGTAAAAAATAGGGATTTTCATAGAAAAAAACACCTTTTTGATGTAAATAATTTTTGGTGTTAACATGGTCCGATTTGAATTTTATCTTCTACGGAAGGAAGAGCAACCCTTCTATCATACTCTCAATTTTGGTCAACTTGTGCCGCAGGGTCTCGGAGGAGATAGTGTTAGTTGAAGGTTACCAAACCTGGCGCACACAGACAACTTCAGCTTTATATAGAGAGATAACACACACGCATTAATACACATACATACACACACACACACACATCTATGTATGTATGGATGTATGTATGTATATATGTACATCTGTCCACTTCTTGCCATATTTTTATCCTTCACTTCCTACACACACACACACACACACATACACACAGACACACACACACACACACGCACGCACACACACACACACACACACACACACCTTCTTAGCTTACAATTTTCTTTCAACAATTGACACTGTCATATATGTATATGTTTGCGTGTCTATGTGTGTAAAGAGAAAGTGTGGTAATAGGCGGAGTAAAGCCTTTGAAGTGAGAGAGGGAAATCGTAAAATATTGAGTTTTTTCAAATTTTTCAAATTGAAAGAAATTTATATGCCATGACCGAATCGAATCTACTTCGAATAATCATAGGTAAATTCTAATTGAAGAAATTCTATATTATAGAATTGTATTAAAAAGGATCATGGGAACATGCAGAGAAAATCTGCCTTTTATCATAAGATATATATATATGTGTGTGTGTGTGTGTGTGTATACATACATACATACATATACTTGTGTGTGTGCGCGCGCGCGGCTTGTTACTCCAGTTCACTCAGCTGTAGGAATGAGTTGCGGCTTTACTGGTGCCAAGCTGTATCGGCTTTTGCCATGGGCGGACCCAGGAGGGGGTGGTGGCTGAGAGGCACGTGCTCACCTCAAGAAATGAAGTGCGCCCTTCTAAATAATGTTATTGCGCCTTTGTCTCTTAGAATTGTATTCCCTTCTGATCTTGTGCCCCCTTTTCGAAAAATTCCTGGAACCGCGCTTGTTTGCCTTTCCCTGGAATACCATCGGTGGCATGGAGAGGGGGAGGGTGGTATGCATGAGCGACTACTGGTTTTCCATAAGCAAACTTGCCCGGACTTACTCTTTCTATATATATGTCAGGTGGGACACCACAGGCCTGGTCATTTCTCATTTGGAGTTAGAGTTATTGCCATTCTTGACGAGGTGGAGGACTCCGTCTCGCTCGTATATTTTCTTTTCTATTGGTTTCTGTGGCTGGATACCCCGTCTCTCACTAACGCTTTCTAGAGCACAGGGAGTCTACTTTATCTTGACGGCACAACTATAGCAGTTGTTACGACCATAATATGACTAAAAGGTTCACTTGTCACCACACAGTAACCTCTGGTTCGCCCAAATACTTTACAGAGTATCTTGGGTTACAACTAATGCGGAGGTTTGTACTTCATAAAAATTAGAGTTCTCTCCACTCTTTGCTCTGTATATTCGGTGAAGACATTGTGATCTAAGGTATGAACAGAAGGCAGAGCGATGACAGAAGAACCAGGATGAGGTGGGTGAAGTGAGCAAAAGAATCATGGTAGAAATGGCGTGTTTTATAGCGAAAGTGTGTGTGTGTGTGTGTGTGTGTGGAGAGAGAGAGAGATCGTAATAGGAGTGGGTATTGGTAAAAGTGATCAATGGCTGTCAAAAACAAATGGTTTGATGACGAGGGCGTCACAAATTGGTGGTTACAGAAAGGAAAATAGCAGAATGTATGGGGTGCAAGCGAGAGAATTAGTCTAGATGAGATGCTGTTAGGATTTATGTGTGAAAGAAGTACCACTGTACTCTCTTTCTAGTGAGACGATCGCAAAGGAGTGCTTAGCTAGGAGTAAACAGCTATACCTAGCATTTATCGGCCTAAAGAAGAGCTTCAACAAAGGGACACAGTTTGTAAAGACGACAGGGGTAGGTAAATATCTAGTGAGGTCTGTGCGAGCCATGTACAGAGGTGTAGTCAGTAAGAGGAGAGCAAATAATGAATACAGCTATAACGAAGATGTTAAATGAGGGAAATGTGGAAAGGATATATAACTTGGGATGAAATGAACTGGTAAGCGACAATTTATTCTCCGTTATAAAATACAATGATTGCCATAAATGAAATAAAATAACAGCAGGTCACAACAAAGATGTGTGAAAGATTTCGTGGTTAAGCTGGACTGTTGATCTCGTAGACATAGTTGACGTACAGTTTGGTGGTGTGTAGAGGCAGCCGTTGGTCTGTTGGTTGTGTAGTCTTCATACAATACACGATGTAGACAGGCGTCTGGTGGAGAAGACGAAAGCGGAGACTGGCTGATGTCAGATACATCATTGCCGGAGACGAGTTGCGTGTGGTCAGTGCTGAGTGCCAAAGACCTAGAGCGGTCGAGAACTGCTGTTCTTATAGAGATCAGTAGGCTCCCAGAGGTGGTGAGTAATTTCCCGCGTAAGGAAAAACAAACTTGTGCCAACAAGACTGGACGGCGGGAAAGTGACCAATACAAACGATAGGTTCGTTTAATCAACGAGGTCATGTGACCTGCTGGAACGAAAAGACTTATTGAGCCGATATTGGGGTATTTAAGCCTAGATGAATCAAAACAAAAACATCTTACATATAATGACAGTGTAAATCACTTTTGTTACACAGCGATGAATTTAGCGTGAAGGTTGGAATCCGCCAGGGCGCAGTTCTCAGTCTTCTGCTTATCATTGTCTTCCAGGCCATAACAGAGGCGTTTAAAGCTGGCTATCAATGGTTACTCTTGTATGCTGACTAACTACTTCTTATAACTAAATATGTAGTAGAATTAGAGAAAAAATTTCAAACGTGGATGCAAAACCTAAAATATTAGTAAGAAGGAAGGAAGGCTACAGACAAAGAAACGGCTGTGAGCAATATGCAGAAAAACGAGAAGGTAAGAATTCCATGAGTTTGTTACGTCATCTATCTTGATAGTTTCAGACTTCCGAAGTAATTACTTTTATATAGGCGTTCCCAGCAAAAAGAGATTTCATGAGTTCACAAAATACAACCTTAAGTACTTAAACTGATATTTTGGAACATTGCACATTGAACAGTAGCGTATGATGGTTTTTACATAAGAAGATTAGCCTGCAGTTTAAGAAAAATCAAATTGCTCATTAAATAGGCCCGAAATCTGCAGGGTGTGAAGTTATGTATGATTGAAGTTTCAGAGCTGATCTCACTTGCACTACTTGTGGCCACGTTATACTTTCAAAAGCCGGTCTTGTCCATGAAAGATCATATATTAGAAGACCAACACTGGATACTTATATACATATATACGTACAAAACCAACGGAGCACACTGCGGTCTTTGTGTCCAAAACTATGCTCATCAACTGTCGTGTTAAAAATCCATTTTCCTTGAAAGTACAAAAACGGTGAATCCATTTTCATTAAAAGCACAAAAACCTAAGTTGGGACCATAATCCATTTTTTTCTATAACATCGCGCTGGTCTAGGTTTTTATAGGATCTTCATTTTCTGGAGATGGCTTGGGGAAAAGATCTTTGCAATTCTCTAAACATCTCTTCAGAATACTTTCAGAATCACTAATTAAAGTGATTCTGAAAAAAGGCAGTAGGTGATTGGATCAGAAAGAAGTAGTAAGCGATTGGTGATGACCAAATATCTGTTTTAAGAAATTCTGTAATACTTTAGTTCTTTTTCTTTTTTATCGCAGGCCAGTTGAATATCTGAGAATGCTTAGTCACCATGCACTCTTCATGGTCTTCAGCTCTCTCTGCAAAGCTAATTTACGGTAATTCATCAATTCATCTATCTTCAGACGTTTTCCACTAGGTAAATTAGGAACGAGCAGTTTCAAGTGAAAATTAATCTCGATGTCTCGAATATCTGATATTTTTGAGATAAATTAGCGAACCAATCTTCGTATTTGGAACCCAAAATATTGGCAGCAGAGGCATAAATGTTGTATTTAAAGTCTAAGCATGAACCATCGGGCAATGAATTTGTAAGAGCTTTATGCAGCTGTTGTAGGGATTCAAAACTTGTCAACAGTTAACCATTTTGGAAACTATAGACGCAGTTTTGGGTTCATTCTCACTGCGTGGCACCATGGGCAAGTGTCATCTACTATAACCCAGACCAGCCAAAGCTTTGTTGTGAATTTGGTAGATGAAACCCGTCGTGTATGTGTGTGTGTATACATGCATATATATATATGTACACACACACACATATATATATTATTTTATTTTTCTGTGGGTTAACAATGCTACCAATGGTTTCATGTAGAGAGAATTCTCTGCACAATTATCAAACCTGTCACATGGGAACGTTGGTACTCGTCTCCATCTTGGAAGAGAACACACACACACATGTGAGGGTGGTGTATGTGAGAACAGAGAAACTATAGTCAGGTCTTATTTCAAGTACCTGACCTTCCCCGGAAAATCATGATTCAGAGGAGCATCCGGTCATAATATCATGCCTAAAATAGATTGCCGTGCAATTGCACTAGAATGGAAACACGGACGTTAGTGGAAGGGACGCGCATGCGCACACCCGCGCACATATATAAAGACCGAGATTATAATGATGATGGTGATGGTGGTAATGATGATGATGATGATGGTGACGATGACGACGAAGGGGATGATAATGATGATGGCGACATGACGACCATGATGATGACAATGATGATGAGATGACGACGTAGAAGATGATGATGATGACGACGACGACGATCATGATGACAATGATTACGATGGTGATGACAACGACGATGAGGACGATGAGGACTGAGATGTGGTGGGACAGTTTCAGTCACCTCACTAGCTGTTTCTGACGGTTCAGGAATGAAGTACACATTGCCAGGTGTGGATGACATAAAACTGGTGGAGCTCTGACTCTGAAGTGACTCAAGGTACCATAGGGTGCAGGTGTAGTTGGTGTTGTGGGGTATGTGGATGTGTGTTGGATGATGGCAAGGAGGTAGCAGCTGGGTGACATGATAGTTGCAGAGACAGTTTTGGGTGTTTGGTACAAGTTAGATTGGGAGGTGAGAAAGAGATCAAAGGTATTTGGGGTACCTGATGTCGATCATGAATGTCTGTAGCAGGTGAAGCAATTGATGAAGAAAGGTAAGCATGATAAAAGACTTGGCTTCTGTACCTGTAGCATTAGGGAATGTATACACTCACACATGAGTGTTTGTGTATGATGATAAGTATATATATATATATATATAATATATATATATATATATATATATATATATATATACATATAAGTATATTAATTACGGGGGTGAGCGCGAACGTAGACCCCACACTTAGAAATAGCACACCCGAGTCGCCCACATTTGGAGCGATCGCAAAGGTCAACCCAACCGGTGTGCAATGGAAGGGCCTCACTTTGGAGAACCACCTTGATGATCATGGTTTACTCCTGTGATCATTAAGGTGGTTCTCCCAAAGTGAGGCCCTTCCATTGCACTCCGGTTGGGTTGACCTTTGCGATCGCCCCAAATGTAGGTGACTCGGGTGCGCTATTTTCTAAGTGTGGGGTCTGCGTTCGCGCTCACCCCGTAATTTTATATATACATACATACATACATACATATATATATATATATATATATATATATATATATATATATATATCACCATCATCGTTTAACATCCGCTTTCCATGCTACACACTCACACACACACACACACACACACACACACACACATATATATATATAGGGAGAGTTTAGGAAAAAAACAAAAGACGAAGACAGGTGGCGTACAAAACAAACAGATGTATTGGTATAACGCTCAAGAATAGAAAAAGTCTTTTACGTTTCGAGCCTAAGCTCTTCTACAGAAAGGGACACAGAAAAAACGAGAGAAACAAGGAGAGAAAAGAAGTGTGTGTAGTGGCGAACGATCTATCATGGCGACTAGTGCCGGACAGAAGGGTCAAACACGAGGAGGAAAGTAGGGGAGATAACAAGGTAAAGCTGACCCTCAACACAAAGGTGCTTGTGTGTATAAGAGAGTATTATGTGCGTGTGAAAGAGGGCTGGTGGTCTGGACGTGTGCGGTGTGTAGGTGTGAAGATGTGGGGATGGGTGTGTGGGTGGTGTGTGGTGATGTGATGTGTAATGTATGGTGTAGTGTGGTGTGGTGTGATGTTGTGGAGAGGTGGGAAAGCAGGGGTGGGGTGTGGGTTCGGCTGGGGGTTGGGTAGAGTTGGGAGACTGCAGGGCGGGTTCGGGGGGAGAGAGCAGATGCATGGTCCACGGAACGTGCTCTGGCTAGGGCGGTGTGGATAGTGATGAGGGGATATCCACGTAGGATGAAGTGGCGAGCCATGAGTTGAGACTGAGTCTCAAGGTCATGGTTGTCACTACAGAGCCTGCGTAGACGGAGGAATTGGGAATAGGGGATGGAAAGCTGGGTGTGTTTGGGGTGGGAGGAGGAGAAGTTTAGATATGAGTGTGAGTCTGTGTGTTTGTAGTGGATGGAGATGGTGAGAGTGGAGTGATGAATGCTGACCGAAATGTCAAGAAAGGAGACAGAGGTGTCAGAGGTAGTGCAGGAGAAGTGGAAGGCAGAATGGAAAGATTTGACGAAAGAGAGGAAGGAGTCTAGATGTTCGCGGGAGAGTGAGGTGGCACCGATATAATCGTCAATATAACGGCCATATAGTTCGGGAGTGGGACCAGTGAAACTAGAGAATATTTGAGCCTCAACATAGCCAACGTACAGGTTCGCATAGTTGGGGCCCATTCTCGTTCCCATATATATATATATAATATATATATATATATATATATATATATATATATATATATATATATATAGGTGCATGGCTCAGTGGTTAGAGTGTTGGGTTCACACTCAAGAGGTAGTATTTGATTCCTGGACCGGCCTGTGTATAGTATCTCTTAAGGAAGACAATTTATTTCATATTGCTCCAGTTCACTCAGCTGTAGAAATGAATTGTAGTGTCACTGGTGCCCAGTAGTATAAGCCTTTGGCTTTCTCTTGGATAACATCAGTAGTGTAGAGAGACGAAGCTGCTTAAAGGTTCATAACAGCTACTTTGGCAGCAGTTCTTTATTGAGGAATCGATCAATGTAGTCGATTTATTCATCAATAAAAAAAATTGCTGCTGAAACAGCTGTTGCGAATCATTAAAATCCATTTGTGTTCTTATACCATACCTAGAACCATCCTTATGCTGGATCTGTAATTTGTTTTGGATCGTGAACTGACATGAGTGTATGTGTATAAATATGTATGTGTGTGTGCGTATATATATATATATATATATATATTATATATATATATATATATATTATATATATATAACGAGATCACGTGACCGACCAGACCATCAGGTGTTGCTACACATCGCTGGCCACAATGCGCTTCGCATTGTTTTAGCCTTCGAAAGACGCCACCCCGCTGGCTAAGCGAGCAGGCCAACAGAAGAAAGAGTGAGAGAAAGAGTGGTGAAAGAGTACAGAAGGGATCACCATCCCCTGCCGGAGCCTCGTGGGGCTTTTAGGTGTTTTCGCTCAATAAACACTCACAACGCCCGGCCTGAGAGTCGAAACCGCGATCCTACGACCGCGAGTCCGCTGCCCTAACCACTGGGCCACTGCACCTCCACACACACACACACACTATACACACACACACACACACACAACACACACACACACACACACACACACACACACACACATATATATATATATATATATATAATTCTTAAAGAGGACAACAAATGCTAAGGCAAGACAAACATCTCAAGTCATATACATTATTATTATTGGGAAAAATTCAATGTCTTACATCTGTTTTGGGGATACACTGGAGTATGGGATATTAAGTCATTGGAGACAAATAGGGAAAATGAGAAGGGTATCGATTAATGAAAACGACAACATAGAGGACAGGGGGAAAGGAATAGTGAGATGAAGAAAGAGAAGAAAAAAGAAGCATAAAAGTTCACAGTTCACATATATAGCGCTTTCGTCCACTCTAGTGGAGTTGTCAAATTGAACTTTTGCAGGAATTTTGTCTCTTTTTATAGTATTATTGAGTGTGTAGGGGTGGGGAGAGATATAAGATAGTACAAGAGGCTGAGGAATGGGGAGAAAGTGCGTGGCTGTGTGGCAAGTAGCTTGCTTACCAACCACATGGTTCTGGCTTCAGTTCCACTGCGTGGCACCTTGGACTAGTGTCTTCTACTATAGCCTCGGGTCGACCAAAGCCTTGTGAATGGATTTGGTCACGGAAACTTAAAGAAGCCCGTCGTATATATGTGTTCTGCCCTTACCTTCGAAACACGCATTGAGTCGAACCAGGAGCAGCTGATGAAGGGAAATTTTCCTTGTATTGTTTGTCCTGTACTCTGTTTTTGCGTTGTTAAAAAAAAGTCCGTTTCCTCGTTTGATTTTATGTTTTCGTTTCTCGTTGTGTTCTACGTTTATTTGTGGTCCCCTGTACTCATATATATATATATATATATAATATATATATAATATATATATATATATATTATATATATATATATATATATATATAATATATATATATATATATATATATATATATATATATTATATATATATATATATATATATATGCATGTATATATCTATGTAGATGTAAGTATGTACATATATGTATGTATATATGCATATATTTTTTTTATTTATTATATTGTTATTATATGACCGAACGCACGCGTTATTTCTCTATTTCTCTTCTCCAAGTAAGTTTTTATTTGAATAATCATGACGCGCACTCTTACTCTTTACTTGACCTTTCCTCCCTGCCTGTCTGTCTTCCTCTCTACTTGTCTCTCTCCTTCTTATTTTTCACCCTTTCTGGTTTCTTTCCCCTCTCTCTCTCTCCGCCTCCTCCTCCTCTCTCTGGCCGTTGACCAGAGGGCTACTGAAACTTTCTTTCAGCTTCGTGCTTCAACAAGCATACATCGACTTCCCTGTCTTTCGCAAGCCGATTTTTCACATGCGTTCTAACTAATTTTTCCACCGTCTAGGCCTAAAAAAAAAGCCCTTACTGTTGGTTCCCTGTCCTGTTATTCTTTATTTGTACTGTTTTTGTACTGTTTTTTCTTCATTTGTATAGCTTTTACGTCCTGTTCTTGTCACTTGTTTTACCCCTCTGCAAAAGAATTTTATTTAATTCCTTTTGCAGGAAGGACTGCTTCGGCCTGGCCGTGTTCTGCTCTTACCTTCGAAACACGCATTGAGTCGAACCAGGGGCAGCTGATGAAGGGGAATTTTCCTTGTATTGTTTGTCTGTACTCTGTTTTTTCGTTGTTAAAATAAAGTCCGTTTCCTTGTTTTTTCGTTGTTAAAAAAAGGCCGTTTAATTTTATGTTTTCGCTTCTCGTTGTGTTCTACGTTTATTTGTGGTGTCCTGTACTCATATATATATATATGCATGTATATATATACATGTAGATGTAAGTATGTACATATATGTATGTATATATGCATATATTTTATTTATTTATTATATTGGTATTATATGACCGAACGCACGCGTTATTTCTCTATTTCTCTTCTCCAAGTAAGTTTATATATATATATATATATGCGTATCTATTATATAAAATCCGTTCTGTCTGTGTGTGTGTGTCTTCTAGGATATCGGGCATCCTCCATCCGATTGCGCGCAAATTTGATATGTAGATACCGACGGTGTCAGGACGTGTATAAGTCTTGAAAAAATTACAAAAATTGATAAAGCCGTTTTTGTCCTGCTTTACTTCCGTCAACCTGTACATAACTGCACCGTCCATTTTTTGTTGTTTTTGTACTGGTTAAAGGCACGTTTCTTTCCTGGTACTTTAAACTCTTCGGTTGCATATTTGTGTGAATAAAATCGTTTTTCTTTGGAATAGAAAAAAGTCTATCGTTATTTCTTCTTTTGCTGGTGTCTCAAATTTAGGTTAAATCAGTGTTTCTCAAAGGGGAGGCCTATGGGACGGTCGATTGCCAAATTTCACTTAACACTTCAACAGCGCTTTTCACATGGTAAAACAATAGTTTTTTCTGTAAATGACAGCAGTCATACATTTCCCAGATGCCTTCACTAAGCAGAATAATGTCTTTGCCACTTGACCCTTCTAACCTCTTCTAGGCCACTAGGTTGCTGGAATGGAGATAACAGACCTCGAACGAAATCATTTGTTCTCAACAATATGTCTATCTTTCTCGCTGCTTTTCGATAGTTATAGAAACAAGAACTCCGTAAGCTAAAGGCAGTTACGGAGAGCGACCATTATTATTCCACATTCTTTATTTCATTCTTAAACATTAAACACTTCATTCATATATTTATATACATATATACTACATATATATATTACCTTTAATAAATTAGCTTTCATAAAATTCACCTTTAAAATGCCACGACGAGTCAGAGTACTTTCTCGTTAACCTCTGAAAATCTCTCTTGCCAACCTCCAACTGACAGGTTTCTGTACTTTTTCACGACGGAAAATACACCTTTTCTGGCATTTATAACGGAAACGCCCTCAAACATCAGGTACGCAAAAATGGACGCTGGTCTATTTTTAGAATTTAAAGGAAGGTATCCAGACGACATTTCTCTATTTCTACCATGGCAATTAAGTTAGGATGCATAAACGACGGTGCCCCAGCATGGCCACAGCTTGTGAGCTGAAATTAGATAAAATTAAAAAAAGTTGTGCGTGGGCTGGTGTTGAAATGGAAACAATGTTGTCTCCTGGACGACCTCAGGTCACGGGATATAGACGTTTGCATTGTCACGGTTATGAGAAATTTATTCCTCCTAGCCAACGAGGAGGAGGGGGCGTGGTGGTGCTACTCAAGAAGACTTCGAACTTACAGGTAGGCTGGTCGTCCTAGATGTGATTCACGAAAGTAAACAGTCCTTCAAGCTGGTAGCTTTCTATGCTCCTCAGGAGTATAGACAGTCAGGTTTTTATCAAAGACTAGAGCACTTTCTAGAGACATCAAAAACGGTAGTTCTGTTTGGAGACTTTAACACTAGCCTCGATGCATGGGTGGATAGTGTTGGCTCGACTGATAGGAGAGGGGAATCCTGGCCTCAAAGGTCTACTAGAGAGCTATAATCTAGTAGACTTTACAGAGTGGGTGAGCCACAGTGGACGTGGAGTAAAAACGACGGCTCTCGCAGATCTTACATAGATAGGGTATTCGTTAGAGAAAGAGATAAGGACACTTTTAGCTGTCCACAATTTTGTATTGTGCCTTACACGGATCACAAATTTGTGACGTGTGAGGTACATATAGATAAATGTCATAGACAGAGACCCGGGTACTGGAAGATAAACAAGTCTATTTTGACTTGTCAAGCATTCCGTGCCCGGATGAAGGATTTAGTACATAGGGTATTATGTGGCGCCTTCATTGATAATGATGGTGGCATGCCCTCAAGAGAGCCATCTGTTTAGTGTCTATTAGATTTAGCAATCAGCTAAGTTTAAATAAATCTAGAATAGAAAGGGAACTAATTAAAAAATTAGACGAGACTTTGGAATCTGGCTCTGCAGACAGAGTGCTGGCGGCGAGAACGGTCTTGTACCATCACCTCAAAGCCAAGCACGAAGGCTGCAGACTTAGGGCTAAGCTACGCGCAGTGAGTCGAGAAGGTATTAACGTTTCCGCATGGGCACATCGTGTAGAGTGTTAGAGGAGCAAAAAAGTCTCTATAAAGTCTTTAACTGATGAACAATGGTATAAGATCTATGAACAGGAAAAGATGCAAAAGGCCTTTCACCAGCATTTCGCCGGCTTGTTTGGGCAGGGCGGCTTGCTTGAGCGTGGGGAGCCCTTAAAGGACTTCCTCACGGCTGGGTCGCGACTCTCGGCACGTGAAGCAGAATGCTGTGAAGGACTGATTACACCTGCGGAGGTCAAAGAGGTGTTGGTCGAGTGCGCCGGGGATAAGTCGCCTGAGCTGGATGGTCTACCCTATGAGTTTTATCATAGCATGCCGAACTTGTTTGAGGACCTGCTGGTGGGTGTCTACACTAACTGGCAACAGAATGGGAGGATTCCCAGCTCTGTAAGTCGGGGAGTGGTGACGCTGATCCATGAAGGACCCGAGCAAGGGGACATTATAAGTAACTATAGGCCCATAACTACTCAATGTAGAATTAAAGATTTTGGCCAAGGTGTTAGAAAAAGGTTGACGCGTGTCGTGGAGAAGCTCGTAGGGAAGGCGCAGACATGTGCCGTTCAAGGCAGGTCGATCCAGGACAATCCTCACCTTATACGCTACACCTTAGACAGGGTAGGTAAATTAACTGGCAAAGGTGGGGCACTGGTCCATTTAGACCAAAGTAAAGCGTTTGATAGGGTCCTCCAACAGTACCTGGCGGCAGTTTTCAAAGCGGCTGGGATGGGCATCCAATCCACCGTTTAGATAAACGGCTACCTGTCGGAGCCGTTTTCGATCAAGCGCTCAGTTCATCAAGGGTGTCCCCCATCTCTGCTTCTGTACGTTTTGGCTCTTGAGCAATTACTGCGGAAGTTGGAGAATTTGGGATGCCCCCCACCCCAATGAAATTGAATGCAGTAAGTCGGTCTCTGCTTATGCGGATGACCATCATCGTGTCCAATGAGGCTCAGCTGCCTAGTGAAGAGGATGCTATCAAAGGAACGAGGCGGTGGTAGGGGCAAAAGTTAACAAGAACAAGTCTATCGGCTTGCGCCTCGGCACCTGCAGGAGCATGCCGGTATCGTCCAGTGTCGTGGGTCATATACATATATATATACATATACATTTATATATATATATATATATATATATATATACATATATATACATACATACATATACATATATATACATACATACATATATATACATACATATACATACATACATATACATACATATATATACATACATACACACACACACACACACACACACACACACACACATATATATATATACATACTCTTTACTCTTTTACTCTTTTACTTGTTTCAGTCATTTGACTGCGGCCATGCTGGAGAACCCCTTTTAGTTGAGGAAATAGACCCCAGAGCTTATTCTTTTAAAGCCTAGTACTTATTCTATCGGCCTTTTTTGCTGAACCGCTAAGTTACGGGGATGTAAAGACACCAGCATCGCTTGTCAAACGATGTTGTGGACGACAAACACACACATATATACATATACATTACGGGCTTCTTTCAGTTTCCGTCTACCAAATCCACTCACAAGGCTTTGGTCAGCCGGAGGATATAGTAGAAGACACTTGCCGAAGGTGCCATGCTGTGGGACTGAACCTGGAACCATGTGGTTGGTAAGCAAGCTACTTACCATACAGTCACTCCTGCACCTATATTTTTATATATATTTATATATATATATATACACATGTGTATATATACACATATATACACATACATATATATATCTATATATATATACACATACATATATAATATATACAATAATATACTATATATATATACCACATATATATATATATATACACATACATATATCTATAATATATATATATATATATATATATATATATATATATTATATATATATATATATATATAAATATATATATATACATAATACATATATGCTACCAGCATACAAAGCTAAACAACATGCAGGACAGGATACACTGGCCTGGGAAGAATTGCAATCTATAAATCAAAATCAGTGCGTGACCTGGGCATTGACATGAGCAATAATGCATCTTTCCAAGTGCATATTACCAATAAAATGCAGATGGCTAGCAGGATGGATCCTCCAAACTTTCAAAACAAGAGGAAAAGAGACATTGATGGTCCTTTGGAGGACATACATCCTCTGCTGCTTGAACTACTGCTCCCAACTATGGTCACCACACAATGTAAAACTCAGGGTAGAATTTGAAGCAATCCAATGAAGCTACACTAAGAAAACCATCTAGATGCAACGTATCAGCAACTGGGAAAGACTGAAAGAATTAAAACTCTTCTCCCTGGAATGAAGGTGGGAATGATGCAGTAATATATATATGTGTATATACACACACACACACACACATATATTATATATATATATATACACACATATGTTTACACACACACACACACAGTATATATATATATATATATATATATATAATATATATATAGTATATATATATATATATATATGTATCTACATGTATATGCATCTCTCGATATATATTTATCTTATTGTGGCACTCTGTTGGTTTTGACGACAAGGGTTCCAGTTGATCCGATCAATTGAACAGCCTGCTCATGAAATTAATGTGCAAGTAGCTGAGCTTTCCAAAACACATGTACCCTTAACGTAGTTCTGGGGGAGATTCAGCATGATTACAGAGTGTGACCAGGCTGGCCCTTTGAAATACAGGTACAACAAAAACAGGAAGAAAGAGTGAGACAAAGCAGTGGTGAACACTCTCTTACCACCAAGCATTTCTATGAATCTCCATCACACACACTGTCTTTCTCTCTTTCTGTACTTCTCTTTCCAGCATATAGCTGCCTTAGTTTCTCTCTCCCATCACAATGTCTGAGTAATGACGACATACCAACACAGGTAGTCAAGCACTGATGGGGTGGCAAACAGAGGCGCAAAGACTCTGTCTGTCTCTCTCTCTCTCTCTCACACACATGACAATTTTCCACACAGTTTCCATCTACCAACATCACTCACAAGGTATTGGTTAGTCCAGGATCATTGCAGAGAACACCTGCCCAAGCTGTTGTGCAGTGGGATTGAACCCAAAACCATTTTGTTGCACAACATACCTTTGTGAAGTTTACTTTATAACCTTTGATTCTAGTTTTTTTCTTTAATGCCTGGAATTCCTTCTCTAACTCTTCAAAAGATTCGGCCATATGAACTGATTCATCAGCATATAGGAATTCCTGTGCTCAACTGATCTTAAACTGTTCTGTTATGGCTTGGAGGACTGAACCCTAATGAGACACAACCTTCATGCTGAAATGATTGACAAGCTTCTTGTTAACATTTCTCTTGCAGGCTGTAATTTTTATATCTGCTTTCCATGCAGCCATGGTTTGTGACTGTATGGTAAGCAGTTTGCTTCCTAAACACATGGTTCCAGGTTTAGTTCCATTGCATGGCACTTTAGGCAAGTTTCTTGGGCGAACTAAAGCCTTGTGAGTAGATTTGGTAGACAAAAATTGTATATGTGTGTGTAAGTAACCTCTCATATATATGTATATGTGTGGGACTCTCATTGTTGTAACTGACAGAGTGCCACAATATATATATTTATAAGTGTTGTATGTGTATATGTATATATATATATATATATATATATATATATATATATATATATATATATACATACATACATACAACACACACCACATACATTATATATGCATTCACATACACACACATATGTATACATACACACATATGTATATGTATACACATACACACATATGTATATGTATACACATACCACATATATAATATGTATACACATAATACATTATATATATATGTATGCATAAATATATATGGATATATGCATACATATATATGGTATGTATACTCATACATATAGATCTTACAGACATATATATATATATATATATATATATATATATATATATACATATATATATATATATAATACATATATATCTAGACATATATATCTTACATATATATATATATATAAATATTACATACTATATATATATTATATATATAATATATATATATATACATGTATACATACATATATATAGATATACGGCATACATATACAATAGATATACATATATACATATATATATATATATATATGTATACATACATTATATATATATGATATACATACATATATATATATATATTTATATATGATACATACATATATATATATAATATATGTATACATACATATATATATATATATATGTATATATAATTATATATATATATATATATTATAATATAATATATAGATATATATATATATATATATATATAGATATATATATATTATATATATATAAATATGCAAACATTTAGATTCAGATGATTAGGTACCAGAATTTAGTACGGTTCATACAATTTCAAAATAAGGAGAGTAAAATCAAAATAAGCAACAAGGATATCCAGAGGTAATGCAGTATGATCATTTCAAGCAACTCCATTTAATTGAACAATGCAATCATTCCATCAATTTAAATGCAGAGCTGTCCTCAGTTGCATAAAGACATAGAATTAAATTAAAAAGGAAAGAAAGATGGTTTAATGTTTCGAGCAACACTCTTCTTCAGAAACAAGAAAGTCCAATAGAAAGGAAGATGGAGGAAGAAAATTGCCAACGATTCACATGTGGATACATTTTGAAAATATATACATGTACACATACAAATCATCATCATCATCGTTTAACATCCGCTTTCCATGCTGGCATGGGTTGGACAGGTTGACTGAGGGCTGGAAAGCCAAAAGGCTACACCAGACTCCAATCCGATCTGGCAAAGTTTCTACAGCTGGATACCCTTCCTAATGCCAACCACTCTGCGAGGGTAGTGGGTGCTTTTTATGTGCTACTGGCATGCAGGCCAGTGAGGCAGGACTGGCATCGACCATGCTCGAATGGTGCTTTTTACGTGCCGCTGGCATGGGAACCAGTCAGGCAACACTGGTAACGATCACGCTGAAATGGTGCTTTTTACATGCTACCGGCACAGGACCAGTCAGGCGGCACTGGCATCGGCTACACTTGAATGGTGCTTCTTTACGTGCCACCAGCACAGGTGGTACTTTCATTGGCTATGATAATGACTTCACTTGCTTCAACAGGTCTTTGCAAGTGCAGTTTATTGCCCAATGATTGAAGGGTACTCTTAAATGTGCTGGTTATGCTGCACTGGCATAGGCCACGGTTACAGTCTCACTTAGCGTGCCAGGTCTTCTCAAGCACAGCATATCTCCAAAGGTCTTGGTCACTTGTCATTGCCTCGGTGAGACCCAATGTTCGAAGGTCATGCAGCTACACTCTCAGAGCATCCGCTCCTGCAACTGAAGCTAGCAACTACTTGTAGTTTTCCCCCCTGGAATGTGATGAAGCTGTTTTCTGCAGATTGTGCAGGGCCATCTACCTGAAGGAATTTGTGGTATGTCTGCCTTCCTACTTATTAAGACTTTGGTGTTTGCTAGACTGAATCTAAGGCCCTTTGTTTCTAGACCCTGCTTCCACACCTGAAACTTCTCCTCTAGTTTTGATAGTGACTCAGTTATAAGAGTAAGGTCATCAGCATAGAGAGGCTCCCAGGGGCATCCTGTCTTGAATTCATCTGTTATTGCCTGGAGGACTATGATGAATAAGATGGGCTGAGGACTGATCCTTGGTGGACCCCTACCCCTACAGGAATCCTTCACTGTACACGTTCCCAACCCTCACCTTACTGACAGCATCCCTGCACATGGCTTGTACAGCTCTCACTAACCACTCAACTATCATCAGTTGTATATATGTGTGTATATATATACATACAAATGTGTGTGTATGTATGTATATATATATATATATATACACACATATATATATATACATATATATATACATATATATACACATATATGTATACATATATATGTATACATGTATATATACATACATATATACATTCATATATATATATATGTATACATATATATATACATACATATATGTATGTATATATATATGTATACATATATATATATATATATATATATATATATATATATATATGCATATATATACATACATAAATACACATGTACATACATATTTATATACACATACATATGTATATATACATATACACATACATATACGTAGATATATACACAGACATACATACACATGCATACATACATACATATATACATATATACATACATATTGTTTTCATTATTTTGCCTTCTTATTCTTTAGATTTCCCTCTTTCCGAAGAAGAGCTATGCTCGAAATGTTAACAATAACTCTTTCCTTTCACCGTGCATCTAATTAATATATTTCTGGTGCGCATCCTCACATTCATTTTTGTCTTTATTCCTGTTTTTTAATTGCTTGTTTATTTGAATTAACTACGGATATATATATATATATATATATATATATATATATATACACACACACACACACACACATATATATATACAAAATAAAATACAAAATGGGACAAGAACGTAAAACATCCAAACAACTAGGTGATACAAAAAGGGACAACAAAACATCCAGATAGACAATACCAAAAAAAAACAAGGACGGGTCATTCGAAGCCTTTCACAATTTCGGCTGATTAATCTTTAGATTGCTCCAATCTGGCCAGCCCCAAGGAAAAACTAAGCTAAGAGCATTAGATTCCTTGGAATGTATACGAAAACAAGGACAGAAAAGCAGACCATGTTACATGAATATAAATACAAAAATAGAATAAAAATAATGATAATAACAGGACATAACAACAGGTGTCTTTCGACTGGGGATGAATGGAATTCAGCTGGCGTGTGTGGAAATGAAGCTTTACAGCAGAGGGAAGAATCTTGAGATATATATATATATAGAAAACTTACTTGGAAAAGGATGTGTAGTGTTCGATCATATAATAATATATAAATATATGCATATATACAAACATATATATATGTATGTATATATATATATATATATATAATATATATATATATATATATATATATATATATATATATATACACACACATATATATACATGTATACATATATATAGGTGTAGGAGTGGCTGTGTGGTAAGTAGCTTGCTTACCAACCACATGGTTCCGGGTTCAGTCCCACTGCGTGGCATCTTGGGCAAATGTCTTCTACTATAACCTCGAGTCGACCAAAGCCTTGTGAGTGGATTTGGTAGACGGAAACTGAAAAGAAGCCCGTCGTATATATGTATATATATGTCTGTGTGTGTATATGTTTGTGTGTCTGTGTTTGCCCCCGCTCCCCAACATCGCTTGACAACCGATGCTGGTGTGTTTACGTCCCCCGTAACTTAGCGGTTCAGCAATAGAGACCAATAGAATAAGTTCTAGGCTTACAAAGAATAAGTCCTGGGGTCAATTTGCTCGACTAAAGGCGGTGCTCCAACATGGCCACAGTCAAATGACTGAAGCGAATAAAAGATTAAAAGAAAGTATATATATATACACACACACGCACACACATACAAATACTCACATGTACACACGGGCACACACACACACACATATATATATATATATATATATATTGGCCTGCTCGCTTAGCCAGCGGGGTGGCGTCATTTGAAGGCTTAAAACAATACGAAGCGCATTGTGACCAGCGATGTGTAGCAACATCTGATAATCTGGTCGGTCACGGTGATATATATATATATAAACAAGACACTCTGGGCAAATGTTTTCTTTGTATGCCTTACAACTGAATTTGGTAGACAGAAATTGCGCGGAAGTCTATCGAGTATAAATGCAAGGGCGCGCGCGCGTATCCCCCCGCACTTAACATTCGGTGTTGGTTTGTTGTAGCTCGGCAAAAAACCCTGAAAAGGATAAGTATCAGAGTTTCAAAAAAAAAAAAAAGTACTGGGATCGTTTTGTTTCACTAAACGCTTCAAGGTGGTGCCCCAGCATGACCACAGTCCAATGACTAAATGAAAAGATATAAGATATACTTTTACTTTTAGAAGACACACTATATATACATGTGTGTATGCAGTTTATATATAAATATGTGTGTGTGTGTGTGTATGTAATAAAGGACGGATATTACAGGATTGTGTAATGTATAGTGATAAAAGCACCAGCAGATACATATATACATACATGCATATATACATACATACATATGCTAACCCATCTAAATATCACAGAGTTTACTGAGAAAGACAGAAGAATGAAGTCAAATTGGCAACGAAAGTAACGATAGAGGGGTGTTGAGGTATATGGAGCAATCCAATCTAGTTTCAGGGGAGATAAGGCTGCGACCAGCTAATTTATAAACGGAAGTGGAAGCGAACTTCAAAACTTCAACACACGACGAAGGAGAACACATCTTTGAGAGTGTTCGCAGACGCTCATAATCGTATTATATATTTACACTTAACAGACGTATTTATTTTAAACATGTATATTTATATACATACCTACACAACAAGCTCCGGTACAAAACGAAAGGGACCACATAGAAAGAACATGCCGGATTGCCCGATTATCTGCAAAAATTATGAAGTATGGTGTTTTATTGTTTATAAAATTACTATAAAGCGGTAATTTAGTCAATTTAATTAATTAGTATTACTAATCGCAGGCTGCCTCATTGACCCATAAATTTATTATTCAAACTACATGTGTAGAATCCCCGAATGTGTACGAAAATTCTAAGATGTGCTTTTGTATGCCTTTAAAATATACCAAACAATAGTAAAATCTTATGTAAATATATAAGTATTATGTAAGTATACAGTTCCATTCGTTTTGTACCAGAGATCATTGTTTACGCACATATTCAACAACTTTGCTCTAAGTATATTTAAGAATATTACCCGTCAACAATAACGGGAGTTTTTGTTTTTTTAGGAGTACGGAATAAATTATGCAGTCAAAATTGTTTTACCTTCGTGGCAGCTGTTACTTAATCTATCATCTGAAGGACTTTCTGATAAAGAATATTTGGTACTATAAGATATCAGAGACCCACATGAATGATGCAGTAAACTTTCTTCATGGAAAGTATTGTCGACTCTGTTGCTTTGAACTGTTGCATTACTTTGTCTTTCACTGGTCCCATGTTCTTCATCTTCTTCAGTTGCGAGAACCCCATATATATTTCCAACAAATAACTTTTGTTCTTCGTCCTCCACACTTTCATTTTGATGTCTTAGTGTAAGGAGTCGCTTTCTTTCTTTTTCGAGTCTTGCCTTTCTTTCTTCCTGTGTCCCCTTTTGTCTTTTTACAATCATTCTTATCCTTTCTTTTTCCAATCTAGCTTTTCTTTGCTGTTGTGTTTCATTTTGTCTTTTTTTACTTAATCTTATTCTTTCTTTTTCGAGTCTTGCTTGTTTTTGTTCTTGTGTTTCTTGTTGTCGTTTCGCCGCACTCCTCCTCCTCTCCAATTCACGCCGAGCATTGAGTTCTTCTTGTGATAATCTTCGCCTTCTTTCTGCAGTTCGAAGTCGGGCAATTTCTCTGCGACTGATAACTTTTACCTCTGTTTGTCTTTGATTTACAATTACCTGTTGTATATTTGAAAAATCTGAACGACATCTTGCTAGTTTTCGTGCTTCTCGTTCTCGTATTCTTTGCCTCGCCTTCCTCTCCCGTGCCAATCGCCGTTTTCTCTCAATGCGATCTTCCATGTGCATTAAAATTTAACACTTTTGAAATAATTTAATTATGCATTATATACTGAAAAGAAACCTCTAGCAAGATAGAAAAGAGCAAAGGAAATTATTAGATTTATGGTAACATCGAACCGATATTAATTTCAAATTCGAACTGTTTTCATTTCGTTGCTAGTAAATTACAGAAACTCCACTCGGTGGCAGATATATTTTAATTATTGTTTATGTAACATTTTATATGTATTTAATCTCTAATAATAACCAATATAAATGTTGGTTGGTTGGTTGATTTTCTAGTCACGCTTTACAATGTATAGAGAGAGGGGGAGAGTGAAAGAGAGATACAGAGTTAACATAGGAGGTGCAGGATGAGTGCATGACTGGCAATGAGTAACATGAATAATATACACTCAGAAAGAATTAGACCGAGAGAGAAAAAGGAGGAGAGAAATGGTGTTTTTGGACTGTTTATAATAAAATCATCACGGAGATCCGTAATGGATAATTTTTGTTTCGAAATTTTACTTGTTTTATTTAATTCTATTTGAAGTTAATAAAATATATTTTTTGAAAATTTGTATTCATTTCATAATTTTGTATAAATACCGAAAAGTTTTATAAAAAATGTTAAACTTTATTTATTCAATGTATGCCATACTTTCAAAGTTATCCGTCCATATAACGGGTAGCGCGCGCGCACACACACGCACGCACACGCACACACACATACACACACACACACACACACGTTCGTGTATAGACATTAGTGTTACCTAAAATTCCAACGTCCTAATGATCGGTGCTGTAATCCAGGTAAACTAGAGTTGTCTATAGGAAGCTCACCGGTCAAGCTAATGAAAATAAAGATAAAATAAAAGATGGACAGGCAGACAGTTATTTATGGCACCGATGCATTTATAAAACGGGAAGTACAACTGACTGTCTCTACACTCCTCTTATTTGTTCATATGTCGCTTTACAATTACATTGGCTTAAAATATGTGATTGTAAATAGCTCGGGGTAGGAGGAAGTAGAAAAAGCAAGTATTATTGTATTCGGAGTTATCTGTCTGTAGATTTTTACGTAACTGCTACTACATAAAATGGATACCATCACAATATGGGCTGTCACAGCTGCTGCTACTTCTCTTATTTTTTTACACCACTTCGAGTAGATTTTAATTGTAAAAATTCCAAACTTGAACACATATAATGAAATATTGAAATGTACTCTTACTAGAGCATGTAAAAATATATATCTATAAACACTCCTCTGTCTGACAGTCACTTGAATCTATCGAGAGAGAGGGGAGAGGGTTAGAGAAATCCGTCTGGCTTGATGTATATCTATATATCTCGGGCTATCCTTCGAAGTGGGGTGGAGTCAAGAGTTTATTCTAGTTTGATGTGCTTGCTCCTACTTCAGCTTAGTTAACTGATTTTTATCGGCATTTCATTACTGTTTATGTTTGTGAATTATGTTCATTTAACACTAAATTATTACAAATAAAATTGATTGTGGTTAAGTTTGGTTCGTAACCACGTGGTTTCGGGTTCAGCCCCACGGTATGGCACCTTGTACAAGTATCGTCTACTATAGATAGCCCCGGGCCAACTAAAAAACCTTACAAGTGGATATGTCCTCTCACCGCTTAACAAGCGGTGTAAGTTCGTTTATGTTCCCATAACCTAGCGGCTCTGCAAAATGTGATCGATTGAATGTTTCCAGGCTTTAAGTACCAGGGTCGATTTTTTTTTCGACTATACCTTTCAAGGCATAGCCGCAGTCCAATGACTGAAATAAGTAAAAGAATAATATATAATTGTTGTGGAAGAGCATATTCTGTTATGGTGCATGTGTATTATTTAAGAACCAAATTTAAAATAATATAAATCATAAATATACACGTGCGTATGTTTAGAAATAGTTTTAATGTTATTTATGTAATATCAGTAGTGACTTGGTTACAAACTGTTATTTAAACATGGCTGCCCTTCCTTGTCCATTTAGTACTATGGGGCTTACACATGTTTTATCACGGGTGCAAACAAACAAATTGTTTACTGATAAACAATCTGACAGCAGCGATTGGGCTGTAGCTAATCACGTGACCAGCCGGCGAACTGTGTCTGTGAAGATGAATTGACAGAGATAGAGTGGGAGAGAAGACGCGTTTGGTAAGGCAGAAAGAGAGTAAAAGGGGAGGCAATGGAAGAAAAGGAAGACAAGTATATATTTATTTCACTATCTCGTTCAGTTACTCTCTTTAATATTCGCTGCGTACAAATCTCTCGATCTAAACCACATTATTTTTCGATTTCGTAGTTCTGTATTATTAAAACATTCGTACGCACATATAGACATGTGTGAGTATGTAAGAACACACGTGTGTCTGAATTGTATAGAAACTAGTGACGTTATACAAACACAGCGAGATAGATACATTCTTAATTAATCTACTCAGTAGCGTTTCTTCCGGCCTTTATGTTCGGAGTTCAAATTCTGCTGAGGTTGACTTTGCTAAAGAACATGTGTACCCCTGCTAAAGAACAGTAGAGCACTGGGGTCAGTGTAATCGACTAGCTCCTTCTCCCAACATTTCAGGCTCTGTATCTATAGTAGAAAGGAATTGCATCTTTACACGTTTCAGTCATTAGACTGCGGCCATGCTGGGGCACCTCCTTGAAGGGTTTTATTCGAAGGAGTCGATTGCAGTACTTATTTTCAAAGGCCTGATACTTATTCTATCGATCATTTAGGCCGAGCTGCTAAGTTACGGGGATGTAAACAAACCAACACAGATTGTCAAGCAGTGATGGTGGAACGAACAAAGGCACTATATGTATATATATTTGGCCTGATGAGTAGCTAGCTGAGTAACTCTTTGAGTAATTACATCAGATCTGCTCGCTGAGAAACATGTGTAGCCTGGATTTTACCTGTTCCACTCCCTCAATGTGGAGATATATATATATATAGTGTAGCATGCTACACTAGATAAAAATATTCAATATCTTTGCAAATATTTTCTCGTGAATTATTTGCTTCGTATATATATATATAAATATATATAATATATGTATTTATATATGTGTGTATATATATATATAAATATATAATATATGTATTTATATATGTGTGTATATATATATGTATATATATATATATATATATATATATGTGTGTGTGTAGTGTATGATATAATCAAAACAGAAGATTGGAAAATACTTTAGTATTATGTATTCGCCATTGCACGTATTTCATTTGCTAATAGGGGTTACAAAATTGTACATGTGGGAGGGACATATAACTCCTATTAGTAAATGAAACACGTGAATAATACCAACATTTTTCTTTTCGATCTCCTATTTTGCTATGTAATTACTCTGCAAAAAACTCTTTTAAGCATGCCTCACACAATTACAACATCTACATAGGACTTTAGAGTACTGGAATAAGCAGGCGTACTTCAAGAGGACACAGCTGGGAATATAAGACTATCTACATACTGTGCACACACGATGGCTCTCTTTCAGTATCCGTCTACCAAATCCACTCACAAGTCTGTTTGGAGCTATAATAGAAGACACATGCCCAATGTAGCCACACAGTGGAACTGAACCTGAAACCATGTGTTGGGAAGCAGACTTCTTGCTCTATCTTCTCATATAACAAATCAAGTACCAACTTCGATCCCAGCGATGTATCTTGGGCCAAGTATCTTTTATCACATTCCCAGCTCTACAGTTTAAAACTGGGTCGACTCGACTTGCGGATAGAATTGGGATGAAAAAAATGGTGGCATCTCATCGGAAGGATTGTTATCCATAATTCAAAAGGCTAAATCTCGTGACAATCTTGTAAGCTGGTTTTGTCAGAGAATTATGTATTTGTTTCTTTATTGCCCACAAGGGACTAAACATAGAGGGGACAAACAAAGGGATTAAGTCGATTACATCGACCCCAGTGCGAAACTGGTACTTTATTTATCGACCCCAAAAGGCAAAGTCGACCTCGGCGGAATTTGAACTCAGAACGTAACGGCAGACGAAATACAGGTATGTATTTCGCCCGGCGTGCTAACGTTTCTGCCAGCTCGCCGCCTTCAAAGAATTCAGAGAATTATGTATTATATCAGGGGTACACATGTCTGTAGGAATACTCTGTCATCTCTTACAAATTAATTCACTCAATTGAACAACTGAATAGTCATCATTGAAACCGAACGAATGCCCATTTACTCTACACACAGAGAAGATTTTTTCCCCTGCATTTGGTCTGTAGTTCTTACTAATAATTAACTTACTAAGTATAAGCATGGGTCAGGCGGGCATTGCTGTGTGGTAAGAAGTTTGCTTCTGGACCACTTGGTTCTGGGTTCAGTCCCCTGCATGGCAGCTTGAGCAAGCGTTTTCAGTAGTCTCGGGCCGACAAAAGCCTTGTGAATGAATTTGGTAGCCGAAAACTGAAAGAAGCCCGTAAAATGTGCGTCTTCCCACCACATGCCAACCGGTTTTCTTTTGATTTCGTCCCCGTAACCTAGCGGTTCGGCGAAAGAGACCTATAGACTAAGTAAGAGGCTTAAAATAATTCTGGGTTCGAATCGTTCAGCTTAAATTCTTCAAGGTGGTACCCCAGCATGGCCGCAGTCTAACAGATAAATAATACAGCAAGCAAAATGGATTATGAAAGTCTACGCGGAGCTCTAAACTACAGTAGCAGTCGTACATGTATTTGTACGCACAATTTCTACACACACACACGCGCGCGTGTATAAAGTGATATGCGTATATATGTAAGTTTATATATATACTCTTTTACTCTTTTTTACTCTTTTACTCTTTTACTTGTTTCAGTCATTTGACTGCGGCCATGCTGGAGCACCGCCTTTAGTCGAGCAAATCGACCCCGGTACTTATTCTTTTGTAAGCCCAGTACTTATTCTATCGGTCTCTTTTGCCGAACCGGCGTATATGTAAGTACATACATATATAGAAATACATATAGACATATATGTGTGTGTGTATGCGTATACATGTATTTTCAATTTGGTTTTCCATCCATTTCTTTTAATAAGTATAAAGTATACATCATTATGTTTGTTTTCTCATTTTATCTATTTGTTATTTAAGGTAGTTTTCTCTTTGTGGAAGAAAACATCACACAGAATGTTTTGAAACACGGAATGAAGCTTTTAACCACAGATATATACACACCGGTGTGATAGTGAAATCACTTTGACCTTTCGTGATCAAATCTATCCCTAACATTGTATTTATCAATGAGACTGATCAGCCAGTTCTGTTGACCTTTATTCTTGCTGTGGTCCGTCCCAATCTTTAAGCAAGCGAAGCTGAGTCGTATAAAATTAAACAGTCTTGCTTAGAAAGAAGTTGAACGTAAGATATCTGCAATAGTTTATAATGTAGGACCAACGAGATGGTGGCACTTAACTCGACCATTTCGCTTTTACATACGTATAGATACAATGCGTTGTCTGTGTTATAGGGGAGGATGTAATCATCTGATATAGTATTACAAATATGACGGCCGCGGTTTCTATTTTTAGAGTATCTCTTTGTTTTTTTCTTTCTTTCTCCGATTATTCCCTATCGCCTCTACACAACTTCGCCTCTCTCTCTCTTCCACTTTCCCTCCTCTCACTTATGTGCGGCAATTAAACTGGCTAACAGACCTTATGAGTCACACACACACACACACGTCCTACAGGACATTTTCATTTTCCTTCGCGTTACTCCATACTTGTCCGTTTTGCGGTTGCACGGGCTTTTTCGTTGTTTATAATATATATATATATATATATATATATATAATTGTTTTATTTTGTGTTTGTTTTGTTTTCGTCATTGTTATGTACGTTCGTTAGCTTTGGACGACAGATGAGGAATTAGCTACGAATTTTCCGTTTGTTGTTTTTGTTAAATTTTTGAAATATATATAAAGGTGAGTTTAAAGGGGTAAATTATCCAGACAGTTACCGTGGTAGCTCTCAGGTATGTTCTAGGTTAAGGCTAACCGCATCAGGTAGTATTGAGCGTCGATGATCGCTTCGTATTAGCAATTCCGTTGCAATTCTTCTGATGAGTAACTTTGTGTTCACTTCCCTGGATTATGAATATTATACGGAGTGTAGATTTAAAATAATTATAAAGAATACAGAGACTGGTGCATCATCAAATTTCTCTTTAATTTTACGGTTTGTCATACAGCATAATTTGTTAGTTAAATTGACATACACGTGTTTCTGCTGCACAGAGTATGTGCAGTCGCATAATCCAATATAATTTTCTGTGCACTTTCATTTAGAGTCCTTCAACTAGCGTGGGTCGAAGTGAACTGAGTTTATATATTTGTGGCTAGTTTAAGATACCAAGGTCAGCATAAGGATAAATTTTACAACCATATCAGGTTTAAGCTAACCTCCGGTCACTTTTTTTTGTATTTTAAAATAGCCACAAATAAATAAACTCAGTTCGCTTCGAACCGTTGAAGAACCTTGAATAAAGGTACACAGAAACTTATGCTCGGTTGCATGTGCAGCAGAAACACGTGTTAGTCAATTTAACCAGCAAACTATGCTCTATGGCAAACTGTAAAATTAAGAGAAGTTTGATAATGTACCAACGAGCAAAACGTCCCACGTCCAATGGACGGTACTGAGTTGTCAAACATTTAAACCAAATTTTCTCAAAACAACTTGTCCGACCGTCCCATAGGCCACCCCTTTGAGAAACACCGATTTAACGTAAATTTGAGACACCGTGCATTTTTCTCGCGTACGCGCAGTATCGATCGCAACAGCTGATGTACTTGCGCGTACAAATGCACGTTCCCATGGCTTTATTGATCGCATTCTCACCTGGAATCAATTTTTGAAATTTTTTCAAGACTTATACATGTCCTGATACTGACAGTATCTACATATCAAATTTGAGCGCAATCGGATGGAGGATGCCCGAGATCCTAGAAGACACACATACAGACAGACAGAACGGATTTTTTATAATAGATTTACACACATATGAAAAATGCATTAAATACTATAAGACGTTCACGTAGGACAGGAAGTTCCCAGTCTTAACGTTAAAGGCACGAAACTGGGTATTAGTATTTTTGGTCGTTAACTGAGGAAGTATTAGGGTCCTTCTGTGTCTGTCCTACGTGTACGTTTTGCAGTGTTCAATGTATTTTTCCTTTATGGAGTAACTGAATGCCACGTATCTCGACTTTGTTAACAGTAAATTTGTATGTATATATATATATATATATATGCTACGGATAATTATATTTGATTTTAATTTCGAATAATTTTTTTGTTTTTTTTCCCTATCCACTCTCAGCCATTCACCCCCTCTCTCTCTCTTTCATTTCACACATATTTTCTCTTTCACTAATTCCTTTCCATGCATTCCCAACCACACCTATAACCCGCTCTCTCTCTCTCAAACACCTAATTAATTTTGCAGGAAAAAAAAAGATTAAAAAATACTTATATACATACATTCATACACACACAATTTCTTATACGTACACACATATATAATGCGTACATATGTGAACATACATACGCGTACGCATGCTACACACACACATGCACGCACACACACATACACGTGCATACTTGCATATCCACTGTCAATCTTATCCATGAAACTAGGTCAAATTTGAGGCTTGTATGTAAATATTCCAGCCTCACTCCCACTAACCATTATTCATTCGCCTTTTACTGGCCTTTTCACAGCTGACATATTTTTTAATCGTTAGACATAAAGCGACTAATTAGTTAAAACTTAATTAAGAAATATAATTTTGTCAGTTGAAGACGCATCCTGAGAGAGAGAGAGGGGTGGGGAGGGAGAGATACATAGATAAATAGATAGATAAAGAGAGGAGGAGCAAGAGATAGATAGAGAGAGAGAGAGAGAGAAATTTTAGTAATTCTCGTTAAAAATCACTACAGCCGGTCACGTTACTCTCTTAAAACATCGTTCGAGCAGACTTTGAAAGCCAAGTAAATCATGTAACATTTATTAATCAGCAACTGACGATATCGCTGCATGGTCGAATGGTTAACGAGTTCGTCTCGCAGTCGTTACATACCTGGTTCGATCGCTCTGCGTGGAATCAGGCCCCAGTGTCATTTAAGAAGTTTGCCTGTCACTCATGAGGTCACAGGTCCGATCCTGTTGTGTAGCATTGTGGGAAGGTGTCTTTGCAATACCATTGTAGAAAACATTTGTCCAAGTTGCAGTGCAATGGGACGGAGACTGTGCAGAAGCTGTCGGATGGATTGTACTTGTAATTCAAGGATCCAGCCTTATCACACACTGTGTCACGTTAATTCTGAGAATCACTTTCAGTGTCCGTGAAATACTCAACCACTTCCATGTTTACTCAATGAATCGATTGTTGAGTTGATCGAACAAATGAATACTCATCGTCGAAACTGATGGAGATCCACTTTATGAAGAAACGAATTGCAAGAATGATTGAAATATTAAATTAACATATGGGCTATGAGTTCAAATCTTATGCTAGCATTTCTAGGGCCAATATATTTAATACTATAACCAACGAAAGAGTCTCTATGTAGTCGTTTAATCTGCTGAAAATAGTAGACAAGTTTTTCTCGAATCATACCCATACAGTTTTATAAATAGAAGTAATTATGCTCGAGTATTTTCACAGGTGGAAAAATCTTTGATCGTAAATCTGCTGAGCAGAGCTGCTCCGTGATAAAACCACAACTTCTTTTAATGCATATATCAGTTCCTAAGTATATAGATGTGAAATCAAGATTCCACAGAATTCTTTTATTTGTTTATTTTTTCATTAATTTTTGTATCCTGTGCTCTCCAAACATTTATCTCGCATATAACACCATGAAGACACAACTAAATAAGAAGCAACATAAGATCCCTGCATTTCTAAGAAAGTTCAATTATTACCTTATTAGCGACCAAGTATTTATAAAAGTTGACATAATCATCTGGCACGGCAAAGAGTTTCATTTTGTTAAGGAATCATTTACAAAATCCCTTGGCACATAAC
>NC_042998.1:143729800-143759800 GCF_006345805.1 Octopus sinensis | reverse complement strand
TACAGAAAATTGTAAATATATATAATCGTAACAAACGAATATAGGATTTTCGTAATGAGCGACCCAATCGTTATAAAGATCAATGTGTTTTGCCTCTGACAGAAGAAAAAAGTCCATTTTTTTTTTGTTAATGGACGAAACTTTGATTAGCTTATAAAAGCAGAACTAAGAACCATCTTAAGATCCACGCAATTCAAAGAGATGGGTAATACTTTATTTGCTTATGGAATAAAAAAAACAAGCTAATTTTGAATATCATAATAATTTTCGTAATTAGCAACCGAAAATTTAAACAATTCATTGAATTGTATAGCAAACAGTTAGATTCTATTAAAAAAATTTTATAAACAAATACGAGGGACAAACATCTATAAACACAATTATACTTAATCTTGAGGAGCGACTAAAACTTTTAAACGACAATGGTATTACCCACTATTAAAAAGAAGAGTACTTTTTGTTGGAAAATAATGGTAGTTGGATTAAATTATAAACGCAGAATTATCAAAGAGCCATCAGAAGATTCAAATAGCTAAAAAGAGAAGTATTCAAGTATTATCTAATCAAAAATATTAGCTAAAACTAAAAAATTATTATAATTTTCCTAATTAACGGGAAAATATTTAGAAAAATTGACACAATAATCTCTTGGTTAAGAAAATAGTTTCATTTTATGAAAGAATTATTCGCACAAACTCTAGGGACATACCTCTGTAAACACAATAACTACATCTAATATCAAAAAAATTAGGAGAATTTTTGTAATCAGTGACTGAAACCATTTCAAGGTCGATGACATTGGCTACGATAGCAAAAAGTGAATTTTGTTTGTAATTGACCGTAGTTTGATGAGCTTATGAAGGCAGAACAAGGTAAGAAACATCAAAAGATCATTGCAGTTCAAAGATGACCTAATTTGGTTACGGAATACTCAAGTAACATTACTAATTATTGAAAAATTATAATAATTTACGGTCATGTATCTATAAGAATTTAGACAATGAAATTTCGGTACAGAAAACAATTTTAATTTATTAAAGAATGAATCATCCTAGAGGAATAACTGTAAGCTCAACGTTTTATCTAATGTTGAAAAATGAGAACAAAATATTCGTAATCAGTGACCGAACCATTATAAAGATCGACTGGTTTCGCCTCCGATACAAGAAAGACATTCGAGGCCAGAGCTATGACAACGGTAGTAACATACTAGGTCACATCTCTGGAGTACGAGAAAGACTGTTGAAGGATTTTTCAAGAGCTTTCTTTGTAGTCTGTGCATATCTCAAATATAATCTTTTATTTAGAGATGTGACCAAGTGTTGCTCGGGCGCTTCAACAGTCTTTGAAATTTTGCAAAGGATCTGCGTATTGTTCTCATCATCAACTAAGAAGTGGGTAGTTTTTAAGAAACACGTACCTGACTTATCGGTGAAATCCTTGAGCGAAACGAAGTGGGAATGACGGATTGATAGCGTTAAAGCTATCCATTACCAGCTTGTGATGCGCTCGTGGAAGTATCTGAGGTAACTGATGAGCCCAAGGTAAAAGCAGAAGCAGAATCTTTAGGAAACCAACAAAACACTACAAAGTTTTAGTTTCTCTGATACTTTGGCATGTAGTACTTTTTAACGTTAACTTTGTAAACAAGGAACTACAGGGTAAAACAAAGGACATTGATGAAGGTATGAAGTCATTTGAAAAGATTTTATCATGGTTAAGAATCTATAGAGAGTGTAGTTTTGATGATGTCTTATTAGGCGCAAATGAATTGACTGAAGCTGTTGAATTACCACCGGAGTTAAAAGCAATTACGCAGAAGGAAAAGAAAATTTTTATACGACACAAAACATGAAACTGTAGATGACCCGAAAGAAGTATAAAATGTTCAGTGCTTCAACTTCGTGCTAGACAAAGCTATTCTGTCTTTAGAGTCTAGATTTCAGCGCTTAAAAGCCACGTAAAACTATCTGGATTTTAAAATAAGTTCTAGCGCTTACAAAAGGCAGAAATTAGGAAGCACACTGCAGACCCTGAAGTAACTTTATCTGAAACCACACTAAAACACAGCACTGACGGAGGGGGTAGTTACTGAAACAACTAAAGACGTGCATGGTTATCTGTTGGCCAAAGAACTTGAAGTTTTGAAACCTTTTCTTCCTTTCGCTACCATTAAGCCTCAATATCCGCTGGAATACCTGCCAACACACAATCGATTCACGGAATTTCCTAATGTTTTTATTGCTTTGAAGATCTACTTAACAATGCCTGTAATAGTCGCATCAGGTGAAAGAAGTTTTTCAAAACTAAAACTGGTTAAACTTGCCTACGGTCAACAATTCACAAAAGAAACTAAATAATTTGGCGATGCTATCTATAGAAAGTGATATTACAAAAACCATTGACTTTGAAATGATTTTGCAAGACTTCTCAGATAAAAAAAAACAAAAAAGTCTGTTTTTAGAAAACCTATTCACAAACAGTATGTCAGCAAATATCTTGACTTGTAATAAAACATTAACATTTTCTAGTTCTAGTATATTATTGTTGCTAAGGTTGGAACTTCAAGCTTTCAATGCTTTTTGGCTGGGACTGGCGTAGTGCATGAAGCATAAAACATAAACCTTCAGCTTTTGTAGAGCAGAGGGCCCCACTACAAATCTTTAAATGGACCCCGCACTTCCTAGCGTCGGCCCTGCTTATGTTGGTAGTGCTAAAGAACGATTATGAAATCTACGCTGATTTAAGAAATGTTTAATCAGTATCTTATATGCTTACATAATACTCAGTCATTGCCTAACATCGAAAAATTGTAATAATTTCTGTAGCTGAAAAGTTCCTGGCTTTAAGGGTATCACGAAAGACCTCGTTGGAGGCTCAGCCTTCCGAGTTATTTTACAGGGCTTAGAAAAACTGAAGTATCCCTGCAAAATCATAAACTGATCCTCCCGTATTTTTTTTTACCCAAAGCCAGGCACGTTTCAGCACCCCTCGTATATGCACAAATATACATATTTATCAACGCACGCACGCACACACACACACACACACACACACACACACACACACACACACACACACACCAAAAGCACGCATTAATTTCATTTGTCCGGGATTGCTTTGGCGAGGAGGCATACAACACAATTGAAACACCGGCGTCTCAAAGTTTTTTATTCTAATGACTCGAGTGTGCCTTGAACGCACATTCGTCTGAAAGAAAAAAACTGTTATCCAATGACGAATTACACCAGCGGTTAATATGTATCCACGTCTGAATCTACTAAAACATAAGAATGAATATGTATGTCATCGTGTGTGTGTGTATGTATGTATGTGTATATATATATATATATATATATTATATATATATATATATATATATATATATCTATACAATATGTTACATTACTCGGTAGTCAAGATAAAACTCTGAGTTTCAGATGCCGAAGTGGAAATCCACAACACCATCTCTTCGGTTATCTGGCTATTTGAAAACGTTATGAAAAAATATTATGAAAAAATACCGTTAAAAAAGAAGGGAAATTACTCTGTTATAACTCTGCTTTGCCTGCGTACTTATACATCGCTCGCATTTTTCGTCATAAAAATTATATAAAAATACATAAAAATATATAAAAATATATAAAAATATATAAAATCTTCTTGGGACATAACACAGAAAGCATGTTCTATCCGTTTTCTTTAGGGGACCAAAAACGTAACAGAAATTTAGTCACATGTGGGCATGATCCGAAAAGCTCTGTCCTTCTATTTAGACATGTGGTAGGGTCTAAGCTGCTTTTCCAGATAAGCCATCTCTCCATGTCGCATAAACCGCACCTTCCGCTGCCGTTAGTATAGGGCTTACATCTGGCCAAAATCTTCCATTGTATGTTATAATCGACACCTTTATCTCTTAAAGACCAAATATGATTGGATAATTGTGTCGCTTTTCTTTTGTTCCAGTGCCTAAAGCTCAAAGTGTGGTTATTGAACCTGGCCTTGAAATTACCCTCTGTCAGGCCCACGTATTTCTTCGTCGAAACGGTGTCTTTAGTGGTTATAGAGTTTACGGTAGCTTCATATATGATGGTCTTGGACATGCAAGCTCCATTTAGCGGGCACAATTCTTTATTCCTGCATGAACAGCTGTTTTCTTCTTGTGTTCTTTGTATGTTATGATTGATTATGTTTTTAAAATTGGTAGTTGAACTAAAACTAATTTTTAAATTGTGTCTATTGAAGAGTTTCCTATAAGCATGGTTAACTGGAAAATGTCTATCTATCAGTGCTAGGAAATATTTACCTATATTGAAGGCCACCTCGGGTGAGTAAGGGGGCGTAAACAAGATGACCTTCCTATTTCTATTATTCCTTTTCCTTACTGTTGGGCTGGTGATAGGTGTATATTTTATTTTTTCGCTAAAACCACTATCTTTTAAAGCTTTATTATAAACTGGGGCAACGCTATTGAAGATGTCCTCATTAGATGAGAGGCTAGAAATCCTCTTACTAATATTTTTAACTAAATTTTTGAATACTATAGGGGGATGGCATGAACCTACATTAATATAACTTAGTCTATCATTGGGCTTCCTATAAGGCTTATAAATATTACTATTAAGATCTAAGGAAACGTCTAAGAAATTGACAACCGTCAGGTTAGTGTCTATAGTTATACTAAGTCCGAAGTGTTTCATTAACTGGATAATATCCTTCCTAAAACGATCTTGTGCTGGTCCATTTGTATTAGCTGTTAAGGCGAGGGCATCATCTTTGTAGATGGCGAAATGTACGTTAGGGAATGTTTTACCGAAGGTATCTAGGAGAAAGAGTCCAATTAGATCACAGATGCCTGCCCCATCATATGAACCCATATGATGGGGCAGGCATCTGTGATCTAATTGGACTCTTTCTCCTAGATATATAAACATTCTCCTATATATAAACATTCTCCTAGATATATAAACATTATTATTTCTAAATATCTCATATATTTAGTGTCAAATGATGACAGCATTTAATACAAATGGATATTGCGGTGAGTTAACAGAACCATGAGAGCGTCGGAAAATTTGCCTTGCAGCATTTGTTCGCTTCTGGTGATTCTGAGAAAAAGAGATGAACTCAGTACCGTTCATTCGTTTTCAACTAAAGTACGGATTCTTTGTTTTCGAAAAGTGTTTCTCCTTGTCATCGTCGCTGTCATCAAAGCACCAATAGGTGCCGAGTACATTGTTACAGCAACAGATAATAATCAAGCGAGCACTATGAAACATACTTTCCCTTTCTTTCTTTCTTTCTTTCTTTCTTTCTTTCTTTCTTTCTTTCTTTCTTTCTTTCTCCTTCGCTCTAACTCAGACACACACAGACAGACAGACAGACAGACAGACAGACAGACAGACAGACACACACACACACACACACACACACACACAACACAACGTACACAGACAGAGGCACAAAACATATACACAAAAACGTATATTTATATGTGTACATCTATATATGTATTTGTTATTTGCGTATATGTGTATATATATATATGTGAGTGTGTGTACACAAATATATGTGCATATACATACATATACATATATGTATGTATGCATGTATCTATATTATACAGCTTTGTACACACACGCGCGCGCGCATATATATATGTATATATATATATATATATATATATATATATATATATATGCACACACAATAATCTGTAAGTCAGAGCGGAGAATGTTTCAAAAGAGAGTCAACAACGATGCATATTTATGACTTCACGTCTTGCATATAAATTACTTATTTTCAACATGGTACACTGATGGTGCATATCTCTTTTACTCAAGACTTCCTGTTGTATTGTTTAATCAAACTTGATATTGAACCAAATTCTTAGTGTTTCTCCTTGTCATCGTCGTCGTTTCTTCTTCTTCTTCTTCTTCTTCTTCTTCTTCTTCTTCTTCTCTAGCTCCCCTGCTCTCTCTCTCTCTCTTTCTGTCCCTCTCACCATTTGTTGTTAATTTTTTTTTATTGGGAAATCTCAATATCTCTTCTTTTATCGATATACATATTTAGATACTGGTCTTAACACTTAGATCGATATATTCCCTTGTTGTACCTTTGTTATTTCTGTCAAAGCAATGTTTCCGTTGGATATCATTGCACTTCGTTTTGGCAGTAGACATAATACCACATAGCAATGCAATGTAGTTCCAATACTACTTGGTTATATTATATATTCCAATTATTTTAGATCCTTTGCTGCTGATGGTGTACTACATCATAAAGCATTAGACACTAAAGCAACGCAGTGGGTTTAAATTTATTAAATTTCATTAGTTTCACAGCAGAGTCGTAAAAGAATGTCCTTTTGGTAATTTTTTACTATTACACCTGCCCCGTGAGACGAGTGTAATGGTAAAAATATAATATCTTTCACGGAAGGAAACAATAACCCTATCTATCACCCAGTTCAACTTTTCTGAGTTAAATCCTGAACGTATTGATGATATTCTGCTTTATTTGATCTGATGAGTTAATCTTCTCTACTGTGCATCTTTATTTAATATGTGATTGTAGTTTTACAATGCTAAATATGCTTATCGATGTAAAATACATGTATTTATTTGAAATGCTGAAATTAATAACACAGGTCTGCGAAATGGAACTTCTTGAAAAATTATTTTGATATTTGTCTGTTACTCTATATATTTTTGTGGTGCTAATTCAAAATATCAAAACGCGCTTTCCTATTACCTAAACTTTTCTCACTATTATTTCTAGGCAAATTCACAGATGGTAGGATAAAATGAATCTAATAAAAAGTACTTTATGTATTTGGCAAAATAAAAATGGCACAAATACAATTGAGAGGTAAGAAAAAATATTTTTTAGGGGCTCCATTTATATTTTAGGTTCAGCACCTCAAAATATCTTTTCACTTGGAACTCTTTCACTTGTGAGCATTTGATGTATTCACCATGAAACATTCATTAGTAGCCGGCCATCATCTTGACAGTCTATCTTCTCTGATATCTTCTTTCCATCTCTATTATGTCATGATGAAATCTTGCCCCTTGTCCCTTGCCCACCCCCGATTTTCTGGAAAGAAATCCTAATGAGCATACAGGAAATGGACTTCAATGTTCATTTTACATCCTAAGGCCTCGAACTTTTCCAGCATTCTTCCCCCTATATCTTTGTAGTTTGGATCCTTGTGATTACCCACGGAGTTCTTCATCAAATCTTTAAAACTAATCTATGCAGCCTTTTCAATATCACTAAGAGAGTTTTCAAAATTTTCTTTCTTGACAAGTTTCCGTATTTCTAGTCCTACAAATACTCTTTTCAACCTTGGGGACTGATAGAGCAAGAAACTTACTACGCAAATACTTGAAGCTATTTCCATCCTGTGACAAAGACTTTACGAATTGTTTTATGAGGTCAAGATTTATATGTAGAGGAAGCAAAAAACCCTTTTTTTGGATCACCCAAACTTTTTCAAAGGATATTCTTTGTTCTTGGGGGTAAGCATATCCCTTCTTAGCCATTCTTTTTCTTTTAGACCAATAGAGGTTCCTGGCTCTACTGTCCCATTCACACAAGAAACAAGGAAACTTTGTGTAGCCGGACTGTTGTCCAAGCTACACGCAAGTTATTTTCAAGTCGCCGCAAATCATCCAGTTGTAGTCTTTGAATTTAATCTTGTGTAAGAGTGATACCAATTTGCGGGAAGGACTGTTTCCACGAAGTCGCGTCTTGTCCCTACCTTTGAAACGCAGAGTAGATAAAACAGAGGACAACTGATGAAGGGAACGTTCTTTATGTTGCTTATCTCGTGTCTCTATTTCTTTCTTTCGTTGTTCGAAAAAAAGTTCGCTTTCCATGCTTTTGATTTTTATGTTCTCATTTCTCATTTTGTTCACGTTTTTTTTTTTAAGTCCTGTACCCATATATGCATGTATATATACATATATATGTAGGTATGTACATGTATGTGTGTATATATGCATATATATATTATGTATATTATTATATGATCGAACGCCACGCATCCATTTCCAAGTACACACACACACACACACACACACACACACACATATATATATATGTGTATATATGTATGTATGTATGCATGTGTGAGACAAAGGTGCAGAATTTTATTTCTAATTGAAAATATATTTGCTTAAGCTTCATATATTGAGAATTATCTCTCTCTCTTTCTCTCTTTCTCTCTTTCTCTCTTTCTCTTTCATCCACCCCATTAATAGTGGTCACCGGTTCTCTTTCTCTCTCTTTCACCCTTCTCTTTCTGTTACCCTCATTCTAAATAATCTCTTCCACTCATTCATCTTCTTCCTTCCTGCTTTCCTTCCTTCCTTCCTTCCTCCCTCCCTCCCTTTCTTTCTTTCTTTCTTTCTTTTCCCTCAGTATTGGGAAACCAAACTCCCAAAAATCAAAACAAAAAGCCCCACAAAAAATCCCCCCCACCCCCAAACAGTCTTGATTTTGATTCTCAGCTTCTCCCTGACTTCACAGAAAATCTAAGGGGTTGTGGGTGGGGGGCAAAAAACATTTGATTAATGTGAATTCTCTTGATTTCTCTACGGCTTTTCGATTTTATAGCTAGATTTTATTATCGGCCCAAAAACTATAGAAAATCTTCAAAGACGCTTATTGAACCTTACACAGCATTCCCTTGCTAATTGTGACCGCTTCATTTTGTTTTTATTCTCTTCTCTTTTTTCTAGCTGACTTTTGATTCGATCAGAGCAATCACGTGGCGTGACATTTGCGTAATATTTATTTGCTTGTAAATATAGTGAAGAACTACGTAAATCGTATACAAATGATTGTTTATTCAACATTTTGGCGTCGAGTTTTATTATTAGACACTGTTTATATATTGTTTTATATATTTTCATTGATTTATTATAATATTTTTATGTTTATTTTTGGTATTTTCTTCAATTTTTGGCTTGTTTACAGCAAAACTAAGTTAATTTACAATTAGCAAATATCGCAGCCAATTCGAAAACCCTACAAGAGGTAATCTACTATGCCTGTATTAAATATAGGATATGGTGTATTATGTAATATGAATATATTACGGGCATAATACCACGAAATGGTAATTAGATAAACTATAGAAGTTGTGAGCATTTTCGCGCGCACAGACGCACACACACATATACACAGAAAAACAAAATACAAACATATACACATAGGATTTAACACACTTGTTACAGATAACGTTTTTATTAATCAATCAATCACAAAACTTCTGAATCACATATTAATGACAACTGGTCATGTAACATCACTCATCAGATGACCAGTTGCTTATTCATAATTTCTGTTTCCTACGTATAGATGATCGAATACTTAGCTGGAAACTCTAACGTGAATTTAGTTACACACCAACGTCAAACACATACACATATACACGAAAACACACACACATACATACATACATACATACATACATACTACATACATACATACATACATACATACATACATACATACATACATACATACATACATACACACACATGTATGCACACAAACACACTCACACACACAAACACATGTAATATAATAAATCAGGAAATTATGTTGGTTTGACCACGTACACATACACGTACATACACACATGAGTACATATACGTACATATATATAAAATAATTTTATTAGATATTTATGTTAGTTTGCTATACATACACATACCTGTACACACGTATACATACATAAAGGCACACATACACATGCATATATTAAACAATTTATTAGCTATTTATATTTATGTTGGTTCAACTCAACAATATTTCTTATTATTGTCGAGTGAATCAATTATACAGAATATTTTGGGTATTTTCGATTTCCACGTGCAAACTCACGTAAATACACACGCACACACACACACAGATGCACACAAACACACGTATATGCAAAAATTAATGCACGATTTACGTAGCATTTCAGTATATTTTCATGTACATTGCTGGAACTTATTTCAATGGAAAATATGAAAAACAATCTCGTCTCTGGCAGGATTTGGCATCACAACTTAAACGGACAACATTAAATACTATAAAATAACAATGAAATGCTTTCAAAAGCCTTTGAACAATGCTGGCGAAGAGTTAAGCGAAACCTGTAAGGGGATGTCAATGAATGAAAAGAAAGAGAAAAGATATTGCATTACCTTTCATAGATTGTGTAATTCTTCTGTAATATTTCGGGTAAAATTCTCCTTTTCAAGTAAGAGAAAGAAAACAATCAAAGAGTGTTTTGTTATCGGTTGGTTATTGTAGTGCGTTGTAACGAGTAAATATGTTTATCCTTGCTGATGTCTATGATTTGATATTTCTTTTCTCTCTGTTCTTCTAACTATATGAAAATGGCATCTGATATTTTTAACCAGACAGTTGCATATCATATGATGTACACGTCACTTCCTTTACAATTCTTCAATTGGATACAGTATTAAACACTTTACCCAACCGTTTCTCATTTAAGATACTACTCTTTGGAATATTCTCCTCAGTAAAACTGGCATGTGTCATACGCATTAGCTCCTGTGCATTCCATTATATAATTTTTTATTGAATGTTATACCATTCTCAGCAACGGCCAGTCATAGTACCCAACACTTATAAGAGGTCCTAAAATCAAGTGATTCTCGCGCCTAAAGCTTTTGAACTGAAGAAACGCTTTACACAGAGCAATTGCACTCATTAAAGAACGTATGCATTTGCCTAAAAAGAAGATATGCATACACAAATTAATTCATAAGTACATACATAAATGAGTATACTTACATACATACATACATACATACAACATACATACATACATACATATATAAATGCATGCATACATACATACATGCATGCAGGCATGCATACATACATACATACATACATACATACATACATACATACATACACGGTGGTTGTCTACTCCTTATGCAGAGTTTAACCGCCTCTTGTACTTATACCTTAGATCTATCATGGCGTCTGATGTGGCTTTTTAAACCAAGCAATGTTTTGAAAAACACCCACATAGATTGAATATCTGATTTGGACCACCAAGAGTTGCGGTTATGTGGACCTTGAAATGTCTTTTGAGGCCTCCGTTAGATTTGAAGACCTTATGGCATACACAGCATTGACAGGTGAGCACAGATATATAGGCAGAGTAGTTGGTTAGTTGGTGGAAGTTCGTTTTCCATGGATCCGTGAACGAGATTTGAACCCAACAAAAGAAAGGCATGCTCAATCACAAACTGCACACAAAAACATCGTTGAGATTCACCTTTTCGTTGATCTCAACAGTCTTCTTTAAATTTCTTTTGAGTCTTTCATGTGTCATTCTGACCTCTTCAAAAGCTTCCATTCCACCCCACACTTTTGTTCGCCATCCAGCTCGATCCGAAGTAAGGGTTTCTATGGCCTTTGGATCTACTCGGAGTGACTTCATGTTAGTCCTTATGGAGTCCTTAAACCTCTTTCTATGTTTACACTGATTGCATTTCCCTTCTGCAAGCTCACCACAAAACAGCTGTTTGGGTGTGCGTTCATCCGCCATTCGATCAATGTGGGTAGACCATCTCGTTTGATTTTTTATAACCATTGATTTAATTGAAGTGATGCTTTCAGACGCAAAGACATCTGTGACTGGAGTAAAAAAAAGATCCATTTAATGTTTAAAATGCGGCGAAGGCATTTTTAGTGGAACCCTTCTAACAATTTGAAATGTCTTCATTGATCTCTTAAGCATGAACAACACTGATGTGACTTTTTCGTCTCGCTAGGGACTTACGTTCTTTTCTACAGATGGAACAACGATGGATGCCTCATGATGTAGGTGATATAATGTTGTTTTGGTCAACCTTCATATGGTGTTTCAGTTTGCCTCCTGATGCATATTCTTTTCCACATTCCCTGCAAGTAGGACTGTCGTATAATACACACACACACACACACATACGCACACGCGTACACACACATACGCACACGCGTACACACACATACGCACACGCGTACACACACATACACACGCTCACTCACACAGACATGCATACACACATACATACGTACATACATACATACATACATACATACATACATACATACATACTTACCCGTCTGGAGCAAAGTATGGCTGAGCTTGAGATCTTTACAAATGGTCAAAACATCTGGGACTATAAAAATGTTCAAGACCTTCTTAGAATTTAAAGAATAGTGGTTAAAACAAGATACTTTCCTTCACAACCTTGCTACTAAGTAGGTGGCCAGTCAAAATTTACTCTAGAAGTGAAGAGAAACAGAACATAGGCGCAGGAGTGGCTGTGTGGTAAGTAGCTTGCCTACCAACCACATGGTTCCGGGTTCAGTCCCACTGCGTGGCACCTTGGGCAAGTGTCTTCTACTATAGCCTCGGGTCGACCAAAACCTTGTCAGTGGATTTAGTAGACGGAAACTGAAAGAAGCCCTTCGTATATATGCATGTGTGTGTGTGTGTATATGTTTGTGTGTCTGTGTTTGTCCCCCCCAGCATCGCTTGACAACCGACGGTGGTGTGTTTACGTCCCCGTAACTTAGCGGTTCGGCAAAAGAACAATGAAGCCCTATAGTTCAATGCTATTGTCTTTAGACGTTCATGTGACGTTTTGACGTCGCTTATTTGGCGCTTTTGATTTGACGCTGACTTATTTGATACGGGACGTTTCAATGTATCTCTCGTTTAAATATTTCACTCGTTCTCTCTTCCACTTCTTTCTCTGTTTATGTGCGTGAACATATTTCCCTTTATGTGTATGAGGAGAGAAAAATGTTTATGTCATTCGTGTTCAATTAAGAACATTATGTAACACGAATTTTCTACTTGGGCTGCAACTATTATTTCCTATTTGCTTACCCGTAGAAAGTATGAGAAATAGTCAATGTTTCTTCAAATTTCACTTTTCTTACATTTATTCAAATCCCAAAGAATCCTTCTCAACACATGGCTATGATGCTCCCCCACTACTCCTGTTCACAATCAGAGATGCACATACTGTCCACCACTAAGGAACATGCTCAAGTGGTTATGGTCGAACAACTGACAAGCAAATCTGTGGTACTGAGCAGAATATTTGCCATAATGATATTTCTGGTTCAGTAACTCAGCGCTGAATCTGTCTGAAATATAATTGAAAATAGGCCAGTTTCAAAACGTTGATGTCTAGGTCACAAAAGCAAAGTTTGAAGGGAATAGTAGTCATTTCCTTTAAGTTCTAGATGGAATCAAATTTAGAAATAACAGTGACCAGAGACAAAATAAATTAATAAATATAAATTCTGTTACACAGTGTACTTTGTAATGTCTCCTTTGGTCTTCTTTCTCTCTCTAACTCTTTCTATCTTTTTTTTTTTTATCGTGTGTGAGTGTTTGCTTTCAGAGCCAAAATAGTTGTGCCGCAAGAACAGGCTGAATGTTCCAACAGCCACGTCCAGTCGTCTCAATCTATCTGTAATCTCTTTTCTTAGGTTCCTTCTCCACCGTATTTGCTGAGTTCAAACCCTGTTAATGCCCACTTTGCGTTTCGTTCCCGAAGAAAGAAAGAAAGAAAGAAAGAGAGAGAGACAGAGAGAGACAGAGACAGAGACAGAGACAGAGAGAGAGAGAGAGAGAGAGAGAGAGAGAGAAGAGAGAGAGAGAGAGAGAGAGTCAGTGATTCAAATACCGCAGTGTTTTAAGCATTAAATTATTTTAAAAAATCTGGTTGCAATATGACCGCATGGTCCAGACGTTCGCTTTGCAATCACGTGGTTTCAGGGTTGATCCACTGAGAGCCATCTTGAGTTAAGTATCTTTTACCATTTTATCAGATCAACCCCAACCTTGTAGTTATCGTTTACGTTCACTAGTTTTAATCAATAGACTGCGGTCATACTGGGTCACCACAATGACAGGTTTAGTCAAACAAATCCGTACTTATTCCGTCGGTGTCTTTTGCCGAACCACTAAGTTACGAGGGCGTACACATGCTAATACCGATTTCAAGCAGTGTTTCTGTGTAATGGGTCCAAACACAAGCACAAACACACACTCATACATGTATACATGTACACGCATACACAAACGTATGCGCATACACGATAGGCTTCCACACAGTCTCCGCTTACCAAATTCACTCACAAGGCATTAGTCGGCTCGGGGCTATAGCAGAATACATTTACCCAGGGTGCGAGCAGTGTGATTGGACTTGGAATCATGTGATTGTAATGCGAGAAAAAATAAAATATAATAATAATAATAATAATCGCTCAAAAAACTAGAATATCTACAATTCCTTGTGAGTATTTTAAATTGCCTTGAAAAGAAGTTGAAAATCTTGCATATCCACAATTTTCTCTGGCCGAACACACAAACGATCAGCTTTAAAAATTTTTGAAACTTTAATACCAACAACTTTCTGTGAATACTTGCCCTTTCCTGAGTATTCGAAAATGTAAACGCTCCTTTTAGCACAAGAACACTACAGTTCCCTCTGGCCGAACACACAAGTGGCAAGTGTCTTCTACTATAGCCTCGGGCCGACCAAAACCTTGTGAGTGGATTTAGTAGACGGAAACTGAAAATTTTAAAAAAATCTTTAACTACAATTCTCAGTAAAACTTTTGCTCTTCTTTTCTCCGTGACTACTTGAATATGTAAACGTACCTTTTATTACAACAACATTATTAAACGCACCTTTCATTCCAACAACACTATTAAACGCATGACAAAAATTTCCTCCAAAATAAGTTGAAAATCTTACATATCCACAATTTTCTCAGGCCGAACACATTTTAAAAACTTTGAAACTTTAGGAGATAAACAACTGCCAATATATACAAACTGCACAATAACGAAAAGTAAACCACGACAAAACCTATACAAAGGCACGAAAAATTCAACGATGTAAATAATATATATATTATATCTCTGAGCGAGGTATAAACAGTAGCTGCACGACATCATGAAGTATATTTGCCACTTAAATGTGGCTAACCCTTAATGTTGGATGTTGCTATAGCTTGTAGCCCCAGGAGGACACCTCCTCCAGCTGGCTATTGACACACTTTCTGTGCCCTATCAGTATTTGCAAAGGGAAGCCATCCTTCCCATCATCAACCTGTATGATACACACGGACTCGAGTTTCTTGGTATTGATCCGTCATCATATACTTCACGATGTCGTGCAGCTACTGTTCATACCTCGCTCAGAGATTTATTTTTGCTTGTTTACATATTTTCCATATCAGTGACTTTTCGTCACTGGAAAAAGGATATATATTTGCAAAGGGAGGCCTACATTTCATTGACAACCGGTGATTGTCACGCGCTGATGACGGGTCAATATCTAGAAACTCGAGTCCGTGTGTATCATAAAGGTTGAAGATGGGAAAGATGGCTTCCCTTTGCAAATACTGATAGGGCACAGAAAGTGTGTCAATAGCCAGCTGGAGGAGGTGTCTTTCTGGTACTACAAGCTACAGTAACATCCACCCCTAAGGGTTAGTTACATTTAAGTGGCAAATATACTTCACGATATATATATATATATATATATATATATATATCTATCTATCTATCTATCTATCTATCAGCCTATCTATATTTTTATCTATCCATCTCGATTGTCAATGGAACCTCACTCCCTAAAAACAAAGACAATGTTCTCTTATTCTAAACACCCCCCGCAAAAAAAACCCATCTGTTTTATGTAAATGAACAAGCTGTTTTGTACATTTATAAAATTTCATTTGACAAGTTCGTGAAACGAATGAATGTGCTAATAATATGAAGAAATAAGATTTTTTTCCAAAAATTTTTCTCACCTTATATATATATATATATATATATCTATATATATATATATATATTATATATATATATATATATCTATCTATCTATCTATCTATCAGCCTATCTATATTTTTATCTATCCATCTCGATTGTCAATGGAACCTCACTCCCTAAAAACAAAGACAATGTTCTCTTATTCTAAACACCCCCCGCAAAAAAAACCCATCTGTTTTATGTAAATGAACAAGCTGTTTTGTACATTTATAAAATTTCATTTGACAAGTTCGTGAACGAATGAATGTGCTAATATAATGAAGAAATAAGATTTTTTTCCAAAAATTTTTCTCACCTTATATATATATATATATAATATATATATATATATATATATATATATATATATACATACATTCACACAGACATATATATATATATATATATATATATATATGTATATATGTATGTATTTATATATGTGTATAATGGATCTTTGTGGTTTTCGTCCCTGTTTACAATTATCTTAAAAAATATCCTTAATGTATCATAAAGATGTAATTTTTGACGCTGAACCAGAATTTGTTATTCATTTATTCCAGAAAAATTTTGCAAAAATGTTACAGGTGTTCAAAGTTTGATAATTTTCAGAATTTTCAGCTAATAAGAAAACAGGGGCGGGGACATCGGTATGTTAAAACATTGCTTGCAATAACTGACAAAACCTTAAAATATATACGAATGAAGTTAACATTAAAACATTTGCAAGCAAATTAAATACTTAAAAGCAACGAACAAACAAACCAACAGGAGTTGAATGCTCACCATTGCACACACACACATACAGACACACATACACACCTCCCTTTTACATACACACATACTCACACAGAAACGCTCCCGCTACCAGTTTGCCATCACCCCTTCATTATTCTTCTATCACTCATTTCTTTCTTATCCATATGTTGTGACGGAGAAAAACACAAGAGTATTATTATAGTAAATTATCTTTCTCGTATCTCCTTCTCCTCCTTGTGCGCATGCGCAGCATCTTTGGTTACTATGGAAACAGAGTTTTTCGCCATGGTGATGTGTAAAAGCCTCGCTTCTGATTGGCTAAAATACCCAAATTTTGCAAATTTTAAAGGCTAATAACTTTTTAATTATGGATTTATAGGAAAACTGAATTTCATTTAGCATACAAAACTTGATCCATATAGCAAATTTAAAAACAATTGGAACAAGATTATAAACAGTGACGAAAACCACAAAGATCCTATGTGTGTGTGTGTGTGTGTGTGTGTGTGTATTATTGTTATTTTTTCTAGCAGTGGCTGTGTGGTAAGTTGCTTGGTTCCGGGTTCAGTCCCACTGCGTGGCACCTTGGGCAAGTGTCCTCTACTGTAGCCTCGGGTCGACCAAAACCTTGTGAGTGGATTTGGTAGACGGAACTGAAAGAAGCCCGTCGTATATATGTATATTATATATATATATATATATATATATATATATATATATATATACATATATATATATAATATATACATATATGTGTGTGTTTGTGTATCTGTGTTTGTCCCCCCAACATGGCTTGATAACCGATGCTGGTTGTTTACGGTCCCCGTAACTTAGCGGTTCGGCAAAAGAAACCGATAGAATAAGCACTAGGCTGCCAAAGAATAAGTCATGGGATCGATTTGCTCGACTAAAGGCGGTGCTCCAGCATGGCCACAGTCACATGACTGAAACAAGTAAAAATTTGTAATTAAAACAGAACAAGGTGAATTGGTCCTTTTCAGGACCAAGGTCAGACCTCTCATTGGTCGCTTGTTGTAGTAAACACATTTGATCTCTGCTGACCGCAAGGGTGTGACGCTTCTTTTGCTTCCTGTGCAATGTACACAAACAGCCTGCATAGATGGAAAAAATAAACGGGAAAATAATCCAACTAAGATATATCTTTTCTACTTGAAGCAAGCAAAGGGAAAACTAATAAATCCAACAAACTAGTAAGAATAATTGCTAAACATGACCCTTACAAGAAAACAAAGGATATACAGATTGAAATCCTCAAACAAAAACTACAATTAAAAAACAAACGACTGGCAAGATACAGAAAAAAAACAAAAAAAAAACGCTCAGCGTTCCATAGAAAAAACATACTATTCAAGGAGAGCATAAAAAAATTGTACAGGGAACTGCGGAAAAATAACCTTATTGGGAAAACACCTCCTCCCCAGCTGCAAACTGAAGATTTTTGGAAAAACATTTGAAGTAATCCAAAGAAGTTTAGTCAGAACGCATATTGGGTCAGGGACATAGGAGAGGCCAATGCCCACCTCAAATATCAAGAATGACAGGATATGACAACTGAAGAAGTGAAAGCAGCGCGCGTCAAGTCAAAGAAATGGAAATCACCAGGTATAGATAAGATAACACAGTTTTGGCTAAACTCTTTAATGAGCACAAACCACAACTTAGTCGTAGCACTCAATGAAGTCATGTCAAACCCTGCGAAAGCCCCAAAATGGCTTACGGAAGGGATTACATATCTCTTACCAAAAACAGAAGACACTACTAACCCACCAAAATACCGACCCATAACATGCCTCACTACCATATATAAACTATTAACATCTATGATCGTGAATAGAGCATATGAATCCTCGGACAATAGGAAGCTATTCCCAGTGGAACAAAAGAGATGTAAAATGAGTTCATATGGATGTAAGGACCAATTACTGATTGATAAAATGAACATTGAAAATTGCAAATCTAAACGCAGAAACCTTAGCACTGCTTGGATAGATTACAAGAAGGCTTTAGACAATGCCCGACCCCCACCATGCATGTATCACCAAGGCCCTGGAAATTTACAAGATAGCTCCAACAATAGTGAACTTTTTAAAAGTAATCATGAATTCGTGGAGAACAACCCTCATTTTAAACCATATATAAGAATATACCACCTCACCAGACATCAATGTCGCCTGTGGTTACTTTCAAGGTGACTCATTATCACCATTACTATTCTGCCTCACTCTGTTCCCTTTATCCACGTAACTGAATAATGCTAAGAGAGGGTATAAAATCTTTGACCAGAAAATTAATCATCTACTCTATATGGATGATCTAAAACTGTTTGCCAAAAGCGACAAATAATTAGAAGAGCTCCTGAATATTGTCAAAGAATTTAGCTCTGATATAGGTATGGAATTAGGACTTGATAAGTGTGTAAAGGCTATTTTCAAGGCAGGGAAGTTCATAAAGGCAGAAAACATAGAACTTGATACTACCACAGCTATTCGAAACCTAGACCAATCCGAAGTATACAAATATCTGGGAACCAATGAAAGTGATGGTAACCAGCACTCTAAAATGAAAGAGAAAATCCGCAAGGGATGCTATACCGAAGAGTAAGAATGGTCCCAAACTCAGAATTAAATGCTGCTAACAGAATTTATGCGATCAATTCTTTGGCCATATCAGTAATCACATATATCTTCGGTATCATCAAGTGGAGTCTCACTGACATGCAGAATATAGATGGAAAGATCCGTAAAATCTTTACAAGGTACCGAACGCACTATTCAAAATCAGATGTAGATAGGATTTATCTCACAAGAAAAATAGGTGGAAGCTCGAACAATCTTTCAAATCAGCAATAATAGATCTTGAAATGTACCTTAATACAACAAGCGATGCTGCACCGAAGCATGAAGATTCCAAGCATGCTTCAGTCATGAAGCTTAGTCAGAAATTTAAAAAGTCTCTTGGCCTACAAGTTAACGAAGTATAGAGAAGGGCAGAGAGAGCAGGAGATGCAGTAGATGATATTGGTAGAAGTGCAGGTGAAGGAGTCGGTGATGTGATAGGGTCGATGATGGGTGCCGGTGGGGAGGGTGGTGTTGAAGAAGTAAAGGTAAGTGCAGCAGCGTGGGCGGGAGCAGGGGAATGAGCAGGGTTGGGAGGTTGGATTAGGGAAGAAGCTGTGGACCAAGAGGTCTCGTAGGTTGTAGGCTCGTTTGAAGGAGGGGAGTGGTCGGTTAGGGAAGATGTGCGAAGTGGAGGGGTCGGACTGGAGTCGCCGGAAGGCTCGGAGAATGGTGCGATGGAGAGGTAGGGTGGTGGGTTGGTAGGTGAGGGGAAATAGGAGGTGGGAGACGGCGGTGCGGGTTCGGGGGAGAGAGCAGATGCACGGCCGGTGTGGATAGTGGTGAGGGGATATCCACGTAGGATGAAGTGGCAAGCCATGAGTTGAGACTGAGTCTTAGTCATGGTCGTCACTACAGAGCCTGCGTAGACGAAGGAATTGGGAATAGGGGATGAAAAGCTTGGTGTGTTTAGGGTGGGAGGAAGAGAAGTTGAGGTATGAGTGTGAGTTTGTTTGTTTGTAGTGGATGGAGGTGGTGAGAGTGGAGTGATGAATGCTGACCGAAATGTCAAGAAAGGAGACAGAGGTGTCTCCTTTCTAGTACAGGAGAAGTAGAGGGAAGGATGGAAAGATTTGACAAAAGAGAGGAAGGTATCTAGATGTTCGCCTGAGAGTGAGGTCGCACCGATACAGTCGTCAATATAACGGCCGTATAGTTCGGGAGTGGGACCAGTGAAACTTGAGAATATTTGAGCCTCAACGTAGCCAACGAACAGGTTCGCATAGTTGGGGCCCATTCTCGTTCCCATGGCCACCCGCGAGCGAGAAGCAGTTGAGTGAGAGGACAAGTTCAACCAGACGAACGAGTGTGGATGTGTCATGTTGGAGGTTGGGTCGAAGGTCAAGGAAATGTTGGTGTGCATACAGCCCCTCGTGGTGAGGGATCACCGTGTAGAGGCTCTCGATGCCGAGGGTGAAGAAAAGTTTAGAGGAGCCAGGAGGGAAGGAGAAAGAGTTGAACAAACGAAGCGCGTGGTTGGTGTCATGGATGTGAGAGGGGAGGGAAGTCACTAGGGAGGCAAGGACACGGTCAAGATACTTGGAGATGAGTTCGGTGGGGCAGTTTCAGGCGGAGACGATGGGGAGGCCCGGGGTTGTTAGGCTTGTGGGTTTTGGGGAGGAAATAAATGGTGGGATGCGAGGGGTGCGGACAATGAGGTTGGAGGCGATGGGGAGGGGAAACGGGAGGAGGAGATGAGGTCATAGATAGTGGAGGACACAGTCTGTTGGTAGCTGTGCGTGGGGTCAGAGGGCAGAGGGCAGTTGATGGGGGTTTCTTGAAGTTGGCGGAAAGCTTCGGCCTTGTAGAGGTCCGCGCGTTACACCACCACGGCTCCACTCTTGTCAGCCGGTTTTATAATGATGTCAGTACGGTGTCGGAGACATCGAAGGGCCGAGAGTTCGCTGGGAGATGTTTAGATGACGGGGACGCCTGGAAAAGTTAAACCAGTCCACATTTATATATATATAATATATATATATATATAATATATATATATATATGTGTGTGTGTGTGTGTGTGGTGTGTGTGTGTGTGTGTGTGTGGTGTGTGTGTGTATATATATAATATATATATATATATATATATATATCTATATATATATATATATATATATATATATATATATGTATATATATATAAATGTATGTGTGTTTTTTCAGTGTTTACAAATACACGGAAAAAATAAATAAACTGTTACCAGGGTAGCAAAAAATCACATTACACAAGTAACAAGGATGTAACAACCTATTTATAAAGGTAGAAACTCCGGGTTAAGGTGAAATGTTTTGTATAATATAGATAAATAAATGAATGGAGTTAAACGCAGGTGTTAATCAAATTCTTTTACTTCTGATATGAGGGTGGAATCCTATGTTACTGGAGTTTAGATCACAAGAGGTCAATAAAAAAAAATCAGTTGAGGAATTATCATAATAGTTATGACATGCTACTATTCTTCCGGAACAGTTATAAGATAAGTCCACATTATTGGAATTAGATAGTAAGTAAAACTGGTAATCGCAGGTAGAATCCGAAGCTGGATGCGGAGAAAGAAAAAGGTATGCAAATAGTCTCTTACAGCTGTTTCTAGAATAGATACGCAGATTGTCTATTTCACAGCTCGCGATCGGCAGCCAGCATTATGGTTGCGATCTCTTCCATCATCGGATGAAGGAAATAAAGATATACTTGTAGATGTACAGAAGTGAGCCTAAAGGAAAAGAGGCAGAGAATATAAGGTCATAAAAAGCAGATAGAATTTAACAAACATAATGAGGGGTAGATGTATACAGTTCAAAAGTTTTAGAAAGATATGTAGAAAGAAGTGGCCAATACTGGTATGGGTTGGTAGGAGGGATGCAAAGTGGGATGGTGTCAAGGAGACCATGTGTAGAAGGAAAATAGTATATGGGGCAAATAAATTAGAATTATCAATAAGCTAGACTAACCTGGGGGAAGTATTACGTGGTGAGTGGGCCTAGAGTTTCAGAGTAGGGGAGAAGGTACAAGATAAAATATATTCATATGTATGTATGAAGGCGCATGGCTCAGTATGCCGGGCTCACAATCATGAGGTAGTGAGTTCGATTCGCGGACCGGGTTGTGTATTGTGTTTTGAGCAAGACACTATTTCACGTTGCTCCAGTTCACTCAGCTACAGAAATGAGTTGCGGCGTCACTAGTGCCAAGCTGAATCGGACTTTGCTTTTCCCTTGGATAGCATCGGTGGCGTGGAGAGGGGAGGCTGGTATGCATGACCGACTGCAGATCTTCCATAAACAACCTTGCCCGGACTTGTGCCTCGGAGAGTAACTTTCTAGGTACAATCCTTCTGGTCATTCACGACCGAAGGGTCTCTTTACCTTTGATCCTTTTGTATATGTATGTATATGTGTGTGTGTGTGTGTGTGTGTGTGTGTGTGTGTGTGTGTGTGTGTGTGTGTGTGTGAGTGTGCATGTGTAGGTATGTGTAGGTATGTGTGTGTGTGTCAGTGTGTGTAAGCGCACACACAATATACTATATATATATATAGATAGATACACACATATACACATACATATGTGTGTGTGTGAAATATATTATATACTGCATTTGATGGCAGAAAAGATGTACCGGCACATTAGACGCACCCCAATTTCAGCAGTGCATAGTCTAAGCATATTCTGCAAAAAAAAAAAAAGAAGTTAATGCATTGAAGCGCAAAATAAGCTTATGAGAGGCCCAACTTCGCCTATAGTACCCGTGTGAGATTTTTTGTTTTTGTTTTTGAGACATTTGATGGGAGAAAAGTGTTTTATATGCCAACGATTACGGTAATATATTTGTATGTATATTATACGTGTAATATGCATGATAGCTGATGGCATTAAAAATACATGCGTACGTTAGACGCACCCCAATTTCAGTAGCACAAATTCAGGAAAAAAAGATTTTGCGCATTAAAATCTGTAATATAGGCACGATTTCACATATGGAAGTCGTGGTCATTTTTTTGAGACACAATTTAAGGAAAAAATAAGTACATCTTTATCTGCCATAAAATAATGCAATTCACTTGGTTGAAGAATTGAATACTTATCGTAGTGAGCGATGGATATCCATAAAAAAAAGAAAATAAATATTCAATCCTGGTAAATGTTTGTTTTGTGTTCAGTGAAGTGCGTGTGCGCATGTGCGTTGTGCGCGCGCGCGTATTTGTTAGGTTTGTTATTTAGTGAATATTTGTAAAAATTAAGAATTCGTAAGAAAGAAATTTATTCGTAATTCGTAGGCGCCATATTTCTCTCGAATTGTTGTCAATAATTGGTGCATTTATGTGTGTGTGTATATATGTATGTATACATGAATGTATACTCACACATAATTATAAGTATATATATATATATATATATATATATATATGCATGAACATACAAAAGATAATATAAATACATTCATTGATTATATTTTATAGCGTTTATAGGTACTTGTTTCTATTAACTGGTCATCATCGTCGTCGTTGTCCTCCTCCTCTTCCTCCTCCTCCTCATCATCATCATTACCATCATCACCAAAATCATCATCATCATCATCATCATCATCATCATCATTATTATTATTATTATTATTATTATTATTATTATCATTAATATTATCATTATTATTATTATATTCTATAAATATTTATAAAATGTTTAATTTTCAGAACATCTTGCTTTAATTATTCCTGATTCCATCTCCACCGACCCTTAGATGCAGAACTTCGATTTTATTTACTTGTAAAATTTGTAACGTAAATGTATTAATCACCATTATGTTCCAGCATGGTCGCAGTCTAATGACTGATACAAATAAATGAATGAATGTGTGTATGTACGTGTGTATTTATTTAAAAAAATGGTGTAGCTGTCTGGTAAGAAATTTGCTTCCCAACCACACGATTTTGGGTTCTGTCCCACCCCTGTGCACATGCACACACACGCACACGCATACGCGCACACACATACACACGCACGCGCGCGCGACAGGTTTCTTTCAGTTGTTGTCTACTAAATCCACTTAGAAAGCTTTTGTCTGCTGTTTTGGGTGGGTGGGAGAACTGAACCCGGAGGTGAAAAGCAATTTTCTTATGTAATACGTATATGTATGTAAATTTATATCTACGTGTTTGTGTGTGTCCACTTGTGCGTACGCGCGCGCATGTGTGTGTTCGCATGCGCAGGCATGACCATATAATTAAGAAATTCGCTTTTCTTCTGAGCCGATTCAGATTCAGTTCTACAGACTGTTGCAATGGACATTATTGCCAAGTGGTTGCGTAGTAAGTTTGGCACACACCATAAAACTCATAGAGCAGACCCATCCAAGCCGAGCGATTTGTTCCCTGTGCAACCGTTCACTATCATTCTCATTTCAGTTGCTCTTCGCAATGCCTTGCGTCATCTGCTGACAACCGTGACAGGCCGTTGAAGTAAGCACTAGAGTCCAAAACCATCTCTGACTTATCGCTTGCTCCGAACAGTCAAGAGAATTGCAGCTGGAACGCCACGTACATCTGCTTAGAACCGAGTAGACGAAGATCGTCTCTATCTTGACTCCACTGAACAGCAAGGACTAACCCCCCCCCCCAAAAAAAAAACAGCAGAATTAATATTGCTATAATACGCAACGTCCATTAAATTGGCAGCTGAGAATGATATTGGTGTCTTTAAGTCTTGTGTTGCTTAAGAGAAAGAAATGACTTATTTCTTACTCTGACGGTCATTATTCTACTATTTCAGTTTTCTAATTATGGAGCATTTTAAGAGAGTTTCATTTCTCTTTCTAATGTGTTTCAAATTTTGGTGTGTGTGTATGTGTGTGGGTGAAGTGTATGTATAGCTGTATTTATGTGTGTAGATGGTGGTGTATGTATGGCTGTGTGTGTATGTGTCTCTTGCCTTTTATTTCCCTTTCCTTCGTTTTATCTTTCTGAATTCTGCCTGGAAAGCGCTGTCACTCCAAGATAATTTTTGAGATCTTTAGTTATCTGAAATGGTTGACGTATGCATATATATGAGTGTTTCCGGATAAAAGTGCATTCGTGTAGTGGGTGTGCGTGTCGCGTTAGCAAACAAGCGTGCATACTCCATAACTGTTTATGCATATGTGCATATGTATTCCATATGTATTTGTGATTGTGTGCTGCTAGTCATCCAAGAACCTGAAAAAGAAAATACCTGTAAAGTTTTACAAATTTTCACAGTTCTTCAAATCGATGGTATCTGGAAAAAGCGAATCAGCTTGTTCTGCTCTTTTTTCTTGAACCCATTTCTATGTAGGTCAGTTGTTACGTAACCAGTGCACCCATGGCAATAGGAACATCTGAAGCCTGGATATAAGAGCTGTATGTTTCTCATTAGTTCTCTATAGATGTTCTCATTTACCTCAATTTTTGACGAGATGTTCACATCGGCCGAATAGCTGATACCTACAACAGTGTACGATTTTTGTTCCTTGTCCTATGCAACAATATCTGGTCTGTAATGCTTACATTGGTTTACGGTTGTTGTTAGAATGTTCTAGCAGTGTTACATACTTTTAAAGGTGTGAAGACTTTCTGGTTCTGGTATCCCTTTGGTATGGCCATCAAAGCAATCTTTTGGGCGTTGTCGACTGTCTTAGCAACAATTGGAAAGAAACAAATACTCTTGCACACATGTTGATGATATGAATCATATCTTCCGCATTGCTATGGCACAAACGACACTCTCTATCGCAGTGTGGAGGTCTAGGGTCATCTTTATAAATTTCTTTTTTCATTTATCAGGAAAAATGTCTCCTGTTCTCAAATAGCAAAAGCATAGCATTTTAGGTGAGATGCGATGTATTTATCGCAGGTTCATGGGAGGCTGTTAATCCTGTTAATATCGTTGGTATTCTCTAGTTTGCGGAATATGTACTCAAGCATCACTGTCTGCTGGAATGATGAATATGTATGTATGTATGTATGTATGTATGTATGTATGTATGTATGTATGTATGTATGTATGTATGTATGTATGTGTGCTTGCATGCATTATGTATATATGTATGTATGTATGTATGTATGTATGTATGTATGTATGTATGTATGTATGTATGTATGTATGTTGTTTATATGTATTTATGTATGTGTATGTGTGCGCGCGCGTGTGTGGAGATGCATGGCTTAGCGGTTAGGGTGTTGGACTTACGGTCGTAAGATTGTAGTTTCCATTCCTGGACCGGGCAATGCGCTGTGTTCTTGAACAAAACATTTCATTTCACGTTGCTCCAGTCCACTCAGCTGGTAAAAATGAGTAATCCTGTGACGGACAAGCGTTCCCTGCAGAGGGGAGTATATACGCAGAGAAACTGGGAAACCGACTCTATGATCTTTATAGAGTAATGTGGACTTACCATATATATATATATAAAATTATAATTTAGGGTATCTAAGAGATACCTCCACGCTGGAAATAGCAGCCAAAACTTGTCTCTAAAACCACATTAAATGTTCATACCACACCAGGTACGGTATGAACATTTAATGTGGTTTTAGAGTCAAGTTTTGGCTGCTATTTCCAGCGTGGAGGTAACTCTTAGATACCCCAATTATAATTTTAATAATAATTATTACCTTTGAAGGTTTTTATTCTCATGCTGGTCATTTGATAAGATTGATAATTAAATTAACGATCTTATCCTTATTTATATAAATTTCGTAAACTCTCCCTATATATATATATATATATATATATATATATATATATATATATATATATATATATATTTATAAAACATTTTGTATTTTATATGTATATATATAATATATATATTTAAAACATTTTGGTATTTTGTATTTTATATATATATATATATATATATATATATAATTTTATCTATATCAGTGGCGACTCCGGCACTTGGGCTGTTCGGGCTTATCCCGAGTACAAATTTAGTAAAGTGAACGTGTATTTGCAAGCTGTTTAATTTCTGCCAGCATTGACCTCAAGTGTGTAATTGCAGCTCATAACTCGGGCGCCTTTTATTGAGCTTGGTCGCAGTTAATTTATTTTCGTTCTGCGTCTGGCGGTCGTCTTTGAGGTGCCCGGTGTCAAAAAATATATCATTCGCAGCAGACGTTCACTCGTCATCGTTCACATGCGCCTGACTCAGGCTCTGAAGTTACATCCCGAGTTGTTATTTATAACCGTAAAAATTAAAAGTAATTCAAATTCAATGTTTTCTTGAAACAATAAATAGAGATTAAGATTTAAATTCCAATCTATGAAAAGTTGCCGTTCTACAATATTCTTAAAGGAAAAATTAACCAGCATCTCAGGCTAATACGAACGAGCTTTGTAGGTATAAAAGACTAACTGGCATCTCTTGCCAAGAGTACAGGCGACTGTCAGATCGCTGATGTTTGTTGTGCACTCCGCTGACGTTATTTGATTGCTCTTATTCTGTGCGTTTGGGTGTAAAGATCAGTTGTGTTTTGCAGGGTTGCTTAATTTTTACCCATAACTTATAAATGAAGAAAGACATAGTGCTTTATAAAAAAAAAGCCATTTGGGGCTAGAAATCTTGCGAGTAAATGTGAAATTCTTCGAGCAGGTATATGTCACATGCGAAATCTATGAAGAGCCTGAGTGACGAAATCTGTGATGAGCCCGACGCTGATGTCCTGGAGTCACCTCTGATATATGTATAAGACTGTGTGGTAAGAAGTTTGGTTCTCAAACATATGGTTCCAGGTTCAGTCTCACTGCCTACAACCTTGGCAAGTGTCTTCTACTCTGGCCTCGGGCCGACCAAAGACTTGTGAGTGGATTTGGTAGACGGGAACTGAAATAAGTCTGTCGAATATGTATGTGTATATATATATATATTATAGATATATATATATAATAATATATATATATATATATATATATATATATGTTGTGTTGGTGTGTGTGTGTGGTGTGTGTGTGTGTATGTATGTTTGTTCCTTTGTCCCACACCACCGCTTGACAACTTGTGCTGGTGTGTTTACATCTCTGCAACCTAGTGGTCCGGTCGTAGAAACTGATAGAATAAGTACCAGGTTTCAAAATATAAGTACTGGTGTCTAAAGTTGTTCAAACTGCACGGTATGTAGGACAACTCATGACAGGTATAAAGTGATAAAGATTTAATTTTGAAAGGAATTTTGCGTGTGTGTGGTGTGTGTGTATGTGTGTGTGTGCGTGTGTGTGCGATGTGTATTTGCGTGTGTGGTGTGTGTATGCGTATGTGTGTTTGTGCGTGTGTGGTGAGTGCGGTTATTTTATTCTTGCCTTTTTTTTTAAAATTAAATCTTTACCACTTTATACCTGTTAAGAGTTGTCCTATATATCAGTAGTTCTAGATATCAATTGTCCAAGTATGAGTTGTCTGATATGAGTTATCCGGGAATAATTTGTCCTGGGATCAGTTGCCTTGGCAACTGCATATGCTGGTTGAGTAACTCTTCTTCCCGAATAACTCTTCTTTCTGCCCTTCTTCCACTGCATGCAAATAATGGGTCCGAAACAGAAGCAATGTACCTTTGTTGAGTTCTTGGCAACGGAACAGCGCAGTCTGTCAAGCATCCATTGAAGGCTGAAGATTGTTTACCGCACTAAGTATCGGAAAGTGTGCAACGTGGGTACCTCGTCATTGAATTCGAAGGAGAGAATGGTAGAAGCCTTCTTTGATCTGCTAGAAACATTTGAAGCTGATGAGGGTACGTTTTTTTAAATTTTTGTTTGTTCTTTCTGATTTGTTAACAAATGATGAAATGTGGTCGTATCTTTTTGATCCAGAAACGAAGGCTTACACCACGGAATGGTGTTACATTTTCTTTCCAAGGCCCAAGAAGTTAGAGAGCCAGCGATTCGCTGAGAAAGTGATGGTGGCATTTTAATGATGCTTAGAGCGTCGTTCTCCTTGATATTCTGGAAGGTAACAGTCCTGTGAACTGCAATCGGTACATTAAGACACTCAAAAAGCTTAGAGAGAAGCCATGAAAAGGAAGAGACAGAGCAAGAATTTGAGAATGATTAACACCCAGACAATGCCCCCCCCCACCAAACAAACAATTGCAGTAAAAAGAGGATTTCAGATAAGTAAATTTGTCGTGTGAAATGAAGAATCTACTTTTTCGGTTTTTTGGTGGAAGAGTAGTATGGGAGTTGTTACTTGGGTTAGAGCCTTGATCTTTCTATCTGAGTAAATTGGCATATACCAAAGTATGGTTGCTTTGTCATTTTCTGAGACCTTTTCTGAGTTATGCTTATACCATCTCTTTCCTGTTGTAATTCCCTAGTGTTGGCACAGTTTCCAGTGTATGTAGGTCCCAACTCTGTCATGCCTGTGGATATATTTCTTCTTAGCCAGGACTGGGCAGCCAGAGACAATATGATTTATTGTTTTCTGCTCTTTACTACATATTCTGAAGTCACTTATTGTATTTTTCTTCATTATGTGTTTCTGGTGGGGAGCCTTCATTCCCTGCTTTGGGTCATGAGCTTCTCAACTATTGTTGGGATTTTACTTTCTTTTTTGTTTAGCTTATCCCAGTATTTGCCATGTAAAGGTTTTTCTTGCCGTCGTTTTATCACGGTATTTTGTAGTTCCAAGCTTAGATTTCGGTTGCTAGCTTTTGTTGTTTGCTCTTTTTCTTCAAAGTTGTCAAGTACTATGACCTCTTTCTTGTATTTTTTTTTGCTTCCTTAAGAACAGAA
>NC_042998.1:143709800-143724800 GCF_006345805.1 Octopus sinensis | reverse complement strand
GAGACAATTCTTCGTGGCTGAAACCAGCGGATCTATTTTTAGTGCTAGAGTAGACCACATAGTGGTCACTCTCTTATATTTACATATAAAATTTATTGTATTCCTGGTTTTTATGCACTAAGCCACTTGGTGTTGAATTGATGGTACTATTCAATTAGTATCCAATTTTCTCACCTTTATTAGTTGATTGTAATTATACTGCATCTAATTTTTGATGTAGTATCTGTTTCCGTGAATTTTGGCGGGCTTTGGCGGGGGCACTTGAATTATAACGGCGAATGCAATCGACTGAACCGCATGTGTGTTTATCGTTATGGTAAAATCTGGCATGCGATTGAGTAAATTGTATTCTAGACAAATTCAGCCGAGGAGTCACAGATATGTTATGTGAGTAAAATTACATAATTTATTAATAGCGAAACAGTTGTCCTGAATTAATCTGCATTTTTGTTATTCTTTATTTGCCCTGTTCGTTTACGCTAATAGTTGTGCTAACTTTCATCGGAGACAATTCTTCGTGGCTGAAACCAGCGGATCTATTTTTATTGCTAGAGTAGACCACATAGTGGTCACTCTCTTATATTTACATATATATTTATACATATATATTTACATATATAGGAGTGGCTGTGTGGTAAAGTAGCTTGCTTACCAATCACATAGTTCCGGGTTCAGTCCCACTGCGTTGCACCTTGGACATGTGTCTTCTACTATAGCCTCGGGCCGACCAAAGCCTTGTGAGAGGATTTGATAGACGGAAACTGAAAGAAGTTCGTCGTATATATATATATATATAATATATATATATATAATATATATATATATATATATATGTATACACATATATACATGTATGTATGTGTGTTTGTGTGTATGTTTGTACCCCCGACATCGCTTGACAACCGATGCCGGTGTGTTTACGTCCCCGTAACTTAGCGGCAAATGGGACCGATAGAATAAGTACTAGGCTTACAATGAATAAGTCCTTGAGGCCGATTTGCCCGACTAAAGGTAGTGCTCCAGCATGGCCGCAGTCAAATGACTGAACAAATAAAGAATAAAAGAATATATATATATACATATATATATATATATATATATATATATATATATATATATATATAATATATATATATATTGGGTTGCCGGAAAGTTCGTGCCAGTTTATAGTAGCCTTACCTTTCGACTTATTTTAGAACATGGTTGAGTCCATAAAATAGAATTTGACTACACCTCCATATAGAGCACAGTTTAAGCTATCTTTTCATGGAAGAAGGTTTATGTTCTTATAACCTGTGTTAATTCTGTGACCCTTTAAAATGGAAGATAAGAAGTTCATTTTCGGCACTTGATGCTTTTCTTTTTCAGTAAAGTAAAAAATGCCTCGCAAGCAACCAAAGAAATATGCGCAGTTTACGGTAATGTTTCTTTGTCCGAAAGAACTGTACGGAAGTGGTTCGCAAGGTTCCGAGCTGGTGATTGTAGCCTTATTGATAAAGAATGATCACGCAGACCATCCACTACAGATGATGATCAAATCAAGTCATTAATTGAGAATAACCCACATTGCACAACCCGAGAATTGGCAGAAAGCCTCAACCTATCAAAATCCGTCGTTCATGAGCACCTGGTAAAGCTTGGGTACACAAATCGCTAAGATGTTTGGGTACCACACGAATTGAGTGAGAAGAACCTTTTTGATCGCATTTCCATCTGTGATTCGCTTTATAAACAGAATGAAAACGCGCCTTTTTTAAAGCAAATCACAGATGGAAATGTTCACAGAAAGCGATCCGGGAGTAAGCGACATGAGCCACCCTTAGCCACCCCATAATGGGGTCTTCACCCTAAAAAAGTCTTGCTTTGTGTCTGGTGGGATTGGAAAGGAATTCTGTACTATGAGCCTCTCCCAAGTAACCAGACAATTAATTCTGAGAAATACTGCACACAACTGGACGAGTTAAAAGCAGCAATTCAAGAGAAACGTCCAGAATTGGCCAACAGGAAAGGTGTTGTTTTCCAACATGATAATGCAAGACCGCACGTTTCTTTGGGAACCAGACAAAAATTGCTGCAGCTTGGCTGGGATGTGTTACTCTACCCTACAAATTCACAAGATATTGCTCCTTCGGATTTCCACTTATTCAGGTCTCTGCAGAATAGTCTTAATGATAACAATTTCAATTCCTTGGATGACGTAAAAAGATACCTTGATGAATTATTTGCCATGAAACCACCTCAGTTCTGGGAAGAGGGTATTTTCAAGTTAAAGGAAAGATGGAAACACACTGTGCAACAAAATGGTTCATAGTTGGTTGATTAAAAATGTAATGGCAAGTATTTATTGGCCTTTTTGTTTCCTTTAAAAATCGGCACGAACTTACCGGACAACCCAATATATATAAACATATATATATACTTACATATGCATATAACTCTCTTTCTCACTCCTCTCTCTCTCTCTCTCTCTCTCTCTCTCTATCTCTATATATATATATATATATATATATATATATAATACGCTCTGTCATCAGTTTATATTTAAGACGCTATATGTATTTATATTTACACTTATTGCATTGTTAATTATTCTACTTCGTATATTCCACTACTACCTATTATATTCAACTTACTGAGTGGTATCATGTATTCAACGTCAGCCCTTTTACTCTTCAAGCATGTATTTCTTGATTTAGCAGAACAAAAACGGAAATAATTTGAAATTATAGATTGAAAATTCAGAAGGCCAAGGTATGTTGGTACCTTCTTATGTCTATACAGGAAGTATTGTTCTTCAGGAACTTTTGCAGAGAATATGAATAATGATGCTTATTATGTACATTTCTAACTTTGGCACAGAATGTGTCAAATATGTTGTAAATGCGCAGCTTTTGTATAAACTAAACCTGCTGTCCCTTCAAAGCATTTAGAAAATGAACATATCTTGTTTGTTAGATCATGTATCCGTCTGTAAATAAGCATATATTTAGGTAGTTTTGAATTCATACACATGTAGAACATTGTGAAACTATGTAGAGCATTTATAGTAGAAAACACCGTGATGTAAAATAACGAGTAATTTATTGATTACGACTTTCAGTACATAGTAACAATAATCAAACCTGTATGAAATATTTGGTGAGTGGTAAATATAATTTTATTATTTTCCTGCTATTTTGGCATTTTTATTTACATCCTCATACTCTTATTAACAACTTTCCTCAAACACATTTTCAACAATACCTCCAATTGCAAAAATCAAATGCATTAGTCCCTCGACTATCGCGGGTGTTACGTTCCAAAACCCACCGCGATAGGTGAAAATCCACGAAGTAAAAACAGTACTGTATATTTTTTTTAATTATTCCAATAATTTATATATATCTATTTTCTTATTTTTATACATTGGGTTGGCAATGTATATATATATGTATGTTCATATATATGTATGTATGTATGTATGTATGTATGTATGTATGTATGTATATATGAACATACGTCTACATACACATAGGTGCATGTCTGTACATACACACACATATACACATGCTTGTAAAGGCAAACTGTTGACTTGAATCTCAGTTATTTCCCTTTCAGCCGTCCAGCCTATTCTCCTGATATACCTTCATATCATATTGTTTCTTCACTTCGCTCGCTATTTACCATTCAGAAAGGCAGCCATCTTTTAGCTGTCTTTCAATGAAGCTAATTACCAATTGACTGGTATCTTTGAATTCCGAAAATCAAGCAAGTAAACTCAATTTGCCACACAAGCATGAGATAATAGAATATCTATTGATTAAAGAACACTGTAAGACAGGTCTTGCGGCCAACAGCTATATTAACAGCCTAACAGTAAGTCTTTAACCGATCGAGAAGCCTTTTTAAAGCAGTTTAAAACGCACACGCATACAGACATGCACACAGATATATGCACACACACACACACACACACACACACACACACACACGTGTACGTGCATTTGTGTGTGTGCCTATGTGCGTGTGTATGTATATATTACTTACAAATATATATGCATCCATACATGTATACATATACACATGTATTTATATTATGCACATATATTCACACACTCATATATATATGTACATACATACATACATACATACATACATACACACACACACACACACACACACACCACACACACACACACACGTGTACGTGCATTTGTGTGTGTGCCTATGTGCGTGTGTATGTATATATTACTTACAAATATATATGCATCCATACATGTATACATATACACATGTATTTATATTATGCACATATATTCACACACTCATATATATATGTACATACATACATACATACATACATACACACACACACACACACACACACACACACACACACACACACACACACACACACACACACACACACACACACACACACATATATATATATATATATATATATATATATATATTATATATATATAAATATGCATGCCTATATATTAGTCAATACAAGAGATCCTCTGTACTTTGATATAAACTCTTTTTCAATCCAGTCTAGGTTCTTAAGTGGATACTTTTCTCTGATTCTTGTGATCAAAGAAATGGCAACACAGGAAAACATGAGGTTCGTTGAAATTCCAGTTGTCTCCAAAATACAATGCAAGGCGTGCGTATTGCCAATCTGTTTATGTCAACACACACACATATATATATAAAACAAGTTATTTATAAATTACTGCTATGTATGTATGTAAATGTATATATATATATATATATATAATGATCTAAATATATTACACACACACACACACACACACATATATATATATTTATATATTTATATAAATGCATATATATATATATATATGTAGATATATACATACATACATGCATGCATACATAGATAGATACATACATACATACATACATACATGCATACATGCAAACATAGAGATCTAAATTCGTATGCTGTAAACAACATACTATAGTCGCTGTTAAGAAGTAAACTTCTAAAAAAGGATAGAAAAATTTCGAAGGGTTGCTTTGGTATAATGGTAATATGTCTCTCATGTTTACAGAAAATAAGGAGTGGAGTTTAAGTGTCTCGCACATCCTTCGACTTTTCTCTCCCAAGGTGGTTTCTAAAAAATTGTTTATCCCCTGTTCCACTAGCTAATATTAATGTTTGTTTTTAAGTCAAATTATAACTAAAAACAATTTAACAATAGGCCGAAGTACCACTCAAAAATTTTTCGTTTCTACAAGTAAAGCATCAACTCTGAGTCCCAAGTTTCGGTTTGGTTTCTTTGAGCAGATAGTCCAATGGGGGTGAGCATGCCGAAACTTCCAGGTCACTGTCAAATTTTTCCTTGCAAAAATTAACACACACACACACACACACACACACACACACACACACACACACACACACACACACACACACACACACACATATACACACACATACACACATACGCATACACACACACACGTACGCACGCACACATACATACATACGTACATAAATACATACATACATACATATATATATATGTATATATATGTATATGTATATGTATATATATATTTTTATATATATATATAGGCGGTAACTTTTTCTTGCCACTATATCATGGCTGTTCTGTAAAGAACTATGTTACTACATTTTAACCCTAGGAAAACGTCTTTTCCAGCTGGTTAACGACACACTACCTGTGTCCAATATATTGTAAGTGAGCGAATCACTCCCCTCCAACTTGGCAAAACCAGTAGACCATGGTTTCTGGATCTTTACCCTTCATCGGCACAGGACACCTGCCTGCTAGTGATGGCATTCAATCGTCCCTACTCGCAATATATAAGCAGAAAAGCGGCAAACAGCCGTTGATCTCGTAACGAGCAAAATAGCTCTTCTAAAATCTCTAAACGAGTTGCAGCAATACTAGACGGTAACGCTTTTTTCTTTTGTCACTATACCATGGCTGTTCTGTAAAGCACTATATTACTACATTTTAACCTCAAGAAAACGTCTTTTCCAGCTGATTAACGACACACGACCTGCGCCCGATATATTTTGAGTAAGGCATCGAGATTTTAGAACCAGCTACTTCGCTCGTTACGAGACTAGCGGCTGTCTGGTGCCTCTCTGTTTATATATTGTGAGTAGGGACGATTGAATGCCATCTCTAGCAAGCAAATGTCCAGTACTGATGAAGGGTAAAAATTCAGAAACCATGGTCTACTGGTCTTGCCAAGCTGGAGGGGAGTAATTTGCTCCTTTACACACAATATACCGGACACAGTTTGTGTGTCGTTAACCAGCTGGAAAAGACGTTTTCCTGGGGTTAAAATGTAGTAATATAGTTCTTTACAAAACAGCCATGGTATAGTGGCAAGAAAAAGTTACCGTCTAGTATTGTTACTAATATCTCGTTTAGAGATTTTAAAACTAGCTACTTTGATCGTATATATACACATTTATATATATATATATATATATATATATATATTTATATAAATAGATAGATAGAAACCGAGAGAGAAAGAAAGAGGGGGAGAGAGAGGGAGAAAGAGAGAAGACAGACAAACAGACAGACAGAGACAGAAACATAGACTGAGAAATAGTAAAAGGTAGAGCGTGTGCACTCTTAGAACGTAAAGCTCTGCATTGTCTTGCATGGATACAGGTCTGTCTTGGCTCGGTGTGATGCTTGATTATCGGGAGTCAACCATTCCTTCCTCTATTTTATATTAACGTAAAGACACCATTTTTCATCACCGGTGACAATGCTGTAAATAAATCTTTATCTCCACAACAAACCTGGTGTCGAGCGAGCAAACTTTTGGCGGTAGGGGAGCGCTGGAGTTTGTCACCTTCGTTCAGAGCTCGCGATACTTATGCACCGAGATTTTGGACTTTATCCATCGTGTGAAGGGAACAGGTGACGATATTATAAAAGCATCCCATCTGCTGGGCGAATTGAGTAGTGAATTAGCGAAGACCTTTGTTGAGAAGGTTGTCCAATCGATCGTCATTGAACTGAGCAGGTCGGCCGAAACGCAGTGTCTGAGATCAAATTTCACTTTAATGCATGAAAACCATTTCTGTGAAGTGTTTTGAGTAATAGCCCCTTTTCTGTACACAGCACAAATATCTCGAGTGACTTTGGCAACTTTGGAAACTTGACTGAAAGCGTAGAGAAGCAGCTGTGGAAAATATTCATTTTATTCTTCTTTGGCACTCTATTCGACATATATCTGAAAAGGAAAAAAATATTCAAAATTCAGAAACGATAAACAAAAGTTGTATGGGAAGAATAGAACTGTAATAACCATAAAAGACTACGATAAATAAATTTTTCGCGTTAATTCAAACAACACTGGAATGAAACGAGCGTATTTATCTGACAGCCCTATATATTAAACGTAGATCAACTTAGATTACATTGAGCTACATGTGCCACAGACCACTTCAGCTATCGGTACGTAGTATCATATAAGTGTTAAGGACTGGTAGAACTCATTTCTATCTAACCTACAAGATACCAAGCAAACTCAGACACAAAGTGTTAAACATGGTACCTCACGATTGTGGAGGGAACTTCTTAAACAGTCAGCCGTCCTGTATATCAGTAATCACATGTACAGATGCGATACAAGGGTTCCTGTGATACAAAAGTACCTGTGGTACAAGAATGCCTGTGATAACACGTACAAATGGTTCTAAGTTCCAGATTAGTTCGCCGCCACCTTAGTGGAGACATTCACACCTGTTGATCAACTAATCTCTGCAACAAAAACAGTGAATGACTTTCGTGTTCTGTTCTATAGAACAATTACAGGTATATTGTATTTGCGGCAGATTGTTGTTTTTAAATGTATGTCCCACCAGTATTTCTAATATTTAAAGCTGTAGATGCCTTTAGATTCTGTTATAATTCCTGGTATGACTCTCAGGACAATCCCTCCTGAGAGGCAACATTGTAAATAACAAGATTATGTGGTCATGTTTCAAACGAAGGTACTACTTTTCAGGTGTTGAGAAACTGGCGATGATGTAAGCGATATCTTCTACACTGCTATGGTAGAATCGATGTTTTTTGTCAGCAATTATTATTGATCAGTAGCTATCACCTATTCCTGGATAGCAAAAACAAATGTTTCAAAGCAGGATGGGATGTAGAATCTAATCTAGGTGAAGGAGTGGTTGCCTTTATTATCAATATTGCAGGCAATGTATGCATGGCGTATTGTTCTAATGATATGCTGAATCTCTTTCTCACAGTCAACGATAAATGTTTCCAGTCGTTCGGGGTTTTTAAGTCAGGCAACCCCATTTTTTTTTATTCTCGATCTAGCCTAGAGGTTTTGGGTGTGGAGTAATTGCAAAACTCTATGTTAATAGAATATATCTTTGTAGAGTGTCAGCAAATGATCGGGAAGGAAGTATTGTTTTGTTCAGAAGAAGAACACTAGTCTTTGAGATGCAAATTTTGTTTGTCATGCCAAGGGAGACTATTTGATTTTTTGACGGTTATAATATGTGTTGTATCACCAATTGTTATGATGATACTTTTTTACACCCTAACCGTGTAGTAACAGTAAAATATATAACGAAGCAGGGTAACGACAACGTAACGATCCAACAAACTCTCCACGAACTCTCCACGAACTAACAAACGATATTACGACAAACTACCAAAACGACACCTTATGACTTACTACGATTAACGCCTTCTCTGCTTTTCACTGAGACCGCTACTATTTATAGTCGTTCGGTCAAGTCAATTCTTGCAGTGGGTATCATGACTCTCTCCACATCTCCCCTTTTGAGATTTCGACTTCCATAGGAAACGAATTTATTTTATTATTATTTTCTTTTTTTTTCCAACAGTTCCCTCTCTTTTTGAAATTTTGCTTCCCTAGGTTTATTAAATCAATTTAGGTCTATTAAACCAATGAAAAAGATGGAAGAGATGTTAAGGGAGAAAGATGCATGAAGGGGAGTGATGGAAGGTTGAATTTTAATGAGAAGGACAGGGGGAGAGTTTGGAAGGAGCATTTGGAGGGAATTATGAACGAAGAGAATGAATGGGATCAGAGGGTGGAAGTTGCTGTGGTGAAGGAGCAAGTGGAGAGGGTTAGTCAGAAGGAAATAGTGGAGGCAATGAAGGAAATGAAAACAGGAAAAGCAGCTGGTCCATCAAAATGCAAGTGGAGAGATAGGGATTGTTGCGATGACGGAGCTCTGTCAGGGTGTGCTGCATGGAAGAGGAATGCCAGGATGATTGGGCACTGAGTGTGGTGGTACCGATCTTCAAGGGGAAGGGGGTTGCGATGAGTGGCGTATAGGGGGGTGAAGTTATTGGAGCATGCAATGAAGATAGTGGAAAGGGTGTTGGAGAGGAGAATTTGGAAAGGGGTGGATGTGGACGAAATGCAATTTTGTTTTATGCCAGGAAAAGGGACAATAGATGCAGTGTTCATTGTAAGGAGATTGCAAGAGGAATACCGAGATAAGGAGAAGGAGTTGTACATGTGCTTCGTTGATCTGGAGAAGGCATTTGATAGGGTTCCAAGGAAGGTGATTAAGTGGGCATTGAGGAAGATAGGTGCATTAGAGGTAATAGAGAGGGCAGTGATGAGTTTGTATGAGGGGGTAAAGATAAGAGTTAGAATTGGATCAAAGCTGTCGGAGGAGTTTGCAGTGAAAGTTGGTGTGCATCAGGGATCTGTGTTGTCACCGTTGTTGTTTGCAATAGTGGTTGATATGGTGACGGAGAGTGCAAGAGAGGGACTGATAATGGAGATACTGTATGCAGATGACCTTGTTCCGATGAGCGAGACGATGGAGGAATTGAGGGAGAAGCTTTAGAAATGGAAGGAGGCGTTTGAGAACAAAGGTTTGAAGATAAACCTCGGGAAGACAAAGGTGATGGTAAGCGGGGTGGAAAAAGAAGTGTTAAAGAGTAAGGTGGATCCATGTGGTGTATGTGGGAGGAGGGTAATTGCAAATACAGTGTTGTGTACGAGATGTGAGAAATGGATTCATGTTAGATGTACGAAAATGAAGAAGGTGACCCCAAGACTGGCAAGAGAGTTTACCTGTGGAAGATGTGAGAAGGGAGCTGGAGGGCTGGCAGAACCACTGGAAACGCTATGTGACGAGGTGGAAACGGTGAGAGGGCTTTGTTATTTGGGAGATAGGGTGGATATAAGTTGTGGATGTGAAGCATCTGTGACAGCAAGAGCAAGACTTGGCTGGGTGATGTTCAGGGAATGTGGAGCGTTGTTATATGGGAAAAGGTTCTCATTGAAGATGAAAGAAAGGGTCTGTAGGAGTTGCGTGGGAGCTGCAATGCTGTATGGGAGTGAGACATGGTGTCTGATGGGGGGAGAGATGGCAATTTTGAGAAGAACCGAGAGAACAATGGTACGAGAAATACGTGGTGTGAAGCTGTTTGATAAGAGGAGGACTGAGGACTTGATGGGGATGATGGGGTTGGAGGAATCGGTGGAACAGCTGGCTAGGGCGAATGGAGTGCAGTGGTATGGGCATTTGTTGGAGAGGGATGAGGAGCATGTTCTGAGGAGGGTACTTGAGTTTTAGGTAAATGGACCGCGAAAGCGAGGTAGACCTAGGAAAACGTGGAGGGGACAGGTGGAGGAGGAGATTGGAAGAATTGACTTGAGAAGGAAGGACGCCCAAAACTGGGCAAGATGGTGACATGGTGTGAAGGAGGTTGCTATGGCATTGAGGTAGATCCGGCCACCCCCGTTAACGGGGACAAGACCCGGATTTAAAACACTGGATGATGATGATGATGATGATGATGGAGAGTTCAGTACCTTTTCCGCTTAGGAATTATTTCTAAATGTTTAGTCTGTTTCCGTTTTCTGTTACTGCTCTTTCTAGGTTCAATCTCTTTCGGTGCTGGCGAATCGAACATATCGTAAAACATTTCCATTGGAACTTACTTCCTTTCTTCTGTGTGTCTGATTTTTAATTGATTTAGGTGTCATTTATGCTCCCATCGCTGACCTTTTATTAAATTACATAATGTTTCCAATTCTTTTAGTCACTACACCATCCTGCCAACTCTCTTTACCGTCCTTGAATACTTTGAAATGGGCTTTGTCTCCGACATCAAAATGTTTAGTTGAATTTTTTGTATTTTCTCTAAACGTTTTTTCCTTTGGCAACAATTTGTCGAAAATCTATTTAATCTTTCGTGCGAACATTAGCTCTGCAGGCGACTTGCCTCAACTGGTAATCGGATTGGGCGTTATTCTGTACACCCATAAAAATTTAGTTAGCGATTCATCATTTCCTAACTCGTTCCTTGCCTTTTTTAGCGCTCGCGAATCGTTCTGTTTGCCCATTTGACCTTGGGTGGTAGGGTGGAGTAAACGCGTTTGAACGTATGCATTTTGCAGGATTTCTTGAACTTGTATCCTGTAAATTATGTTCCATTGTCTGATACTATGGTGTCCGGAACACCGTATCGAGCAAAAAGTTCGTGCAGGAACTTCATTGTTGCCTCCGAGGTAGGTTGACTGCACCTACATACTTCCGGCCACTTAGTAAAGCTATCAACAATGATCAAGTAGTACGCGCCATTCACTGGTCCAGCGTAGTCTCTGTGTACCCTGGATCATGGACGATCCGTCTCAGGCCACGATTGGTATTTTACCGGTGGTGCCTTGGCTGCTAGCGCAAAACCTCCACATGATTTCACCAAATTTTCAATGTCCTGGTCCATTGTCGGTCAATACACGTAACTCTTCGTGTGTACATTAATACATCATCGCAGAGTAAAAAATATTTCGCCTTCGTGTTCTACTTTTGTTTATTTTTGAAGGTTTCCTTCATTTTTATGATGTATTTGTCCTCCGCTGATTTACTTTTTATATCTTGTACAGCCACTGGCAACTCCTGATTGACATTGCACATAACGTTTTTAATTTTCTTTTCTGATTGTAATGCAGCTATCGCCGTATCTTCGAGCGGTTCTGCATTCTTCGGAATTAGCCTAGATAAACAATCCGCATGGTCAATTTTCTTAGAAGGAATGCACTCCATCTTAAAGTTGTAATTTAACAATATTGTACCCCAGCGTTGTAATCTGTTAACTGTATGGGTAAGAATTCCTGTCTTCGATCCGAAAATTGATAGTAACAGTCGGTGGTCCATCTGAAGCCGAAATTTTCTACAGTGGAGAAATCTGTGAAATTTCTTCACGGTAAAAATAATCGCTAGAGTTTCTTTCTCTATCTGAGTGTATTTTTTTTCTGCTGCAATCAGAGCACTTGAGGCATGAACCACCGCCTTCATATTACCGTCTTTATATTTGTATAGCAAAACTGATTCTACACCATATTCAGAAGCGTTAGAAGCTACAATCTCTGCTGCAGGATCGAAATGAGCCAGTGACAAATCCGAAATTAATATTTTTTAATTATCTTGAAACGCCTTTCATCAATTCTATTTGGCGTCTTTCTTTAGCAAATTAAGTGGAGCTCTCAATTCATACATGTTTGGTATGTAATTTTGATAATAGCTCGCTAGGCTAAGAAAAGCTTGTAATATCACTAATTGCGTCTGCCCTCGACGGGCCAGGTCGTCTTCCATTTTTATCTACAATTTATCCTAGATATTTAATTTTTGGCAAAAAAAATTCACGTTTCTCTTCACTGGGTGTGAAACCGTAATCTCTTATTTTTTGAAAATCACATTTGACATGTTCGATATGCTGATCACGAGATTCACTTTTAATACATCATCGAAGTATGGAATTTCAAGTTGACAGTCCATCAACATCGCATCCATAGCCTGTTGAAATATTCTTTTCTACTCTAGGCACAAGGCCCGAAATTTTGGGGGAGGGGACCAGTCAATTAGCTCGACCCCAGTACGCAACTGGTACTTACTTTATCAACCCAGAAAGGATGAAAAGCAAAGTCGACTTCGGCAGAATTTGAACTCAGAACATAAAGACAGAACTGTTGAAATATTTCAGGTGCGACCTTCAGACCAAATGGCAATCTATTATATTTATATAGTCCTCTGTGTGTATTCACTCTTAGAAGCTTCGGATAATAACAGTTATGTTTCATTAGGAAGGTGGACTTAATAGTAAGTTTAATAATTAGTATGTATTGCTGAATATGGTTTTGTAAGATGTACATGTTGCCCGTTACTCTACTTATTGAGGTAAGTCGTACCATAGAAAAAAGTAATGAAAAGTGTTTCTGGAAAAGGTTAGTTTATAACACGATACTATTTTTAATATTTATTGTGTTTAGCTGCATTTTGCCCGTCTTTACGTCCTGATTTCAAATTCTGCCGAAGTCGACTTTGCCTTTCATCCTTTCAAGGCCGATAAAATAAGTACCATTTCAGCACTGGGATCGATGTAATCGATATACTCATTGAAATTGCTGGCTTCTGCCAAAATTTGAAACCAATATCTGTTATGCTCTACAGTCTTATTATTCACATCCAAACCGGAATTGACTGAAACGTTAATACTTCAACCGAAATATATATCTAAAAAAAAAAAAAATAAGAAAAAAAATAAGGAAAAAGGTTGCAGCCCTACTGTGGTCTCGGTTGAAATCTCATTGGGATTGATTTTTCCCCTTTCATCTCTACAAGATCGTATCGGATTGATTTATTTTCTCCGACAAATCTAATGTTTTGTAGCCAATCATAAAATCATTATTATTTATAATTTTTTTCACCTTCTTAGTGATTTTTTGGATTATCTGAGTCTTGCTTTTGATGTCAGGAATCTAAGACAGTTTGGTGGAACAAATTCCCTTCCATGTTTTATATTCCTGGGAAGATTTCAGCCTATAGGTTAAATGAACTGTTCGTCGTTGATAACTTTTGAGTTGAACTACTGAAAGATTGGGAGCGTATTTACAGTCTGGTGAGATCTAAGTCCTGAAGACAAGGTCGTCAGTTTTGCATTCCATCCCCCCTCCTCAATATGGCCTAGTAGCGGCTGTATCTGATATTAACCCAGTATTTCGAAGTCGAAGGGAAGTGAATCCGTTACCCTGGATAGGAGTTCATTCCAGGTACTATGAGCAGGGGCCAGCTGCATCCGAAACAGTGTAATGTAGGGTCGTCGTATTCTTTTGTAATGATTGAGGTCACAATCCACATCATAAGTTCACTACCTATTATTCAAGAAGAATGCTCACCATCCAGGATTTCTGCTCACCATTCACTATCTAAGGTCACAGTCGACTACTTAAGACCACTATCTACTATTCGTAGTCTCTACACAATACCCAAGATCAATACTTACTACCCCCAAATCATTACTCCCTATCCAATGTCACTAACCACTACCAAAGAGGAATATCAACTATCCGAGATAATTACCCACTACTCGAAGTCATTATTCATGATCTGAGGTCATTATTAATTATCTAAGGTCCCTACATACTATCAAAAATCATACCTATTTACCAAGATCACTATCTAAAGTCACTATCTACTATCCAAGATCACTACCCAGTGCTCTCTGAAGCTCCATGGCGAGTTGCAATAACTAAGACAGATTTATTTACAGACAAGGGGATTTGATCCACATACACTGAGTGTCTTGGTTAGGGACACATTGTAGTGCAGGTTAAAGGATGCGAACCACTGATTCTCTGGTCAATAGGATCTCGTACTTTCGACGCAAGGAACATTTCATTTCTCTACATTTAATAATAATAATAATAATAATAATAATAATAATAATAATAATAATAATAATAATAATGACGATTACACTGAGAATAATAACGACTACGACGACAGTAACGATGACGACAGCGACGACGACGATGTTGATGATGATAATGACTACGACAACAATGACGATGATGATGATGATGATGATGATGACGACGATAACGATGACGACGACGACGACGACGACGATGATGATGATGATGATGATGATGGTCAATTACTGAAATATGTAATCTTGACAGAAAAATACGAAAATTGTT
>NC_042998.1:143689800-143704800 GCF_006345805.1 Octopus sinensis | reverse complement strand
CGTAAGCGTTAACTACTCAATCATACATAAATTACAATTAAAAAAAACAGCAAAAACACTTTAACGGACGATACAATCAATTAAGTGCAATCCACAACCATCGAAACTCATTTCATTACATCTCAAACACATACCAATTGAAACCCTTTCATGTCCAAGATAGTCGCTTGTTACCACAACATGCAATAATAAGATATGTGTGTATATAACTGTAAATAATTGAGTACCTAAGTCTTCTCCTACGTATAACTGCAATAAAAATATATAAACAATTACATCTTCAATACAACTCTTTTATCTATTTAAATTAGAGGTATAAAAATAATTATTGGTTAAATTAACTAATAATAATCTATATTTATTATTTTCACGGAGGGATAATTTCGTAGTAGATATGTACTAGATTAGTACAACCACTTCAAACACGGGTGCACTTCAACGGATAGTGAGACACGCTCGGGCAGGCCACCCACAAGCCAAAACGAGGAGCTGATTGATAATGTTTGGTCAATTATCATGGAAGTATGTTGTGTAACAGTCCAGGAAATTACGCACGAAGTAGGAATAAGAAGGGGAACAGTGCATTTAATTTAACAGAGGATTTGTGCATGCGGAGAATATCGGCGAAATTCGTCCCCAAGGTGCTAGCGGAGCAGCAAAAGCAACTCCACATGGAAATGTGTATTTCTAGTATCAGCTCAAGGGATATGGCCATGCTGGGGCACCACCAGCTGGTGTTACTACACTTTACACCTTCATTAACCCTCTTTTAATAGTGCTTTCGCCAAAACTTTCTGTAGGTTGGTTGCACTGCCTTCAGTGTTCGCGTGCTAAAAGGTGGTACTCTTGTGGTTACTCAACAAGGTTTGACTGATTACTCCAGTTTTCTTTTGTTACAGAGTAAACATGGTCGCTTCGCGGGCAGTATGCACTAAGGAAGAACAGGGATCAGGGATCCGATTAATCTAGTCAGGGGCTCCAATTCATCGTAGGTTTTTAGTGCAACACGGGGACAGTGCTCTATTGAGTAGAAGTGTGTAAAAGCGGATCGAGAAGTTAAAAATGGCCGGAAAAGCTTGTAGTATGAAGGAGCAGGACATCCATCGATCTCCACCAATGATGTGAAGATTCAACAAGCTCGAGAGATGGTTCTGGCGAACCGACGAGTGTCCATCGATGAGGTGGCATATTCTCTGCAAATTAGTCATGCTTCTGCATACGAAATCAAGTACAAGCTCTGTTTCGAGATGGGTGCCAAAAAAGCATAGCGAAGCGCATAAGCATAATTGTTTGGATATCTGTCAACACTAATTCGACCGCCTCAACGATGAAGGCGAAGCACTTTTGGAAAGAATAGTCATAGGAGATGAGACCTGGGCGCATCACTTTGTGCCTGAATCCAAAAGCAGAATATGGATTGAAAACACCCCGAATCGCCAGCGAAAAAGTAATTCAAGACTCAACCTTCCGCAGAAAAAATGATGCTAACCGTTTTTTGAGACGCAGAAGAGCCTATTCTGGAACATTACCTGGAAAAGGGGTCTACAGTTACCAGTGTAGGCTACAGTAAAATGCTGGCCAAAAATCTGAAACCAGCAATTCGCATCAAACGCCGAAGTCTATTGTCAAAGCAAGTGTTATTGTTGCACGACAATGCACAACCACATATGGCCATCCACACCGTGGAAACCATTGAAAGATTGACTTTCGAGACGCTGGAACATCTTGCATACAGTCCAGATCTTGCCCATTCCGACCATTACTTCTTTGGACCGCTCAAGTATATTTTTGTAAGGTCGTCGATTTGCTACGGACAAAGAGGCGTCGGAAGCAAGGCATTAATGGCTTCGCGACCAACTGAAAACCTTCTTCTCCGATGGAATAAGCAAGCCTGTGGACCGCTGGATGAAGTGCACCGAAAAGCAAGGAAACTATGTCAGAAAATGATGTAATTGTTCAACCTCGGAAACATGAGCACGTGTAAGTTTTGATTTGCCCTCCTTTACATCTATCTATCTATCTATCTATCTATCTATCTATCTATCTATCTATCTATCTATCTATCTATCTATCTATCTATCTGTGTGTGTGTGTGTCTTTTTCTGTATGCACACACACACACACACACACACACATATACAAATTCATACATAATGTTCGATTCTGTTATTTTGTTTTACTTCATTCCTTCGGGAAAACACAAAAACTACACTTCAAGACATTAAAGATCTCTTTAATCTACAATACACTCTCCCTCTCTCTTTCTTTCTTGCTTTCGTAATACTCCTTCCACCACCACCTTCCTCCATCTTTTATTCGAAGATTGAAGGAGACAGAGAAATATCACATTATTAAATATAACGAGCCATTATTTAGCACTAAAAGAATGGGAGTGGCTTGATAAAAAGGATACGTAATTTATTAGTTGTTACAGTAACTATTTCCCCAATCATAACCTTCCACCATAATGTTAAGATATTCGCGCCCTCATAAACCACGCTTATTTAAATAATTTTATATTCTTTTGATAAATTTTTCAATATTTTTTTCTACATTTTCCACCCCCTGGGGCTAGGCAGTTAAATCTGCGCTTTTCTTTCTTTGTATTACTGCGAGAAAAGGTTGAATTTGTGTAGAAATGATGATCGTTGCAGAAACTACAAAGAGTCAGAGAGGGAGGAAGACAGACATTTTCTGTCATCACTTCCGCTTTTCCAGACGGAACATTTAAATTATAGAATTATAGCGATAAGTTACGATGAGAGTGTGTAATGAAAAATAATATTTTCAAAAGTGCTTGTATTTTTATATCGACTGGTTCCGAAATAGATTTGAAACTGGTGCCTAAGCGTCATGAATAAATTAATAAAGAATGAATACGTAGCCTTCCGGTCGGAAGTGAAGTGTCTCGCGTATGGATATATAGCAATGACCGGGAGTTCGTAATTTGGTGCCTCAAACTATTAGGTCTTAGTAACTGGCTATCGATGAATTGTATTTGCTTTTATTAAGCAAAGAATGGTTAAATGTCTTGATAAAAGACAGCCGACACGAACAGCTTGCAGCAGATTTAAGAAAATAGGAAGTTTACTTTAGCATAAAAACTTGGAGTTACGTTGACGAATAGGAGTTCGAGTGCTGGCACCGTTTTGTATGGTAATAAGCAACCGAGTCTGCTATGCGGGTTCGATCCTTAGTTGAGTAGTTTTATTTGATATAATTTCGTGTACTTGCTCTTTTGATAGGAGTTAATAGTGTAAAGAATGGGGCTTACTGGGATGACTTGATCATAGCATATATATAAATATCTTTTATTTGTTTTAGTCTTAGATATTGCGACCATGCTGGGGCACCACCTCGAAGTATTTTAGTCGACCGAATCTGCCCCAACTATATTTTTAAAACCTGTTATTTATTTCATCGGTTTCTTTTGCCGAGCCGCTAAGTTACGGGGACACAAACAAAGCAACAAGGTTGTGTATATGTAAATCGAACGGGTTTCTTCCAGTTTCCGCCTACCAGATCCAATCACAAGGCTTCGGATGGGGCTGACCTCGAACCCATATGGCTGAGAAGCAAACTTCTTCCTACATACCCACGCCGAGAAGCAGTATTAGATTAAAATAGCCACCTCTGTATCATGCTTAATATCAATACATTACTGAAAGTTAAATTTACTGCAGTATTCATCCGGAGATTTATATTTTGTTTTTTAGCACCACACGTGCAAAGGAGATATTATCTATCTATCTATCTATTCTATCTATCTATCTATCTATCTATATATCTATCTATCTCTCTATCTATCTATCTATCTATCTATCTATCTATCTATCTATCTATCTATCTCCTCCCTCTCTCTCTCTCTCTCTCTCTCTATATATATATATAATAACTATATATATGGATTATATAGTTATATTGTATGTATATGTGTATATTACATATATATATATATATATTATATATAATATTATATATATAGATATATAGTATATATATATATAATATATATATATATGTTTATACATGCAAGCATCATTGTTGTCAAACAGTTTTTAACTATCTACTCCTTTTCTGTAACTTACACTTTCTCAATCTCCATCCTTGCTACGATTTAGCAAAATTAAATTCACTGCAAAAAATTAGTGCTGACAGATCTATCTTCATTAAAAGACTACTTCTACAGAAAGTGGATTACCAGATATGGCGTTTCGACTCTATTTGTTCTTCTCAGTAACGAATGCTTTAGTTGTTCTAAACGTAGACAAAAATTTAGTTTATTCTTAAGACAGAAAAACACGAAACGGAAAGAGGTGGCATTCACAGAGACGACGACAATGATGAAGGGAAAGCTAGCCGCTAAACCCAGTTCTCTTAAATCTACAAAACATTCTCACTTTCTCGCTTTCTTTCTTTCTTTCTTGTTTCTTTCTTTCTTTCTTTCTTTCTTTCTTTCTTTCTTTCGTAATATTTCTTCCACCGTCACCACCACCTTCCTCTATCTTTTATTCATAGATTGGCCCCAGTTCACTTGTTTCAAGCTCGATCCTCTGGAATTCCTTCTTCGCTCGTATCGTTCTGTCACTGTTAATTTGCAAATGTTCAATAACATTAACTCCGATGAATTCACCGGTGTCACCGGATCTGGAAAGCTAGGGAGAAAAACCACTTGCTAAACACAAACTTATTTATGCAGACATCTACACACACACACACACACACACACACACACACACACATACATCCTTATGATAGTTCAGAGAGTGAATGAGAGAGAGGAAAAGGATAAGAATACAAGGAGAATGAACTGGAAAAAATGAGAGAGCGAAAGGAGAGGGTTGAGAAAGAGAGAGAGAGAGAGAGAGAGAGAGAAAGAGAGAGAGAGAAGCGGAGAGAAGGAGAGAAGAAATTTACAATTGCTACTGGTAGATATATTTGTATGTGTATGAGGTTGAGGGAGAAGGGGAGGGAGAGAGAGGGAGGGAGAGAGAGAGACTGAAAATGAGCGAAAGAAAAACAAGGGAAAAAATAAAGCAAGATGGAAAAAGAGGAAATCGTTATGTAATGTAACTGAATAAAAATTGTGACTTGTTTTTTTTTTTTATAAAGAAATAGCAACGAAAATAATAACAGCAACAATAATAATAATAATGATTACAAATTTTGGCACAAGGCCAGCAATTTCAAGGGAGGGGTAAATCGATTACGTTGGTCCCAGCACTCAACTGGTACTTATTTTATCGACCCCGAGAGGATTAAAGGCAAAGTCAACTTCGGTGGAATTCGAACTCAAAACGTAAAGATGGACAAAATGTGGCTAAGCATTTTGCCCGGCGTGCTAACGATTCTGCCAGGAACAACGACGATGACGACAACAACAATATCGTTATCATCATCATCATAATCATCATCATCATCATTATCATCATCATCATCATTGTCAACATCATCAACACCAACACCATCAACAACAACAACAATAATGGTTTCAAATTTTACTTCAAGGGCAGTACTTTTGGGGGAGGGGTTAAGACGATTGCATCGACCCCAGTATTCAACTGATACTTATTTTATCGACCCCGAAAGGATGAAAGGCAAAGTGGACCTCGGCGGAATTTGAACTCAGAATGTAGCAGCAGACGAAGTACCGCTAAGCATTTCGCTTGGCGTTCTAACAATTCTGCCAGTTCGCCGCCTTAACAGCAGCACAACAACAACAACAACAAAAACAACAACAACAACAACAACAACAACAACAACAACACTAATAATAATGATAATAATAATAATGATAATACGAAGAAGAGGAATAAACTTTACATCCAACGTGATTACTGTGACGAATGGAGTGCTGTGATATGTTTTGTCAGATTTTATAGAATTGCGCATGCTCCATCACTTACTTGTGTACGGCAATGCTTGTTCTGTGGCGCCAAACGTATTGCAAGAGACAATTATTGCCTTAGATTGACGTGTCAATGGTGGAACTGGTTCACAATGGTGCATATTCAAGTCTATCTTCTCTGCTGTGGTTCCTGGCAAATCGAATCTAAATCAAAACCACCCGCCACCCCGCACTCAGCATTTTTTTTTACTCTCGTTATCTTGTTCGTGTTTATGCACATGCATATATTATTTATGCATAAAATATTCGGTAAAAGGCATAAAACGTATGAATGCACAAGTGTGAGTGAATGAGTGAGTGAGTGAGTGAGTGAGTGAATGAGTGAGTGAGTGAGTGTGTGAGTGAATGAGTGAGTGAGTGTGTGTGTGTGCATGTGCATGGGTGCGTGCGTATGTGTAGCAGTGAATGTGTATGAGTTATAAGTATTCTTGCAATCGGATCTTCACATACACACAAGCATACATATATACATACATGCATGTGTACATAAATGCACACATGCAAACATACACACATACGCACGCATGCCCGTATATGCATACATGCAACGCATACTTATGTAAACGTAAAATGCTCATTGCATAAGTGTGCATTGATCATTTGGTGTTTTTACACGAAAATATAATCGTGTTATGTATGTACGTATGCATGTATATATATATATATATATATATATATATATATATATATATGTATATATATATTATATATATATATATATATATATATATATTATATATATATAATATCTATATTATATATATATATGTATATGTATATGTAAATATAAATAATTAAAGTGGCTAGTCGCAAGTGATTAAGGGTACAAGTCAGCAACCGCATGCATGTACACACTGACTCGCATATAAGGACCCCAGCATGGCCACAGTTCAGTGAAACACGTAAAAGGATACTTACCTGCATACGATGTTTACGCACATTCGCAAACACACGCACACACTCCCTCTCTCTCTCTCTCTCTCACATACACACATATTTCTCTTCTCTCTCACATAAACACATACACACACACCTATGTATATATATATATAGTAAATGTTTGTTTTCATCCAAGAATGTAAAGTGCTCTATACACACCTGTGTTAGAACTGTGTAGAGTCTGTATTGCCTGACTTCTTGTAAACCGTGCTTTCCTCTCACACTCAATGTTTTCGTACATTTTGCATTAGTTTTCCGAATTCATCAATGAGTTTGAAATATTGAAAATGGGATTGTAGTCGGAGTGTCTAAAGGTGTTGAGTTCATCTCAGTGTGCCGTCATGTGGCAAAATTCTTGTTGATTTACTTCAATGGAGATTTTATTCTGGATACCCAAGGGGAAAGAAAAGAAAAAAAAAAGCAGACATCATGTATACTACAGTTAGCCATGTGACCAATCATATGCTACTATGTTACCAGTCAGAAAACTAACCACGTCGTTAACCCTAAAGCAGAATTACATCTCTCAAAAAGAACGGACGTAATTGACAACACTACCAAATACGTAACAAATCCCTTAATCGACTACGTTAGAAATCATAGATAAATCAAGAGGCGCCTCGCCAACTGCGCATCTAAGGCACTCTCGTACAGTACTGAGTATTCTCCTTCCGTTCGTAAAAACCAACAGATGTTTTTCCATTGAACTTCTTGCTTACGGTCATTTGGAAATGTGGAACCGTTACTCCAGACACGAGTTTTTTTCTGTCTCCGTTTATTTTTCTCTATTCATTTCCTTTCCTCATTCCTTTCTGTTGAAGAGTGTAAGCTCGAAACATCAAAGACTTTTCCATTTTTCTCGAACGTCAAACTAATATACTGTTTGTTGTTCTCTCACCTATATCTTCTATTCCCTTTGTGTACATTTGAACCATATAATACATACATACATACATACATACATACATACATACATACATACATGCATACATACATACATACATACATACATACATACATACATACATACATACATACATATATATATAATGATAAATCTCAGAGCGAGTTAGGGGTTAGCCATATTCAAATGGCAAATATACGTCACGATATATATATATATATATTATATTATATATATATATAATATATATATATATATATAAAGGAAAGAATAAGTAAAGTCAGAAGGAATGCGGCGTGCGATTCGACAGCTGTTTAATGACCACAACACACTAACACCTCAACTAATATATTGGTTGTAAAGCGCCATGCTCATAATATATTACTGCACAGAGGTCTTTCAGCTGTGTAGCGAAATCTAGCACTTTCCCACTATAGCAGTATAAAATTCCTACAGATGCAGAACACTTGGTTAGAGGATCTTGCCTGTGATGTTGCTACTGATGCAAATGACAGCAAGAAGCTTTACCATCTTATGAAGCAAGTTTATGGGCCTAAGAGCTCTGCATCAGCTCCTTTGCTTTTCAAGGAGTTTTCTACTCTATATACTAAATCAACAGAAATCACAAGTTGCTGGATTGAACACTTCTCTGGACTCCTAAACCATGAGTCAGTTGTGGATGAAATAGTCTTTGATACTATGCAGCAAAGACCTATTATTGGTTCCTCAAATTCAAATGACAGCAATAAGTTAATTGAATCTTGGTAGGGCACCTGGAAAGGATGGAATTTGTGCTGGGGTCTTGCGATTTTGTGGTAATTAGATCATACAGTCTTTTCATGAACTTAATAGTGTAGTCTGGAGGGATGGTGCAATGCTTAAGGACTGGAAGGATGCAATTATTCATACTAAGGAAAAGGAGCCAGAATAATGTGTGGTAACTACAGGCTGCAGAGAGTAATTGATTCCTTCCGGTCTCTTGAGTCTTGTGTCAAGTCCCAGCATGGCATCAAAAATTGCTGTATACTGTGCATGTGTACTGACATCGCTCCTTTAATCATGTGAGACCCTTTACAAACGTCATGTGAAGGTCCTTGAACGCATCCATCAGAGATGTCTGAGACACATTCTGAATGTTGGCTGGTCCTTAAAAATTCCAGACACACAGGTCTTGAGGAAAGCTGTCTATTGAGGCGATGGTGCACAAGCATCGATTACGTTGGACTGGACACCTTATTAGAATGAAAGATAGCAGGATCCCTAAACATATGCTATACGGGGAACTTGTTAGTGGAAAGAGACCACGGCAGAAACCAAGGCAGCGATTTAAGGACCCAATAAAGGCCTGTGATATGTAGGAGACCGACTGGGAGAGCAATGCCTGTCATCACCACAGATGGAGGAAGCAGGTGAAGGAGGGGGTCGTCACCTTTGAAAGAGCACGTATTCTTCATGAAGAATTTAAGCCTGCTGCACGAAAGCGCACTGCTTGCGTAGTGAATGGGGAAAGCTTGGTTTGCAATATTTGGAGCCGTGTATGCTTGTCAAGAGCAGGGCTCATTAGCCAACAACGGAGCCGCAAATGCAAAATATAAGTTAGCCATAGAGCGCACAATATTCCAGCAATAGTCTTCCTTGGTCACGGGTGGACGGCCATCATATATGTATGTATGTATGTATGTATGTATGTATGTATGTAACATGTAAGGAGATGTAAAACGTGGTCTATAATAGGTATTATAGTGGTCTAAAATACAGTAAGTGCTCAGACTGGATCAAGTACTTAAAATCCAACGCCGAACGAAGGGATACGGAATCGGCTCAAATAAGGTTTGGCTACAGGCAATGTATCGATCAAGCTAATGAAAGTCCAATAAAAGATGGACATACTGCTGAAAATGTATTAAATCATTTATAACCCATTTATGCAGAATCACTTCTATATAAACATATAATAAATGATTTTTACACTTTTGAAACTACCTCTCTGTGTTTTATTTTATACATACATACATACATACATACATACATACATACATACATACATACATACATACATACATACATACATACATACATACATGCATGCATACATACATGGAAGCTGCTTCGAAACCTCCAGCTTCTATATCCAGACTATGGATTCATATTCATGCCAATAAAAATTGGAGCACTAGGTTTTGTTAGTAAATGCCTAAAGGAGAATCTGGATAAACTGGGATTTTCAGAAAGAGAAATCGACCGGCTAACTCATACATTACAAGTGCAATCTGTGAGTGGAAGAGTAAAAATATGCAAGACTTTTCTCAAGTTCCAAATATGAATTTCTCTATGTTAACTACATCCCAAAGATGGAGCCTTGTCTCTTTGTTGGAAACCTGCTCCCTCCTCAGTAGAAGATTTATAATAATTAAAAATTAAAAGATACATACATATATACACACATACATACATACATACATACATACATACATACATACATACATACATACATGTGTGTGCGTGTGTGTATGATTTTTACAAAGAAGTAGTTGATTGTTAGGCTTAGTAGTTTCGTTACACTGTATAATGCTTTCGTTTTCCATGCCTTATATATTTTTGGATTAATTTTATGATTGGAGCAATATGGTTGCAAAGTAAGTGTGGTGGAATCGTGTATTTTTTGTAGTATAAAAGGAGTGCCTTTATGGATAATTTGATTGTTTGAGCTGAAATATGGTGTTTGATGGGGAAGAAGTAATGGAATAATGCAGGGATAGGATGGTAATGAGGGGAAGAAGAGAAAGGAAAGTAAACTTTTTGAGGTGGTTACCGAATATCTCTCGCACCTATATCAACGTACATTGGTAAATGACCCCTTACAATAATATGAAATCATTGAGAATTTCCTACACACAATATAATAAATTTAGCAGGGCAACTTGACTAGTATCAACAAAATTTTCAACAGATAGCGCTAAATGTAACGTATTTGTGACTTGAGCTCCTATACAAGTCTATCTTTTAGCATCTGGAATTAAATACATGCTCGAATGAACTCAAACAATTACATAAACGATCAGTAACTAATTACTTAACACTAAATATAAACAATTTAGCAGAAGCCACCCAAATACAATCAACGGAGCTTTAGGTGCCATATCGGAAAAAAATGTTTGTACGATTCTCTTTATCCCACCAACATCACTCATCATGTATTGCTCTCTCTCTCTCTCTCTCTCTCTCTCTTTCTCACACACACTCACGCACTCTATATCTGTCTGTCTATCTGCCTGCCTGCCCGTCTGTCTGTCTCTTCCTCTCCTCCCTTTCTGTCTCTCCTTGACATTATCCTAAAACCACTATGTAGTCATATACCCAGTTTCATTCGAGATGACATCGATTTCCTGTCACATCCGCCTAAAACAGCAGAATCTCATTCAGTGTTAGTTAGTTTTGATGTAACAAACTTATATACAATCATTCCACATGATTTGGGACATACTGCCATAAAATATTGGGTCGAGAAACATAGAGAAGCAATCCCCAGTAGATTTACTGTAACCTTCATACCAGACCTGTGTCTGAACGTGTCAAAGTGCTGTCATCTGCCTGTTGGCTCTCCTCCTGCAACTCAACTTGATTTCGAGCCGGGTCGTCTGCTGCTGGAGAGGACCGATCAGGTAAAGGACCTGGGTATCTTGGTGGATTCCTCCTTTTCGCCTTCGGCCCAGTGCGTCCATGCTGCCAACAAAGCACGCGGAATTCTGTTCTTGGTTCGACGGTCATTCGGAATGCTCACAACAACCATATTCCTAACGCTCCATGTCACCCTGGTGAGACCCATATTGGAGTACGGGATTCAAGTCTCTTCTCCTTATCTCCTCAAAGACATACAGCATCTCGAAAGAGTCCAGAAGCTGGCTACCCGCATGGTTCTTGGTCTCAAGAATTTGTCTTATGAAGAAAGGCTGAAGACGCTCGACCTTTATTCTCTAGAAAAACGACGACGCCGTGGAGATCTCATTCTTGCTCACAACATCATAAGCAGAAAGTGTAACCGCTCGAAAGAGCTGTTCTTCACTCCTCCTCCAGAGCGTCGGCTGCGGGGTCATTCCGAAAAGCTCTATCTGCGACGATTTCATCTCAATCGAAGGAGAGGGGCTTTCTCCGTCCGGGTTGCGGATCCGTGGAATAAGCTGCCAGACGAGATGGTGAAGATGCCGACGACCGCTCGGTTCAAAGTCTCCCTTGACCTCAAGTGGCCTGAACTCTTTACATGAACACCACCCTGTACATAACTCCATGTCCCCCTACATGGCCTTGCTTTTTGCTTTTTGAGCCAAAAAATTAACTAACTAACTAACTAGACGCGGTTAGCCTTATCTACGAAAACGATACATTCCTTTTCAATGGAAAAAACTACCTCCAAATTCGAGGCATAGCTATGGCTTCGCGATTTGCTCCAGTTTTCGCAAACTTAGTATTGGGATACTTGGAACAAAACCGATGTAAAAAAGTGCGTTGATGTGCGTGTCTGATGCCTAGGTTTCTAACTACAGCTGGTGGTGGTGATGGTTAGAGCTCCGTGTATGTACACAGTTTCCTCGTTTGGATTCCTGTAAGGGTAGCACTTGCCCGTTTCAAGTCTTTCGGAAGTCGACCGTGATATAACAGCTCGTAAATGTTATGGAGAGGCCGAATTTTTTAAAGATCTTTTGTTTTTATGCCAAATTTAATAAAAAAACTACAATAAACTGAGGATTAGTTGATACTTTTTGTAGAGTATGTATTTATTATTCTTTAACAAGAATGGTGTTGAGAGTGACTCCAAAATTTCGATCCGCTTAGAATTCAACGGGCTGTGGTACATTACAGTCGAACTTATTTTTATATAGTCTCCGGCAAGTTTAATTTTGCTCGTGGATGTGGAGCTCTGTTGAATGATAATTAGATGATAGGATAGGTTCTAATGGAAAGATATTGTAGAAGATTTTATCAATTAAATTTAGAGTTGTTTTATTGTTCAGAATTACGTCACGCACATAAAACTTTGTAATTAGGTGTGTCTATTTAGGTGTGTCAGTTTTAGGTCTTCGGGCTGTTTTTTAGGGGTGTAGAGAAGAATGTAAATAGTAGAAAAGGTTAGTTGGTCAGAAGATGTGTAACTAGGTCTAGTCGGAAAATTTGTTTGAACACTGATAAAACATGTAACTGAGTTGTTTTTGGAATATGGAGGTTATTGCTCAGAGTTTTTTTTTCAGCATTTAGAAGTTTGCAATTAGGTACGTCAGCTTTAGGTCATGGAGTTTTTAAGGGTTCCTAGGGGATGTAAGTCGGTGGAAAGGTTAGTTGGTCAGTAGAATTCTTCACTTCTTGCTGCTGTTATTCAGGAAAATTAACCGGTTTGTGTTGGGAAGGTTGAGGCTACAATTCAGAGTTAAGTCCACCAAGTAAGACTCTGTATTAGATGTGTTTATTTAGGGGTGTCAGCTTAAGGTCATGGAGGTTTTAGAATAGAAATTTGTTTATCTTGTGGCTTATGATTCTGAAAAGGATATATAGGTCGATGGAACGATTAGTTAATCAGCAGATTTCTTGCTATGCTTTACTTTTTCTTGATGTTCTTTGTTTATTATTTATTAATCAATGCTTTTAAACTGGTAGACAGTGATTTGAGGAAAAATTGGTTGCTTCTTCCACCAGGTGAAACTACTGCGTAGAGAATACTTCACTGCATGGTTATCGGATATCATATAGAGAAAATTTCACTATGTAACGCAGCCATATGTAGACAAAACATACAGGAGCACACACACACACATACACACACACACACATACACTCACACACAAACACACACACACAAACACACACACACACATACACACACACACACTCATAGACATACACATGCTCAAACTCGCGTAGACATATATACTTATATTGTTTAACAGAAGATTTAGATAACAATTGTTTATATGAATTCAGATATGTTTTAAATATGCGTACATATACATATATGAATGTATGTATGGACATGCATGCATACATAAAAACATACATATATATTATATATATATATATATTATATATTACATGCATATACAGATATATATATATTTATATTTATATATTCATATATATATATAATACATATATAATGTATATATAATATAAATATATATACATATAAAAAGAACATTTATACATGCATATATACCTATATATATTGATATATATTATATATGTCTATATATATATGTATGAATACATATATACTCATATATATATATATATATATATATATTAATATATATATATATATATATATATACTATATATATATATATATATACATATATATACACACACACACACACACATATATATATATATATATATGCACATATGTATATACTCCACAGCTTTTAAGCGATCTATGCGCGCATTCTTTTCTATCATATATGAGTCTATGTATGAGTATATGTATATGTATGCATGCATAATACACACACACACACATACACACACTCACACACATATATGCATTCATGTACAAATCCAATATCTGTTTGCATACATTTTGTAAAGAAACATCTCTCTCAGCCAGTCCCCTACCCTCTTCTTTCTCTCTCATACTTTCACTCACATATTCATGAACTGATAAGCGTGTGTATGTATGTCTGCATAGAAGTGTGTGTGTGCGCACGCGTATGTATTTGTGTGAGAGCATACTTTAACAGAAAATTTATGTAACAATTGTTGATATATGGATTCAGACATTTTCAGCAGCATAAAATATTCAGCAGCAGCAGCAGTATCAAAAGTAAATGCATGTATGTATGTATGTATGTATGTATGTATGTATGTATGTATGTATGTATGTATGTATGTATGTACGTATGTGTGTGCATGCGTACAAATGTATGTACGTACGTACGTATGTATATATATATATATATATATAAAGAATGGCCCAGTGGTTAGTGTAGCGGACTCGCGGTCATAGGATCGCAGCTTCGATTCCCCGACCGGGCGTTGTGAGTGTTTATTGAGCGAAAACACCTAAAGCTCCACGAGGCCCCGGCAGTGGGTGGTGGCGAACCCTGCTGTACTCTTTCACCACAACTTTCTCTCACACTTTCTTCCTGTTTCTGTTGTACCTGTATTTCAAAGGGCCAGCCTTGTCACACTCTGTGTCACGCTGAATCTCTCTGAGAACTACGTTAAGGGTACACCTTCACGTTAATTTCACGAGCAGGCTGTT
>NC_042998.1:143687680-143689700 GCF_006345805.1 Octopus sinensis | reverse complement strand
CCATTGCGTGGCATATTAGAGTATGAGTGGATTTGGTAGACGGAAAACTGAAAAGCCCGCCGTATATATATATATATGTGTATATATATATATATATATATATATAGATAGATAGATAGATATATAAATAATATATATATTATTATATATTATATATATATTGTATATATTTATGTAATGTATACTATGTATGTATGTATGTATGTATGTATGTATGTATGTATGTATGTATCTATATGTTTGTATTTCTGTGTTCATCTCCTCAACAACGCTTGACAACCGATGCTGGTGTGTTTACGTCCCCATCGCCTAGCGGTTCAGCAAGAGAGACCGATCGATTAAGTACCAGGCTTACAAAGGATAAGTCCTGGGGTCGATTTGCTCGACTAAAGGTGGTGCTCCAGCATGGCCGCAGTCAAATGACTGAAACAAATAAAAGAATGAAAGAATATATATATATATATATATAACACCAGATTTTCGCTTTTTCTAAAATAATATTCTGCCACCACAAAACTGTGGCGGACAGGTTACAAAGCCTTTTCAGTTCATCCAAACAGGTATTTGAAACAAGACTTGTAATCCTCAAATTCCAACAATGGTTTCGAGGTTTGTTAATGTTCGACTTATCCCTTAACTGTTCCCCATATTACATATATATATATATATATATATAGACAGAGAGAAAGAGAGAGAGAGAGAGAGAGAGAGAGAGAGAGAGAGAGAGAGAGAGAGAGAAGAGAGAGAGAGAAAGATAAATAGATAGATAGATAGATAGATAGATAGATAGATCGATAGATAGATAGATAGATAGATAGATAGATAGATAGATAGATAGATAGATAGATAGATAGACACAAACCGCCACCGCTCGCACAACACCTTATTTTCCTGACTTTCATCTATGTTTGTTGCCACAAGGCTTCCACTTCACACGCCAGCTTAGTAGTCGAAAGATGCCTGTTGTTATTCTTGTTCTTTGTATTTGTAATCTTGTAACATTTTCTCCGTTTTTTTTTCGTCCGTGTTGTCGCACATATTCGCTCGCTTTCTTCCAAAGATTTAATCCCCTCAGTTTAGATTTTGGGGGCCTATCAATTTTGAACAGTCTCAAGTGTGACAGACCAAAACTGTAATGATAATTGGAAGCTTGACTGATGAATAGAAAGTAACGAATGTTCTGTCCTGGTTTTCCTGTCCGTCTTTGTATCGTCCATCTGTCCATTTATTGTCGTCCGTAACATTCTTGTTCCGTTTTTTGGATTTATATATACGCATATACTACTTCGTTTTCTACTTTTACATCTATCTGTGTGTCTCTATGTATGTATGTATGTATGTATGTATGTATGTATGATGTGTCTGTCTGTGTATGTGTGGTAAGTAGCTTGCTTACCAACCACATGGTTCCGGGTTCAGTCCCACTGCGTGGCACCTTGGGAAAGTGTCTTCGAGAGCATCAGGCCGACCAAAGCCTTGTGAGAGGATTTGGTAGACGCAAACTGAAAGAATCCCGTCATATATATTGATGTTTATGCATATGTGTGTGTTGTGTGTGTGTGTGTGTGTGTGTGTATGTTCGTCGTGTGTCTGATTTTGCTCTCCAAACATCGCTTGACAACACATGCTGGTTTGTTTACCTCCCCGTAACTTAGCGGTTCGACAAATCTAAATCTATCATCAGAATCGTGTCTCGGTAATTTTTTCATTAGTTCAATACAGTTGTTTTCTGTTTGGGTTTTGGTGGGTGTTAGTCATTAATTCGTCGTTTGTAGTACACAATATTAAAAAGGATGCGTGAGAAGGCGAGAATTGCCATACTAATATTTATTTGAGATTTCATACAGAAATCTGTTATATTCAATCGGAGCAGTTTTATATTTAAAAAGCCATTTGTGTAACATACTTAATGTCTATACACCGTTGAAATGCAAATTTACTGAGTTATTCGTCCAGAGATAACATCTTTTATGGACGTGCTCTGTTTAAAGGCACATTATATATCAGTAAGTTGGTGTAA
>NC_042998.1:143680180-143682680 GCF_006345805.1 Octopus sinensis | reverse complement strand
TATATGTATATATATGCGTGTCTGTGTTTGTGTGTCTGTGTTTGTCCCCCTAGCATTGCTTGACAACCGATGCTGGTGTGTTTATGTCCCCGTTACTTAGCGGTTCGGCAAAAGAGACCGATAGAATAAGTACTGGGCTTACAAAAGAATAAGTCCCGGTGTCGAGTTGCTCGATTAAAGGTGGTGCTCCAGCATGGCCGCAGTCAAATGACTGAAACAAGTAAAAGAGTAAAAGAGTAAAGAGTAATGAAATTGAAGCCATTGATGGTAACAGTGTTGCACCCGGTAGGCTCAGAGATTTTGGTCCGACTCCCGATTTTCGATATCCAGAAAAGGACCACCATACACGGCGTAGATGGACCAAGCAAATTAATGTTGTGGTCATAGAGTGTTACTACCTTTAGATGAAAATGGTGCTCAATTTAGGGGTTACCAACAACGTGATAAGTGCAGATTTTATGGACAAAATGGTGAAACCGTATGGCATATTACCTGTCAATGTACGCCACTAGCCCAGAAGGAATATAAGAGATGCCATGACAATATAGTAAGGCTTGTCCATTGGACACTTTGCAACAACTTGACAGAGCAAAAAATTGGTACAACCACAAACTCGAAGGCATCATCAAAAATGATAAAGCAAATATCCTGTGGGATTTTATGATTCAGAGCGACCATGAGATAGAGAATAGGAAGCCAGACATAGTCTTAATTGAAAAAGAAAACAAACTATGCTGGATTATAGATATAGCATGCCCAGGTGACAACAAAGTATGCGATAAGGAAGAAAAAAGGTCGATAGATATGACAAGTTAGCTCGGGAAGTTAAGCAGTTGTGGTCTGGTCGATGAAAAAGGTGGTAGTGGTACCAATAATTGCCGGAGCCCTGGGAACAGTGAGTAAAATTCTTGAGAAGTATATGGAAAATATAGGCGCTGCAATAAGGGTGGAGCACTTGCAGAAAACAGCACTGCTTGGAACCGCTCGAATACTCTGGAAGGTGTTCAAAAAATAAGAGGTATTACCTTAGTTCACTGGTAGTGAACAGCTGACACCGTAGTACATCTCCAGCGTTAGAAACTGTGCAAAGGCAATGATGATGATGATGATGATGATAATAATAATAATAATAATATAATAATAATAATAATAATAATAATAATAATAATAATATAATGATAATAATAATAATAATCCATTCTACCAGAGACACAAGACCTGACATTTTTGGGGAGGAAACCAGTTGATTACATCGATTACAGTGTATAACTGGTACTTAATTTATCGACCATGAAAGGATGTATGGCTAAGTCGACTCCGTCGGTATTGGAAATCACAAGGTGATGACAAACGAAATATCACAAAGCATTCCGCCCGGCGTGCAAATGATTCTGCTAGCTGCTGTCTTAATAATAATAATGATGATGATGATGATGATGATGACGACGACGACCACGACCACGACGACAACAACAACAACAACAACAACAACAACAACAACAACAACAACAACAACAACAACAACAACAACAACAACAACAACAACAACAAAGGTAATGAATTTACACTCGACACATTCAGGATCATTGAAAACAGTTGTATGAATTTACACTCGACACATTCAGGATCAAAGGTAATGAATGCCCTGATGCAGTACCAGGCAGTGGCTCTAATAGCTTCTGATTTTAACTGATTGGAAGTGTTATCATGCACATTGTTTTGTCTTGGTATAAAAGATGGGCTACAGGAAATATTCTCCTAAATACCTTAACCAGTTGATCATATCCCTTAGTGGCTGACGGTATGTGCATCTCTGATCACGAGTAGAAGTAGTGGGGGGAGCATCATAGCCATGTGTTGAAAGGAATTCTTTGCGGAAACATGGATGTTTCGTTCAACATCTTTTAACAGCCCTTATTCAGGTACTTTATGAACAGGATGAAGAAAATTCTAGCTGGTCTCCACCTGCAAGGTCATACGCTGTTTACCTTGATATGAGATCACCACGTCGCGCACATATGCTTGTGATGCATGTGCATAGTGTACTCTTATCGGACGGGTAGTCACGATGGGTATACTGGGCTTCGTATATTTTACCCCAGTGTCACTTTGATGGCATGCACTGTTCTCTCACTCAATTATAGTAATAATAATTTCCTTTATTTGCCACCAGGGGCATCGATGTGGTGGAGTGGGGGGACAATAATGACTGCATAATTCATAAACCACGTAATCTCCTGCTTCTGTCTTTCCCACATATGTACTATAGTGACCTAGAAACGAACCCAAACATACCTACGTATACCATGTATGTGTATACAAAATTAAAATAGAACTGCGGCGCCTGTACAATAAGACACATAGACACAAAGAGACGCACACACAGACTCACACACACACACATAAACACACACGCAGACACGCTAACAAACACGCGTGCGCACACCCAAGTGCGCGTGCAGACATTTAGCCAATGGAAACATTTAGCCAATTTAGCCAA
>NC_042998.1:143670180-143677680 GCF_006345805.1 Octopus sinensis | reverse complement strand
AACGTACAAATTTGTTTGGCAGAGGTAGATTGTGATATATGTACCTCTAGTGAACATTTCGTCATTTTTGTGGCAGCGCGGTGACTCGAACCTAGTTCTTCAGATTAGGAGTTTGCTTTTGTCAACAACCGTCAGAGAGATTGGCGTCTACAGATGTGTCTACGTCATTACCTTTGGACCAACTAAATGGCGACCCAACTTTTTCATTAATCCACTCGCACTGGCGCTACAGTACTTCTTCACATTTGGACCAACCGCTCAGAGGTAACTGGCATCCACAGACACGTTTCGGTCTTTACCATTCGCGCTACTGAGTAACTTAGACCGTTCCAATCTCATCAGGTCTCTCTGGTCACTGAGGAGAGCAGCTGAATAGACCAGTTAATCATGAGCAAATTTGGGTTGATAACTATGTAAAGAAACTATAATTGCTTCGAACTTCACGCACAAATCTTTTTTTTGTGTGTGTGTGTGTGTGTGTGTGTGTGTGTGTGTGTGTGTGTGTGTTCACAGTGTCCCCCGTGAACACACAGACGAAACTCCGGAGCTGCAAGACTAACTAGACCAAAATATAAAATCATTCATCTCTGCGATGGCATAGAGTGCTCTTTATTCCGACAGGCAACACTGTGCATACATATCTACACTGTCTAGAATATTCTTAATTCCATTATTAATATGTTTTTATCAAGTATGGTTTTCATGATACTTTTATTATTGAAGTGTTCAACTACGTGATTCAGTTAGGAAACTAAATTTAAATAAGTTTCTTCTAGAAATATAAAGGTTGCCCAAATATTTTAACGCTACTTTCTACAGACCTACCAGCAAAAATTATGAATTTAATCCAGCGTCAGCTAAATTATGTTAATTCCTTCCATATTTGTTGCGTTTTGCAGAAGAAATAGAAAGCTTAAGAAAAATTGTTTTAATATACTTACATCAATTGTACCAAATATTAAATGATCTCATTGTCTTTCAACAAATGTATTTTATTGTTGAGTACAATGTTAAAATAAAATAAAATAAAATAAATAATCAGTACAGGAAACTGTTACAGTACATGATAAGGACTATAATATCAAATGTGTTATATATTTTTGAGACTTAATTCCTTTGCTGAGACCACCTACTGGTTTTGTTATCGTAGTTCATATGAGGTACGAATAGAAAAAATTCCTATCTCTGGACATCTGTAATTGTGTGTTTATATAGATTATTAATGCTAAAATGTACACACAAACACATACACACGCACGTTCACACGCACACACGCACACATATGTATACATATACTAAAATGAGAGATTTTACACGGCTAACTAAAGTCCACATAATACCTGATTTCTTCATAAATTCTAACACTATCTTTGAGAGCGTCGTATTACTCTAAATTTATTAACTGAGCAAGTGTGTGCTATTAGACAAAGGATACAAAGGAAATTAGATGCAACTTATCAGGAAAATTACACAAATTGGGACTCAAGTGTGTGGATATTATTCAACGACCAACAGAAAACCACCCGGCGGGCATTGTTTCTATTACTATAGAGAATTGATGTATAAACATCAAAGACTAAAACCACGTTAATTAAGAGCTCAATTAATAACGAGCAGTTAAACTCCAATATATTATTACATTGTAGTAAATCCAACTGGGATACAAACACAAATTATGTGTGTGTGAATGTATGAGCATGCAGGTGTGCGTATGTGGAAGTGTGTGTGCGCGCGCACGTGTGCTTGTGTATGTATTCTCAAATTTGAAGCCTTCACTCTATTGAGTTTCTGTGCAAAACACAGTATATTCTATATTTATCTACATGTGAATAATAAGCACCAATGGACGAGCGTTCTCTCCAGGATAAAATTTATCTATCATCCGTTTTGAACATGTTTGTATTGCATTTATATTTTATCGATTTGTGTGTGTTGTTTCTGTGCGTATATATATATATATATACAAGAGACTGTAGGGTTAAATATAAAAAGCTGAACAAATCAGTGTACATAAAGGAATGTACATAAAAAAGTGTACATAAAAGAGTAATGTTGTATAAGTAGAATATATATAAAAGAGAATATAAATATAAGTAAATATAAATATAAGTATAGATTACATCTTACAGCTGTTTCGGCCATGTAGATAAGTATGTCTCATTTTACCAATATTAGCCTTTTATGGTAGGTCAATATATAGATATAAATGAGACATTTACAAAAATATCATAAGGCCTCTTCGGAGATTATGTAATATAAATCAGTCTACATATATACCCACATGAGTGTGGGTACATACCCATAATACAACATATACATATGAGTGCATATACTCACACTCCTATACATATAAAAAATATACGTATACATAATGATATAAATAAATAATATAAATTAGTAAACATATATATGTGTTCCACCTTCAATGTCTCAGTTTTTCGACTTAATATTGTGATAATAAACATACACCGAGATGCAAATATACATAATCAATAGTACATTATATTACTTCATACTAATTTCTAAAGTGTCATTAAAGTTAGCATCATTATCGTTGTCAATACCATTAATGCTACCATTATTATCATTCATAATATTATTAATAATGCTTACATTAGGATCCAGAATGGCACATATGTATGTCCGGAGGCCTTATGATATTTTTGTAAATGTCTCATTTATATCTATATATTGACCTACCATAAAAGGCTTGTATTAGTAATTTGTGGTAAATCATTTTACCTTTGCCCATATAATACAGTAAATGAATCAATTGCATCGCAATCATTAACATTTATGTATTAACTTTGTTGGGTACTTCACTAGCAGTATATTGGATATATGTTATCCCATGGAGGGTTGCATTTACAACCCCCATCTCAATTTGTAACTATAGTTAACTTTCTGAGGAATATGAATTGCTAATACTTGTATACTTGAAGCATCCACTCATTACTCTAAGTACTGACAGTGTATGTGAATACACCCAAGTATAATACATTTATTCCTGAAAGATCATCACTGCTGGTAAAATGGAGAAAATTCTAATCAATTCATCAATGAAGGATGTACCTATCCCTACTAAGGACCACTACACAAAGAGCTAATTTATAGAATAATGAGTTCATTCACAGGATAAGATGAAGATTTTTCACCACGAAAAAACAGTGATAGCAAAATAAACCAAGAATGTAGGAACGCGGCCACCGCAATGGTACAGGAAATACCTATGAGGAAATATCAAACTAACTGGCAACACATTTAAATCTAGGAAATCTCTACCACCAAATAAACACCTGGAAAACTTTGAACAGGAATTATGGGACACCATCAAGAATATAAAATTTAAAAACCACCCATTGAGGAATAACCCGCACCAAAGGAGGTTAAAGGAACTAATAAGAACTATTAAGGGTAAGGATGGTATTTTAACCCATTCTGATAAAACTAGTAACATTTATAATATTGACATCCTCACATACCATGAACTATTGCATAAAGAAATTACAAAGAAGTATAAAACTGTACCTTTCAATACACTTAGGGAACTAAACTTAGAGGTAAGGGATATAATGTTTGATTATTATCTGGAAGATAAAACCGAACCTTATACCCCCATGAGACCGAGAATTACACTTAAAGACCACAAGGAAAACTTCCTTGGTAACACTCAGGTCAGACTGATTTGCCCTACCAAGTCAGACTTAGGTAAATTGAGTAAGCTTATTCTGGACAAATACTTACCAACTATACGTAACAAGATTAAACTCAGCCTATGGAAAAACACCCAGGGTACATTGGATTGGTTCTCTACAATTCAGGTTAGTGATAACAGTAGCAATAAATTTATCCAATTTGATATACAAAATTACTACTCCTCCATTAACCCTATTATACTAAATAAGGCTTTAATTTTTGCTAGGAAACATGCCAACTTAAGTATGGGGGAGATAAAGGTTATCTTAACAGCTAGAAAAACATTAATAGAGCTTGATAACAAACTATGGGCTAGAAAAGACACACCCAATTTATTTGACATCACCATGGGCTCGCCGGATTCAGCGGAAGTGACGGATCTAGTGGGGATGTATCTACTCGATAACCTTAATAGAGAATTCCCTGAATTAAAGGGCGGACTATATAGGGACGACGCTTTATTTCTAGTCAGAAACACATCTAATAGGAGGCTAGAATTACTGAAAAAATGACTACATAATTTTTTAAAAAGTTTTGGCTTATCCATATTTATTGAAAATGAAAATTACTCTGCCAATTATTTAGATGTCAATTTCAACCTTACTAATGGAATGCATGAACCGTATATTAATCCTAATTCTAACTTAGTATATATAAACCACTCTAGCAATCACCCCCCTCAAATTAAAAAGTCACTGGTACGAAGTATTAGTCAGAGAATCTCTTATCTATCCTCAAACGAGGACGTATTCAATAAGCATTGTGAAAAATACAACACGGCATTGCTGAAGGCAGGCTACATAAATAAAATTTGGTATATACCCAATAATAATCCTTCGAACACGGGTGGAACTATTAGGAGTAGGGATATTAACAATAGGCATAGTAACATTGATAATATATATGATAATAGTGGAGTTCATCTAAACAATAATAATAAGAAGAATAAGAATAACAATAAAGTCACTAATAAAACCAATCTAAAGGGGAATTCTAGGCACTATATTGACAATACTAAGGGTAGAAAGCATATGAGTTGGAAGAATAATAGGGTTTTTCCCAAGAATAACAATTTGAGGAGTAATCCACATAGTGATGACGATAAACTATGGCTAATAATACCATATGCAATGCAGATTAAAACGGATATAGTCAGAACAATACATAAAGTTATATATAGACTATTTACTAAGGGTAAGAATAAATTTAGCCAAATAATTAACAATAGAACTATCAGAATAGGATATAGTACCACGAATAATCTAGCCACCATCATCTCCTCCTTCAACAACAAGAAATTGGATTGCTTCTATAATGATAGAAAGATAAACATGGGTAGTAGTGAAAATAAGTGCAATAATATCAACAGGAATAGGGCCACGGGGATTTCTGCCAGGGTTAAATCTCCTCAATCTGTTAATGGCTGCAATTGCAGAAGCAAGAATCAAGGGTGTTTGGTAATAAATGCCTGAGGAGAGAGGTGGTTTACCAATGCACTGTAAATACCAAATATAATAGCAGGGTGTACATTGGTGCGACTAAAAATAGTATAAAACAACGGCTAACTATCATAGATATACTTTTAAAAATAAAAATAGGATGAACTCTACGGCGTCAAGTACATATATCTGGGAACTCAAGAGTAAGAACATAGATTTTAAATTAGATTGGAAATACTACATCTGCACTGTATAACAATAGTAGAAATAAAAAATGCTCTTTATGTATCAATGAAATTTTCTTCATCATCAAAGCCGGCCAACCCATTATTAACAGCATTAATGAGCAAAATTTTGTTTGCCTTCACAAATTGGCGTACACTTTCTCTAGATTTAAATAACATCTAATTCCTCTACCAGTAACCTTTTAGCATTCATCTATATAGGACTGTACTATTGGTCCTTACAATTTATAATTTATAACTTTTGTGTCTCCATGTATGTGTTCTACATTGATTGTTTCTGTCCCGACTGAAAAAATATATAGTTATTCTGATATATGCATGATATTCAGAACCCCACAGAGTCTTTTATCGGTGTAAGGTGTATATACGCATCATATCTTAGGGCACTAGTTTGAGTTTTTGCTATACAAATATGTAATATGTGAGAGTCTATAATTACTATAAGTTGTTTATCTCGATGAGCATATAAGGTGTTTTTTTTTACGTTTGGTTTGTTGGGGGTTGTGAGATTTCTGCGGCACAGGCGTGGGCTCGGATGGCGCTGCACCTGAGTTTGTGCGCCCGCGCATGTGCATCAACGTGTGCACTCTCGCGCACTGTGCTTGCGGACATTCGCGTGTACTTGTACGCGTGTTCTGGTGTGCATCTTGGTGATCGTGTGCGCGAGAGGGACGTGTGTGGGTGTGCCCGGCCATGAATTCGCGTGTCCGTGAGAGGGCGTGCATGCACATGTATGTGCATGTGGGTGCATTCCGGCGTATCCACTTATACTTACTATATTAGGCTTATCTTTGTGCCCTCCTTAATTTGTATTCCATTTTATTTATCTATTTATCTATACATGGATATATATATATATATATATATATATATATATATATATATATATATATTATATTATTTATTTAATTATTTATTTTTATTTTTGTTTATTTGGCACTTACTAATCTATAATTAATTTAATCTATAATTAATGAACTTATATCTAAATTAATAGTAACTTCTGTTTACTTTTTGTGTATGTATATATACGTCTTTGGATGGGCAGACATATATTTTAATTTATGATTTAGTGGATGTGGGTTGAGGTGTCGAGGTGTGTGAAAATGTGGATGTGTACGTATGTATGTTTTTGTACATATAGGTATGATCGTGGGTGGATGTACGGATGTATGTTTTTATTACACATACGAGCACGCAGGTGCGTATTTGGATATGTATATATGTATATGCGAATATTTATTCATGGGTGGATATAAATATAGGTTATATTTGTACGTATGAGTGCGCAGATATATATTTAAATATATATATACGTGTGTGCGAATGTTCCCTGACACAGTATATGAGAGTGTATTAATATTTATGCGTATATGCGGATGTGCGTGTGAGTGTGTGTGTTAGTGTTAGACACTGCTGCCTGTACTGATTTGTCTATAAGCCATGCGATGACAGACATGCACTCTGCAATTTAGTGAATGTGTAGCGATGTGTCGGGGTGTATTCATGTGTGTGTGCATGTGTGTGTGAGTTTCTGTGTGGATGTGTGGGTTTAGGGTTAGATGTGGATGTGTATGTTTTGCTTGTGCGGTGTGGTGGAGGTCGGGCGGCTCTCAATTGACCAACCGTGAGGAAGATAATGATAATTTTAAATTCAAATCCAATAGAGTATTTATGTCATAAGGAAAATTACTAATTGGAACCCGGACATACATATGTGCCATTCTGGATCCTAATGTAAGCGTTATTAATAATATTATGAATGATAATAATGGTAGCATTAATGGTATTGACAACGATAATGATGCTAACTTTAATGACACTTTAGAAATTAGTATGAAGTAATATAATGCACAATTGACTATGTATATTTGCATCTAGGTACTAATTTGTGTATGTTTATTATCACAATATTAAGTCGAAAAACTGAGACATTGAAGGTGGAACACATATATATGTTTACTAATTTATATTATTTATTTATATCATTATGTATATGCATATTTTTATATGTATAGGAGTGTGAGTATATGCACTCATATGTATATGTATATGTTGTATTATGGGTATGTACCAACACTCATGTGGGTATATATGTAGACTGATTTATATTACATAAT